>NW_006408782.1:843515-856057 GCF_000296735.1 Chrysochloris asiatica
ACAGTCTCAGAAATTCTCAGAAGCAGTTTCGGTTCTGTCTTCCAGGGTCACTATGAGTTGGAATTAAGTCAATGGCGGTGGGATTGGTTTGGGTACTATTCAGCTGTACAGAGATACAGATTTTGAAATGATACAGATAACCAGAATACGATATTATAAATTAACTGTTGTTCTGAAGTGCTAGCGAGTCAGTGCAATTCACAGCAAGCCTGTATAGGGTTTCCAAGGAGTGGCTGGTGAGTTTGAACCACCGTCCTTGCGTTCCAGTGCATTATCCTGCAGTGCTACACATAAGTCATAAAAAATAAAAAATTCAGTTCTAAAACACTGTAAGTTGATGGTAAGTGATAGAGTTTTAGATTTAATTAACTAGACAGTAGAGTGAATGAATGTACTTAAACTTTACGTCTTGTTCAAATATATATATTACTAGTTTCCAGCCATTCAAACCCTGTTCTACAAAGGGACAATGGCTGTGACATTTAAAAAGAAGAAAACACAAAGATCAATTATCAGATAGATTATCAAAGAGGAGGACTTGTCTTCTATGGTTCTTAGCAGCTCTCCGTTTCCCCTTTTGGGCTATAGTGCATGGGGATGGGAAGGGTGATGGAAGTTAGATTTCATACAGATTAACATATTATAAGTATACCAATGAACACTCTATAACACCCAAATGAGTTTAGAGAAATGTACATACCAACAACAGCCAAAAAAGAACAGCGAAAGCAATCAAGGGTAAGTTTAAAACTACTATCATTTCAAAAAGGAGCCCTGGTAGTTCAGTGCATTACCCATTGGGCTGCTAACTACAAGGTCAGCCATTCAAAGCTACCAGCTGCTCCTCAAAAGAAAGATGAGGCTTCCTGCTCTCTTAAAGATCTGCAGACTCAAAAATCCTATATGGGATCACAAGGAGTCGAAACTGAGTCGACAGAAGCATCACATCAAAAGTATGTTGGTTCCTACTGTTTAAGATGTGCTTTACTGACCATGCAAAGGCTTTCTATTATGTGGATTATGACAAACTATGGATAACACTGCAGAGAATGAGTATTCTGCAATACTAAGTCGCACTATGAGGAACCTGTACATAGACCAAGAGGCAGTTGTTCGAATAGAACAAGGAAACACAGAATGGTTTAAAATTAAGAAATGTGTGCGACAGGGTTGTATTCTTTCACCATACTTATCTAATCTGTATGCTGAACAAATCATCCGAGAAGCTAGATTATATGAAGAAAAACGTGGCATCTGAATTGGAGGAAGACTCATTAATAACCTGCAATATGCAGATGATACAACCTTGCTTGCTGAAAGTGAAGAAGACTTAAAATACTTACTGATGAAGATCAAAGACCACAGCCAGTGGTATGGATTGCATCTCAATGTAAAGAAAACAAAACTCCTCACCACTGGACTAATAAACATAATTCTTATCAATGAAGAAAAGATTGAAGTTGTCAAGGACTTCCTTTGGCTCAGATCAACCATTACAGATGCAGCAGTTAAGAAATCAAACAACATTGCATTGGGCAAATCTGCTGCAGAAGTTATCTGTAAAGTGTTCTAGAGCAAAGACGTTTAACTTTGAGGACTAAGATGAGCCTGACCCAAACCACGGTATTTTCAATCACCTCATATGCATGTGGAAGTTGGACAATGAATAAGGAAGTTCATAGAGGAATTGATACATTTGAGTTATGGTGTTAGAGGAGAATACTGAAAGTACCATGGACTGCCAAAACTAACCAATCTGTGTTGGAGGAAGTATAGCCAGAATTCTGCTTAGAAGCCAGGATGGCCAGACTCTGTCTCTCATACTTCAGGCATACTATCAGGAGGGACCAGTCCCTGGAGAAAGATATCATGTTTGGTAAACTGGAGGGTCGGAGATATGAGGAAGACCCCCAATGAGTTGGATTGGCACAGTAGCAGCAGCAATGGGTTCAAACATAGCAAACGATTACGAGGTTGGCGCAGCACAGGGAAGTGTTTCATTTATATGTATGGTCTCTGTGAGTTGGTACCCGGAAGAAAGATGAGGCTTTCTACTCCTGTAAAGATTTACAGCCTCGGAAGTCCTGTACAGGGCCGCTATGAGTCGGAACCAACTCCATGGCACATAACCAATCAACCAACCATGAGTTGGTACCAATTTGATGGTACCTAACAACGTTTAAGATGAAACATCTATTTAAAATCTCAAACAAGGGTCTACTTAACTTTTAACCCAAATGACACATAAGAGCTATAACTTTGCACTGTGGATGAGCACTGGACTGGGAACCACAAGGTCGGCAGTTCAAACCCACCAGCTGCTCCTCGGGAGCCCTATACAGGGCCACTATGAGTCGGAACTGATTCAACAGCACTAAACAACAACAACCCTGAAGAAAATTCTACCAAACAGAGACAGACTTGTCTGTTCTGATTTCTGACACTTGGCTCTCCACATTTCCCGCTAAAAGCTCAGACTCCTGCAGGAGGGTTCTTTAATTGCAAAAAGTAAGAGCACGGCTCTGCAGTGACAAAGAACCATGTCGGGAGATGAATGTTTCATCCTGCAAAACCAGTAACCAGCAAAAGAGCAGACGTGACCTGCAGATATGCCAGTAACATCCAGGGAACAAAATCTCCCCAAAAAAACAAAACAGGCAGAACATGCAAGACACTTAAAAGGTGTGGTTAGAAACGACTATGGTAAGCCCATCGTAAAGAAACGCTGGCCCTTCTTCAAGATGTTTGTGACCTGCCCTGTTTGCATGAACTCAGAGTCCATACCGTTGTGATTCTGTGGCAAGGTTGGCTCAGCGTGGCCCACGCTGTCGTCGTGAGTCTGTGGCAGGGTTGGCTCAGCGTGGCCCACGCTGTCGTCGTGAGTCTGTGGCAGGGTTGGCTCAGCGTGGCTCACGCTGTCGTAGTGAGTCTGTGGCAGGGTTGGCTCAGCATGGCCCACAGAGCTCGGATTCTGCCAGTCCTAGAGATGGCTTCTTGGAGCCACTCGCCTCTCCCAGTCGGGCCATGATGGTTCTTCTAGCAAGGCCCATGTGGAACCGCAGACAGTGAAGAAGGGTCCACATGGGGTGGTCAAGTTTCCTTGGTAGTTACGTTGGCACTACTGAGCCAAGCAGGTGGACACTGCAGTCCTTGAGTGGCTACTCTGAGAAACTCCGAGCAACAGCTCAGATAGCCGCCTCTAAGAGGCCATGTATGAGCAGCAATACTGTCCCAAGTCCCACTGTTGTTAAGTGCCATCCAGTCGATTCCAACTCATAGTGACCCTGTATACGGTTTCTGAGGAGTGACTGGTGAGTTTGAACCACCAACCTTGAAGTTCAAACTGACCTTGAGGTCTAGCTTGGCCTATGGCACCACACTAGGACTAAGGCCTCCCAACAAGTGCAGGACTTGTCTCTGCTGTGTTGGCCCCCTTCTGAAATGATGGCAACCTCTCTAAGCAATGTTCTTACCCTGCCCTCAGAGGATGACTTCCAGTTCTCTCAGGTATTCAGGAGCTCTGGTAGCGTAGTGGTTACGAATCAGGCTGCGAATCTCAAAGTCAGCAGTTCAAAACCACCAGCTGCTCCATGGGAGAAAGATGAGGCTTTCTGCTCCCGTAAAGATTCATAGCCTTGGAAACCCTGTATAGGGTCACTATAAGTCGGAATCGACTTCGCAGCCCATAAACAACCAACCATTCAAAGCAAGATCCATCGAAATAGGTTTGACTGACATCTTTACCTACACTATCAGAAACACCCAGAGGAAGCTGCTGGAGTGCCCCCTAGCGGGAGGAAAGGCCACACACACAGCACACAGGTTGTTCTAATGTAGCCACTAGGGTTTGAGTAGGGCTTTGGGGCAAAGAGAAAACTTGGTGTTGTGATAATACCTGATGAGTTTTAACATTAGGGCTTTATAAAAGCTCCTGGATCCATGTTACTGACCTAGGACTAAAGTAAGTTTACTATCCAGATGACTCGGTTTTATTGTTTGCTTTTATTGTATGCTCACAACCATCTCTGGTATTGTTGTTAAGTGCCATCCAGTCAGTTCCAGGAAGCAGCTGGTGGGTTTGAACCACCAATCTCATGGTCAGCAGTCCAAGTGTTTACCCTATGATACACCACCCATCTCTACGCTGCCTTTAAACAGAGATTGCGGGGCTTTTCAGGCACCGAGTCAGACACCCCCGCAAGGCCCTTGGAGGTGTGCATTAAGTTAGCACATGTGTCACACTGAAAGCCTGATGCAGATGCAGAAGCCGGAAGCCACACCAGCTCAGCACTGGCCACTGCGGAGCTGCCCTCGCCCGTGGAGGCCAGGACCCTGCTGCATGTGCTATTTCCCCTCACGGTTCCAGCACTTGGTGCTTCCACGTGCTAGATGACAGGAGCAGATGGAGACAGAAATTTGTTAAAATTTTGGTTTGTTGAGCAATCTATTTCTGTAGATGTTTGCATGCTTAAAACACTAAAAAATAAATAAAATAACATAAAAGACAGCTCTCCATGCTGTTTCTAAAACTAGAGCTTATCCCAGCCTGCTTCAGTCTCCTGTGACCAGACACTCCAGACAATCCTGGCCCCAAACCCGGCAAGCTGAAACCCGCCAATGTCTGACATTACAGGTACGCTCCTACTGCTAAACACAAGAGAGCAGCAGCACAGGGCATGTCTCAGTACAACACAGTAAGGCAGTTCTATGTGCAAAAAAAAAAAAAAAAAAAAAGATGCTGGAAAGCAAACTGCATCATCAGACACAAGAACTTAAAACAAACAAAAACACAACTATGAAAGGAGAAGCTGCAGAGAGGAAATGAAGGGAGGTAAAGAAAAAGAAAACAAGACCCTACCTACCGAGCTCCCTGCCTCTACCCTGCCAGCTCCGTGTGGGCAACATCCAAGGAAGGACGTCTCCACGGGGGTTCACACGGTGTGGACCAGGTCACAATCACTGGATCACCGCTGGGGCGTGATGCTGAGTCCATTCTGACTCAAAGGGCCCCACGTAGTACGGAGCAGAACTGCCCATGGCTTCCCAGGCTCTCCATAGGCACAGAGCCCCAGTGAAGAAGACCACCAGGTGTTTTCTCCTGCAGAGTCGTCTGGGTGTCCTAACTACCACCACCACCTGGACTCCTTACTGGACCACTAGAGAAACCTGTTCAAAACAAAGAGCCACTACTTGGGGTGGAGTACTGAGAATCTGAATTTCTGCCCGGCACAGTTATATTTGAAAGCTGCTGATGTAGAGAGAACCCACTAAGTGCATAAATGCAGCTTGTTCCTTCTCAAGTTCCCTTGCCCACCCCACTCCATGGATATAAATGGTGCCCAGCATCCAAGGAAGTGGGTTGGCAGGTACAGAGAAGTCAGCCCGGAGGGCTGGGAGATGAAAACACACTGAACGAATATATTCAGTAATTGAGACAGCAAAGTGATGGACAAGGGTAATGTGCGTCAGATTGCCGGCTGTCTGGGAGGGGAGTTATAAACCAGGAAAAACATCACTGTGGCATTGGATTGGAAATGGACGTACCAGCACGAACGCTAAGGATTTAAAATGCATGTCCACACAGAGAAAGCATTTTAGCTACATGTGCACCTGTGGATGGATAGATGAATGGGCAGATGGACAGATACAGAGGACCTATGTTGTGTTCCTGACTCTCTGCTCCAAGAGCCTAGAAGCAGAAACACCTCATAAGCAAACAAGCGCCCCGAACACCCAGATCTGAATTTCTAGATCCCACATAGCACCACAAGGAGCCAGGCCCTCTGGTGAGACGGGAAGCGCGGCCGGTCCCAACACGAGGTTAGGAAAGAGAAAGAGGCACGTGGAACATGCTGTTGTACAAAAAGTCCGAGTGTTCACCTCGTGATGGAGACACGTCAGGATACAGAAGCCAGGTGGCTTCCGGCCAAATGTGGCGCATTCTGGCATCAAAATAAGTAATAAGAGAACTCAACTACAGGCATACTTCAGAGACAGTGTGGGTTCCACGGAGCACTCTGGCTGCACTTCTTCCAACACAGATCTGTTGGTTCTTTTAGCAGCCCACGGTACTTTCAATATTCTCCTCCAACACCGTAACTCAAAAGCATCAATAAATCGAATAGCACAATAAAACGAGTTATGTATGAATTGTATGGTTTCCCAGTGCAAATAAAAGTCATTTTTATACCATACTGTTGTTGATCAAGTGTGCAATGTTGGTGTTGCCATTGTTGTTATGGAAAAGCCTGAAATACTGTGAGAATCACCAGAACACAACCCACACACAACAAGTGAGTGAGTACATGCTATTGAAAACACTTGCTGGAAACCCAACATCCATGAAGCACAATGAAGCAATGGGTAACGAGTTGTGTGTGAATAACCATTGAAGACAGAAGGTCCAGAGTCCATACTGATATACACAAATGAATACATACATGGGGGTAGAGGGAAATTAAGTTCTTCCTACAGTCAAAGGCCAGCAGAAGTATAGAAGGAATGACGGGAACAGATGGTCACAGAGAGCTTCATAGTGGTGGTTTAGAGGAACCAGAATCATCAATAGACAATCATGCTGCTGAGAGGAAGTCTCATGGGATAAACAGACTTTGTTGTTGTTGTTAAGTACTGTGGAGTCAGTTCAAACTGACTTTGGGGTTAGTTATATCAGAATCTCTCGCCCATGGAATGCTAATCCAAGACAAATTTGGTGGCTTTGGAGGAACCTGGCAAACACTAACCAGACAAAGTGATCAAGGTTAACATCACTGGTGCTGGTGGTCAGCACAACTATGTGGGCCCCTGACCTGACTTACAGGGAACAGCCCAGCGTGACTCCGGCAGCCTGGCCTGGGCAGGCCACATGGGAATGAAAGATCTGTACTCCTCAGACTGCTCTGTGTGTGTGTGTGTGTGTGTGTGTGTGTGTGTGTGTAAACGGTGGGGAAAGACCCACAAGCCAGGAGGACAACTGTGTGTGTGTGTGTTTCTGGACCCGGCAGGAAAAGGCAGCGTGGTTGGAATGCCTGGGAACATGGGGTCAGATGACAGACTGGGGAGAGAGAGGTAGGGAGGGGACAGGGCACGGGAAAAGAACTAAAACGTTAAAAAACAAGAAATCCAAAGAATGGAAATGGGGAATTCTCTGCTTTTCTCACCACTTTTCTGTAGCTGTGAAATTATCACAAACATTTCCAACTTAAAAGGACAAAGAAACACATTCTGTTCTACTGAAAGCCCAACCTGTCTCCTGGAGTTTACAACTCAGCTGTCAAATGTGTTCTTCCACTAAAAATTGTAGTCTGAAGTCTCAGCCTGGGAAGCTGCTTATTTCTCATACGTTTAATTTGAACGATCCATACCAATGTAAAAACGCATGAGGTCACCACAGGGAATGGTAGGTTCGTATCAAGAGGCTCCATTTTCATAGAAGGTAGTGCTAACAATGAGAGAAACCAACAGTCCGCGAGAAGTGCCAAGGGCAGGAGGCAGGCTGGACTGGCCAGTGGGGCTGCAGGATCACGTGGGTCCCACTGGCAGAGAAGCAACACCGCTTCCACGAAGCATAGCACAAAAGAGCTTCCCCTTCCATATTGGCCTGGCTGGATTCCAGCGTGCTGTGCAGTCAAAACGCAGCTCCTCTGAAATCCTCTGTCCAAATCTCTGACTGATGGCCCCTTTATATGAATGGATGATGGTAGAAAATTAGGCGATGCATAGAGTTGGGAGGCTGGGGAGAAGAATGATTCCTATAACTCACGCAAGCCTCGTAAATCAACGTGATAAAAAAGACTACAAATCTGTTCCATTTTCAGTTTTACTATAAAAAAAAGCTATCACTTATTTAAACCGTTTTAAAATAAACTAGATAACCAAATGAGCAAATGCACATTAGATGCAGGGTTCAGAAGCAGAGCAGAACTGACGATTTTCATCTCCGTGGGCAACATGACATAGTGCAAGAGGAAAAGGAGGAAGGCAGAAAACTAGCGGAAGATCTGTGCAGATGTCAACATCCCCGGAAAGGCGGAGATCGGAACCACCTGTGAAGCACACAGAGTAGTACGAGCCACAAGGCCAGTCATCTCATCTGGGGGGCATGGAGAGGCCTGCGCCCCGCGACTGGAGATGATAGCCACGGGGTGAAGCCAAATGATGGTTTAGATGGAAGAAAAGTCAGGTTTCAATCCAGCAATGATTTACTGAGAATCTATTACGTGCTCACGCTTGTGCCCAGTGCTTACAGACATTCTACTGAAACCTCGCAGCAGTTATGTCGTTGTTACTTGTTGTCAAGTGGAGTCCCATCCACGGTGACCCTGCATGTGTCAGAGTAGAATTCTGCTCATAGGACTATCTGAAGTCTAGCAGCACACCTTACTTAAGCAATCTCCAGGTGGCTTTGAGCCCTTAATCTTGGTTAATAGTTCAGTGTTTCACCATGTCTGCCACCCGATGTAATGTTGCTATTGTTTAGTGCTGCTGAGTCGAATCTGACTTATAGCAACCCTGTATACAGTTTCAGAGTGGCTGGTGGGATTGAACTGCCAACACTATGGTTAGCAGTCCAGTGTTTGCTCTTCAGTGCCACACCAGGGCTCTTATGATATGATTTGTTGCTGAGTGCCACTGAGTAGGTTCTGACTCATAGCAACCTTGTACTGGCTTTCCCAGGAGCAGCTGGTGGATTCGAATTGCTGGTCTTGCTGTTCGAACTGACACAGCAGTTAAGTGTTTATCCTACAATGCCACAGCACAATCCTATGACAGATGCTTAATATGAACACGGAATGACACAATCGTGCAGAAAAAGCAAACACATGCCAATTCCCTTCCCACCCCAGTCACCACCAGGAATTTAACCATTAGCATAAAGACAGACAGGTCTGTAGGTGGCATTGTCCACGAATCTGTAGTCTCCACCCTACTGCAATGAAACAAGCATGCAGTGGGCAAGGTGCACATCATAACAACGACACACCAGGATGACCAAGAATGTGCGGTGGGAGCTGGAGTACCGGGTGCAGGTCCCCATGCCACTTCCTACAAGTCACTCGGTGTCCCCATTTGTGACAGCATGGACAACACTACTATCTGCTCGTGTCTTGCCCGAAGTTCAGGATTCCCATGAGTAGAATGGTCACAGGCACACACATGGCCAGAAACACAAGGTCGATGGGCATGGCAGGAAGAGTGGGAATATGCCCACAAATACATAAGCCTTTGAAAGAGGATATATGTACAACCACTCCTGCAAAGGTAACCATGAATGTGGAGGAGCATAAAGTGCGCAAAACGATGAAAACGTCTTAGCTATTATCAAATATCTTAAAGCAGTGAGTTGGAGACTATGGAGGCTCAGGGTCATAGTCTCAGGGATACCATGGTCAACCAGCATAACGTAGTCCACAAAGACAATGTTCTACATCCTATTCTAGTCAGTAGCTCTGGGATCTTAAAAGCTCATGACTGGTTGTTGAAGGGGCAGCTATTGGTCTCTCCATGTATGGAAAAAATCAGAGTGCTAAGAACTGAAGATGCTTGGAGTCATTTAATCCAGTAGACGAATGGACCATGTGAACGACTCTGAGACCAGAAGAACTAGATGGTGCCCAGCTACCAGTACCAACTGCTCTGAAAGGGACTATATTCGAAGGTCTTGGGTAAAGTGGCAGAAAATGTAGGACAAAACACAAAATTATGTAAAAAAAAAAAAAAAAATTAAATTAAAAGACCAGGTTTTCTGGTCAGAAAGAGACTGGAGGAACCTGAGAGTATGGGCCTTGATTACCATTCAGGTCTGGAAAGGAAATCACCCTGGTGGCCCCATGTTCAGCCAGGCAGTAGGCAGGGTATATAGGAAGACAATACCACTAGCAAGGTGGGCTCACCACGGAAAGGTCAATCATTCAAAATTCAAAGGGCAACATGTACCTAATGACAGAGCTGAGAAGGCTGGGAAGGTGGGTGGGTGGGAAGGAAATAGGAACCCCAGAGGGGGAAGTGGGATCACTATTGTTTCACAGAGGTGATTACAGTCATTGAGATGAAACAAAGTGGATGATTTATTGAAGATAAAACTGATGATGCTGTCTGTAAACCTTCACTCAACTGACAATAAAAAGTTAAAAAAAAAAAAAAAAAGTGCACACTGCTGACCATCTTGCTTTCATACACACACACACAAACACACACAAGCTCCAAAGTTACAGTTCAGCTACAGTTTAATTTCACAACCTATAAAGTTTTCCTCAGCTAACCGAAACTTTGACTTTTCTAGTTTTGAGTGCTGTAAAACAAAAATGCTGTGGCCTTCACCATAAAAAGTAAAAAAAATAAAAAAAGAATGATTCCAAGATCAAAAACCGAATGTGAGCGTGCAGCTCTAGCATGGCTGCCCACTTACCTCTGAGTAGGCCAGCGTGATGTGCTCGTAGATGCCCTGGTGCTGGTGAATGACGTCCTCCAGGTCCTGCAGCTCGGATGGAAGCCCCACCTCACCACAGGCTTTGCACCATGAATCCACGTTGCTCATATACTTGGAGATAAAAAATACACAGAAAAGGTTATTTAAATGAATGGCTACTTAACTGAGAAATCAGTGGCTCTTCAACATGGTTCTGACAATTAGGAGTGCTGAGAGAGACTCTAGACGACGCTGTTGTCATGGACTGTCCAGTAGGTTCCAACTCACAGCAACTGTAAGTACACAGAGGGAAACACAGCCCGCCCCCCAGCACGCACACAATCAATCCTGTGCCCAAGCCCAGCTACTGAATCAATCCGTCCTGTTGAGGGTCTTCTCTTTTTCACTATCTAAGCCTATAACATCTGTCGAAGAGAAACTGAGAACAGACATCTTGCTTTGATTCTGTGGTTTTCTCTCTCTCGTAATCAATGAGAAACTTTAAAGAAATCCATGACCAAAATGAATCTGCTGGCAACTTTTCTTTAACCCAAAGTTCAAATCCTTCCTTTTTCCCTGTTAGAAGCCGGGCTCATTACATTTAAATTTCAAATGATACGGCTGAGTGGGTGGGCAGTGACCACCCTGTGAACTGACATCCATTATCTCAGAAGAAGGGGAAGACAGGGTTCAGTGGTGGTAAAATTAGCCAATTCTTGATCTGCTGTATTAATCCCTCCTCTTCTCTTTATCAGGTTATCAAAGGAACCAGTCCCTGGAGATGGACATCATGCCTCCCCCCAATCCCAGTAAGATGGCCTGACACAGTGGCTTGCAACAGTGGGCTCCAACACAGCAACAATCGTGGGGAGGGCGGCGGGCCAGGAAGGGCTTGGTTCAGTCGTACAGAGGGTCACTGGGTCACTATGTGCAGAAGCAGACCCAGAAAACATTGCAGATCCAGCTAGAAGAGACTGCCAAGCCAACGCTTCAATTTGTAGCGAGAGATCCACTATGGTGGATGGGTACCAAGAATGGGCCCCTTGTCCTCACCATGGATGGACCTGAGATCCACTCCTTTTGTATTGAACTTTGCGAACTTACATCCGGGCATCCTTTCCTTGACAAGTTACTCTTGTGCACTGTCTGTTTGAGGACCCCGGCTTCCACTCGCCATGTCGTGTTCTTTTCACCTTGAGGAACTGGTGTTTGTTGCTTGGGTTTCCTGGGGAGTTTCCCCAGATGCATTATTTGAATCCTTTTCTTGGACTGGCTTCAAGAAATACAAAACTGAGCTCAGTGAAAGGTCTCCTATTTCATCTAAGGAAGATCTCAGGCAATTGTATTTCAATGTTTGCCCGAGTTTGGGGATAAGGAAACTTGGGTTGGATCAGAGGGAAGCAAACATCATTACAGGTGAGTAGCAAGATCAGTCTGAATGGCAGGCTGGCAGTGCAAATTCACCAAGTTGCTTCTCGGAAACCCTACAATGGGTTGCTATGTGTGGGAACCAACTCAACGGCACTTAACAACAACAACAAGCTCAATAGGGTTAGAGAGGAGAATACAGTGTGCTGTAGACTGAGTCCTGGCTCACTGCAAACCTGTATAGGGTTTCCAATGAGCTACTGACTGGTCTGAACCCTACAGTGTCACACCAGGACTCCACATGTTCGACTGTTGTTGTTGTTGTTGTTGCTAAGCGCCCTGAGGTTGGTTCTCGCTCACAGCAACCACAGGGGTTCTGAGGAGCAGCTGGTATTTTGAACTGCCAAACCTTGCAGTAAGCAGTCCAGTGATGACCCTACAGCACCACACCAGGACTCCACATAATCCAGTCAAAAGAAAACCCTGGAAAAAAGGCGAGCGACTGGCTGAAAGATATCAAAACAACTGACTACATAAATTGCTTTCAAATCAGAGTCTACTGACAAAAAGACCATACCCGTATTTCTCACACAAATATCCTATGCTCACCTTCTACATTTGTTTGACATGACAATCAAACTCTAAGCAATATGCTAATATTTTACATCACCATGTTGATGTAAAACAACAATACAGAATGCTTATGGGAAATAACGGGTGGTGAGAGTGGGTTTTGAGTGGTTGGCCAACAAGCATGGAATGCTTG
>NW_006408782.1:858677-865834 GCF_000296735.1 Chrysochloris asiatica
TCAATTCTTCTATTTGCCTTAGTATCTCTACACTGGAAAGCAAGTTTCAGAGTCTCTTCTGACATCCATTTTGGTCTTTTCCTTATTTCTTTTAGTGACCTTTGCTTTCTTCCTGTATGATGCTCTTGATGTCAACTCACAACTCTTCTGGTCTTCGGTCTTTAATGTCTTGTTTGGGTTTTACCACTGTCTCTTTCCACAGATGTTGAAAATTTGATTTCTGTGTATTCCATCTGGTGAGATCCATGCATATAGTTGACTTTTATGTTGTTTCAAAACAGTTATTTGTAATGAATAAGTCATTAGTCTTAGAAAATTCTATCATGTTCTCTATAGTATCGTTTCTATCACCAAGGTCCTATTTTCTAACTACTGATCCTTCTTCTGTTTCTAATCTTTGTATTCAATGTCCAGTACTTATCAATGCAACTTGATTGCATGTTTGATCAATTTCAGACTGAAGAAATTGTTGGTGGTGATGGTTATATGTCGTGGATTCAGCTCCTACTCTTAGTGACACTGCATAGGGGGTTCCAAGGCTGTAAATCTTTATGGGAGCAGAAAGCCTCATCTTTTTCCCACATAACATCTGGTAATTTCAAACTGCTGATTTTGATGTTAGCAATCTGAGTCGTAACCCACTATGCTGCCAGAGCTCTTTGAAGAAGTTGGTAGAATTCTTCAAATTCATCACCACTGGCTTTAGTGGTTGGTGTGTGCTGACGACAGGGGGACAGGCTTGCTCTGTGGTTGATGGATGATGCATGGAGGAGATTGTAACAATGCAAGGAAACTATATACGATGGGATCAATGTAAAGCTAATGTTCTCCCATGTAAACTATCACATAACTCACAATAAAACATTAAAAAAAAAAAAAAGTAAACTAAGCCAAAGATCAGACTAGGCATGCAGTAGAAGAACAAACCTAGTTTCCTATATTTGTACGGCAAGAAGCCCACCTTTGCCAACATGCAGGCCAAAGCAAATGAAAGTAAAAACAAGATAATCACTTTACAAAATAAATCAGGGTGTCAAAAAAATATATATATATTGTTAATAGAGGTATTAACTGTCTTCCTTGTTGTTAAGTGCTGTTGAGTTGGTTCTGACTCATAGCGAACCTGTATAGGGTTGCCAAGGATCAACTGCTGAGCTTGAACCACTGACCTTATGGTTAAAACCAACTTTGCAGTTCAGTGCATTAACCCACAGTGCCACACCAGGACTCTTGTCTTCTTTTTAGTTTTGCTCAGGTCCTATTACAGACTGTGTTGTAGTTCAACCTGAACAATGTAAGAACCATCAAAATAAGGTAGGAGAAACAGAGAACTATGGGGGATCTTTAAAGTGCTGTCTTGCTGGTCTTGACTCATGTAGCGACCCTGTATATGTATATGGTTCCCAGCGCTTTTAAGTCTTCAAGGGAGCAGCAGTGTTTCTGAAGTGTGGCTGGTCAGTTTAAATGCCAACCTTGTGGTTAGCAGGTCAGTGCTTATCCTATAGTGCCACACCAGAACCCTGGTCCCTCTTGATAACCACATCCAAACTACATGAGACAAAGTCCTGCCATTCTGGCTTCTAAGGAGCATTCTGGCTGTACTTCTTCCAAGATAGATCTGTTTGTTCTTCTGGCTGTCCACTCAATACTCGTCACCAACACCATAATCCAAAGCCATCCCGTACGGCTCAGAAAGCGTCTTCAGGCACATCTTACGGCACAAAGTCAGCACATGTGCCATCTCATAGCTCTCGGTTTCTAAGGTCTTCAAACACCACTAGAACCAAACCAAGTTCAGGCGAGGCTTCTCTCCCCCCTCTCTCTGGGGTCTTCCTAATGTCACCAAAGGAGAAAAGTGGCAATAAAATGACTTTACACCTATGACTGCCACGTGTACGTAAATATGTATTTGTGTGTATGCTTCCTAACGCATATTACTCTGTATATGTCCATGAGGTCAGATTGGGTGATGCTACACATTCTTGATCCCTCCCATTGATGCATTTAATACCAATGACTCTATTATAATCTTAAGCTTTTTCAAATATGAACTGTCTTGAGGTTTACCACTGTCATTAATAAATAAATTATCAAGTCAGCAATTGATTGCTCCTGGAAAATATCCACTGTAAAACATCCAAAGCAAAAGTTGCAACATAGTCTTCAGAAAAGGCTAAAATGTTTCTGCCACACTAGGTGTTCTAGTTAAGGGTTTGGGTCACCTTGGCTGCACCTGGATTCTCCGTGGTTTGGCAGTTCCCATGATGAGATCTGATAGAATGCAGTCACCCGTTGACGTGGCCTGCGGTGACCAGCCCGGATCTCTTTACCCCATGTGCTGTAAATCCTCACTTTTAGGGTGTTAGAAGTTTCACTGAGGTTGGATGCAATCTACAGGGTTAGGCTGTGCTCAAGTCCTTCTCTTCTGAGATATAAACGACAATAATCAAGCCAGCAGAGCTTAGAGGAACTGTCACTAAGAGTGGACCTGGGGTCCCTGCTCTGGGAAGCTCCTAGACCCAGGGGAAGACGGATACCAAGACACATGGCGATCTCTACAGAATACTGGGTCTACAGAGGCTGAGAAGGGACACAGACCGCTCCCCAGAGCCAACACAGAAAAAGGCTTTTCCCAGAGTCAGCATTCAAAGCCATCCACTATTTCTGTTTCAGCAGCACAAAGACATCTCAGACATGGGGTGAACACATGTTTTAATGCTGTGCTATTTCACAGGCAAAGAGCAGAAGTGGCAGGCTAACCACAACAACAGGACGGCTACTGAAATAGCCCTACCTCCAATTTTAGAGCGACCAGTACAGAGAAACATTCTGGAAGTCTAAGACGCTCATGTGTCTGTAACTCAAACAAAATAACTTACAATTTCTGGAAGTGTCCCGAGAGGGCATGGATTGTACTCCCTGAAAACAATCTTGCCAGGTTCTAAGTGCGTAGACGGCTTGCCATAGGAAAATCCACACCTAGATTCACTGAGAGGGGACCGACAGAGGATCCATCCTGGCCTCAGCATCACTGTTCTATTGGTATTAAATGGCACTGGGCAGCACGGTGGTTTGAACTTTAAGGTTGGTGGTCCAAACTCACCATCCACGCCTCGGAAACCCTATACAGGGTTGCTGTGAGTTGGAATCGACTCGACGGCACTTCACTACAACACACAGCTTTAAATGGCAACTTCAGAATCCAATGTCAGGCAAACTGTTTGCTGGAAGGCTTTCTGAAAGGCTAGACAGCCAGAGGGCCACAGTTCCTTAGGGAGACTCATAGAAGATTGTATCAACAGGTGTTTCATAGCTAACTAAAAGGAGGCCAAGCTCAGCACCAAAGCCCAACCTGAACCTACGGAACACAATGTCTCAGAGCCTTCAGTATGAAGATGCTCACTGTGATTGGGGTTAGCTGGTATATCCCCTTTATCAAACTCCTAAGACCACACTCCCCCAATCCCAACACCTGTTACCATGTTGAGGAGCCCCTGCATGGTACAAATGGTTAACAAAAGCTTTGTGGTTTGACTCTGCCCAGACACACCTGGGAAGAAAGGTTTGGTGATCTACTTCTAAATAATCCAGCACTGAAAAAAAACCTCCACGGAGCACAGTTCTACTCTGACACACACAAGGTCACCATGATTTCGGGCAGGGGGGATGACAGCGGGTTTTTGTTTTTGACCCTCTTGAGGAAAATAGCTTGGGAGCTGTGGCCTGGGCGCTGTGTCCAGCACACGCCCAACACTGGGTGGATGTCAGCAGAAAGAGGGCAGAAGGAGACCCGGGGCTTCCGGTGCTCAACTGGCCAGACCGAGAGTGAAAACAGGGAGGGCAGAGAGAACCACCACTGCCCTGGACGCACACTGGCGCCTGCTTCACAACAGGGGATTCTCACGTCCACAGAACAATGCGTTACTGAACAGAGGCTGGGTTGGCCAGTGTCACAACTGAGGAAAGGGCGGTGACTAGGTAAGGCCTCCGAGGGAGAAGGTGAATGATTCACAAGCACATCTCTCTGCCTCAGCGTCCATTCCATGACAGGTCATCTGCTGACAGTGGGCATGCACTGCTCCCCTGCCTGCTCTGTCTGCCCCCCATCCACACATCTCTCATCCCACCACCTGAGAGAGCTTTTGCTGAGCACAGGTACTTAGTCCGATTGGGAATGTCCTAGTTTGTGAACTTTAAAAATACTGGTATAAAGGAATTTGGGACTTCTTTGAAAAATTGTAGATGGAAACTGAAAATTGATCAGAAAAATTATATATGCACACACATACACATACAAGTGTACACATGCAGGTATATACTATAGATGTGCATACATGCATGAAAGGAGCCCTGGTGGCTTAGTGGGTTATGCACTGAGCTGCTAACCACAAGGTCAGCAGTTTGATTACCTCAGCCACTCCAAGGGACAATAACGACAGTCTCAGAAACCCACAGGGCAGTTCTGCTGTCCGACAGGGTCGCACTATGAGTTACAATCCAAGGCAGTGGGTACACATTTAAGAGGGATTGCAATAAGTTTGAATGAAAATAAAATGAAAAGGTAATGGAACGTCGCCACAAACATTTTGAAGCCTCTTCGAACACACACACAGAATAACGCACTGGACCGCAGGTTGATCGGAACCTCAAGGTGGCAGTTCTAACCTATCATACACTCCCTGGAAACCCTACCAGCGTCCCTATCAGTCAGAACCAATATAACAGCACTAACAACAACAACATATGGACTCCTAGTGTGGCACTGTAGGATAAGCACTGTACTGTGAACCACAAGGTCAGCAGTTCAAACCCACCAGCTGGTCCTCAGAAACCCTGTACAGGGTTGCTATGAGCAGAACCAACTCAACAGCACTTAACAACAACAAATATATGTACACACACACACATATGAGGATATGTAAAAAATAATCAGCACTCCAGTTATATTGAAACGTCCATCCATGGCTGAGGACAACACTGAGCGTGCACATGCAATGATTCTATCGAATAGATGAGCAACAAGAGCTATTGTGGCAAAATCATTTGCAAATCAGCAACCGCTCTATCTATGAAATAATCCAGGACAGACTTGGGTTTTGAAATGTTTGTGTAAGAGAGGTATCAAAAAACCTCTTGAAGAGCATAAACAGAAGAGTTTGGACATCTGCAAACAAAATTTAGAGCAATACTCAAAGGAAGGTACAAGTTTCTGTAAAAAAAATCATTACTGGTGATGAGACACAGATTCATCACTGCCTGAGAGTAAACAGCAGAGCATGGAATCCTCAATCACCTACCAAGAATATGTCAAAAGTCAACCAACAACTGGAAAATTGATGCCTACAGCGTTCTGGGATTCTCAAGGGCCAGTACTGGAACATTATCAGAAAAAAGGTTCAGCAATTGACAGTGCTCATTACAGTGAGATGCTCACTGAAGAGCTGAAGCCTAAACTTCAGATTCAACACGGAGGACGGAGGACTGCTATCCAAGGACACTGTGATCCTGCATGACAATGCACGTCCACACACCTCTGCCCACACTGTGGACACTCCGCAAGAGCTTCATTTTGAGGTGTTATAGCATCCTCCCTATAGTCCTGATCTTGCTCCATCAGAGTTTTCACCTGCTTGGTCCCCTGAAAGCAGCCTTTTGAGGACAAAGATCCACCTCTCATGAAGAAGGAAGACAGCAGTGCATTCGTGTCTTGCAGTTCAGCCTAAAACATTTTTTATTAAAGGAATACAAAAGCTTGTTGACAGATAGCCGAAGTGTATTGAAAAGCAAGGAGATTATGTAGAAAAACGATGTATCTGTCTTTTCTAAAAGTTGACTAAATTCTACAGCCAGAGTGCAGATAATTTTTGACTGACCCTCGTGTGTGTGTGTGTGTGTGTGTGTGTGTGTGTGTGTGTGTGTGTGTGCTCGCGCGCGCGTGCGCATACACATCTATACTTACGTTGTTGTCAAGTGCCACTGAATAGATTCCAACTAACAGCAACCCTATACTATTAGGGTTGGTCCTGGTCCTATTCCAAACTCACAATCATTGTTATGCTTGAACCTACTACTGTTGGCACTGTAGGATACGCACTGGACTGCTAATTGCAAGGTCAGCAGTTCAAACTCACCAGCTGCTCTCAGAAACCCTATACATGGTCACTTAGAGTCAGAACTGACTTGACGACTGTTCTCAATAATGGTGGTGTCCTGGTGTGGCACTGTGGGTTAATGCGCTGACTGCAAGGTTAGCAGTTCAAGTTCACCAGCCGCTCCTCGGAAACCCTACACAGGGTCTCTATAGGTCGGAACTGACTCGACAGCACTTATCAACAACAGCAATAACAGTATAAAACTTCAGGAGTCCCTGGCTGGTTCTCAGCTGCTAATGGAGACGCAGGAGGTTCAGGTCTACCCAGAATGCCTCAGAAGTCAAACCTGGTGACGTAATGGCAAACATCAGTCACTGAACCCTGGAGAGAACAGTACTCCTCAGACACAAATTCAATCTTCAGAGTGCTTATCATTTCTAACTTCCTCATGCTTTTGTGTCTAGAAAATTTTATTTTTTCCTTTTTATTTCAGTATTTTCACTCCCTAAGAAGGGTACTGGAGTCCTAGTGTGGCACTGTAGGATAAACACAGGATTTCTAACCTCAAGAGTGGCAGTTCAAACCCACCAGCTACTTCCCTGAAACCCTATACAGGTCATTATGAGTCAGAACTGACTTGACAGCACTTGACAACAATAACAAGGGTATGAAGTAGCCCTGGTGGAGCAGAGGTTAAGCATTCAGCTGCCAACCTGTACGTTGGTAGTTCAACCTACCAACTTCTGTTCAGGCAAAAAACATGGGGATTTGCTCCTCTGACTACAACCTGGGGAAGCCTACGGGTAGGGTCACTAGGAGTCAGAGTCGACCCAACAGCAATGGGTTTAGGAGGAAGATGGGAGGGCCTCAGAAACGTGGGAAAATCCCATTATTGTTCAAGTCCATTTTTCCACTCCTATTTCAGCAAAGGCCATCGGCAGGACGATGTCTCTCTGTGTCTCCACGACTGTCAGGAGAATCAAGCAAATTACAGACTTCTATGGCTGTGAATCACAAGGTCAGCAGTTTGAAACTACCAGCTGCTCTGCGGGAGAAAGATGAGGT
>NW_006408782.1:867454-875985 GCF_000296735.1 Chrysochloris asiatica
AGCGCTATCAAGTCGACTGCAACCCATAGCAACCTTGTGTAGGGTTTCTGAGGAGACTGGTAGGTTTGAACTGCTGACCTTGTGGGGAGCAGTCCAATGATCATCCTACAGTGCCACATGAGGACTCCTATCAAATTATTGTTGTTGCTAAGTGCCGCTGAGTTGATTCCAGCTCATAGTGACCCGGCATAGGGCTTCCATGAAGCTGTTGGTGAGTTTGAACTGCCGACCTTGCAATTCAAACAAGCTTGGGGTCCAATGCTTATCCTATAGTGCCACACCCTTAAAATGACAGGTAAAATGAGGTGATCGCCTTTACCATTCACACAAAACCTCTCGTAATGTTGGCAGAGAGGACTCTCCACCTCGGCACCAAGTCCATAGGAGCTGCCCTGCTCCCTCCACCCCCACAGGCTGTTGAGCCTCCGCAGTTTGGGCCGTGTGGCTACAGAACAGAATCTGAACAGAACCCCATTCTGAAAATGCTTTCCTACTTTACTAATGAACCTTATTTCCTTTCAAGTAAAGCCAGGAGCTTCATGGGGCAGAGTAGCTCTATGACATGTTTTAAACAGTGCAAATTGGCAATGTTAAGGTGCAGTAAAAACAAATCACGTTAATTCTTTGTTTTGTTAATACAATTCCATTTAAAAAAAAAAAAAAAAGGAAACTTCTTAATAAAGAGGAGACTGTCAGGAGGCATCTGGACCTAGAGAAAGTTCACCAGCAACATCCTAACACTGTGAGCAGGCACCCAAACTGAAACTCTCATTCCACTCACACCCAGGCAGCAGATGAGGACATGAGATGGGTGACGGCACGTCCAGGAAAAGCACAGCCGATACGAAACATCACTCTCATTGGTTTCAATACGCTCAGCGTCTACGGTAATGAAACCAGAGACAAACCCCAAACACAGGAGCATGGCCGAGCAGGCTGCTCCAGCGAACCAGGCCTTCAACCACGGCGGGCAACACGCCGGAGCCCTTTTAAATCCCAATGAAAACTCTGGACATGGTTCAAAGAGGAGAGCGCGGTAGAAGCTTCACTTCTGAGCTCATGAAAGCAGCATGGGCATAAATGAAGCACTGAAAATGTGAAACACAGCTGACCTAACCCTGAACTCCCAGAAAGGGGAAAACTGCTGTCGTGGATGTGAGCACTCCCACACACCAGATCCGGAGAGAAGACACACAGCTCACTACCCGAGAAGATGTCCTCCTGTCTGGTCTGGCTGGAGGAGGCCTCGTTCCCTAAACAAGGTCCCTAACAGATCCCAGCCCCTTCCTTACCAGGTCCCTTTGTCCTAAAGCCAGTGGCCCAGGCCACTTCGTATGCACAGGATCTCACCACAGTCCCGCTTAATCATACATTCATGTAATTTCCTTTCCTTCAAATTCATAAATCACAGCCATTCATTTTACCCATAAGAACACCCAGGCTCTTCAGGTTGGCTACATGTCTGCAATTTTTGATAGAGCAAAACCGGAAAATGCCCCATGGCACCCACACTTCTAGACCACTCTCAGGCAAGCCAAAGCATCAACTGACGATTCGGAATCCCGCCATGTTCATGGAAGAGATTTCCCCTCTGGGTTAAACCTCGGACTACCTGTCACTCGCCCAAACAGCTCGGCCTGCATCTAAGAGTTCACAAGTGGTAGTGCATTTCCTAGGTACCTATTTCCAGCTTGCAAGCCTGGCTCCACGGGATCACTTATCATTCCATACTTGTCACGGACTGAATGTTTCCCCCCAACATGCTTCATTCAGCTCGGCTGGGGCATGATTCTCAGCCGTTTTTCAGTTTTGTAATGATGTAATATGGGAGTTAGAAGACGCTATCCACGATGGGATCTGATGTGACAAACCAGTAAAGGTGGGATGTAGGCTGTTCATCTCTGGTCCCATCACAGCCCTGATCTGAGGTACAGCAGTTTCCCCGGGGTGTGGCCTACAACACCTTTACCTTACCAGAAGAAAGAAGACAGACGTAAGTAGAAGTCAGCTCGACCTACTACCACCAAGAAAGAAGAACCAGGAGCGGAGTTCACGCTTTGGACCTGGAGTTCCAGCACTGGGAAACCCCTAGACCTGGGGAAAGAGTGGAACTCTCTCAGGAACGCCGGGCAACTAATGCTGAAAAGCGCCAAGGACCTCTCCCCAGAGCCGACAGAGAGAAAGACTGGACTTGGCGGAGGTGGGGGTTATGTGCCGTGGTGTCGGTTCCGACTCACAGTGACCCTGTACAGGGTTTCTGAGGCTGTAAATCTTTACAGAAGCAGAACGACTGGTAATTTGGAACTGCTGACCTTGAGGTTAGCAGCCTGGCTCGTAACTGCTATATTACCAGAAAGAATGCATTTCTGCGTGCTAAAGCCACCCACTGTGGAACTGCTGCTACAGCACCCGAGAACAGGGGCAGCCCTGCACTGCCATTAGGAAGGAAACTCATGCATGGGGCACAGGATCAGATGGACATTCCAAATGACGGACATGCTACACCCTCACAATGTTCAGTGACACGCATCACAGCAGCGGCCAGAGGTGTGTCGACAGGGCTGTTTTATGCTGAAGGTGGTTCTTGTTCCTTTAAAATAGTGCTGTATGTCTGTGCTTTTGCTTAAATGCTTGAGGTGAATAAGCAGAGAAACGCTGACTATTGAAACATTAAAGTCCTACTCTCAGCTTTCACACAAAGCTCTACGATGGCTTTCTCTCTAAATTCCACTCAGCGTCCTCTGTGGCGTCACACTTGAATGGCTTCCAGAGAGGAGAGATGGATCACTGGTCATCTAGGTCTTGGGCAACACTTGGACTGCCTTGCTGAAATTCCAGGCAAGCTGGGGCCCGTCTTACCTTCACTGGCTTCTTCACCTCAACAGAGATGGCTTCTAGATCAAAGAGCTTCTAGTTCCTTCTTGGAAGCATCAGTGCAAATGCCTGCGAACACAGTTTTCTCTCCCAAAATTACCCTGAGAAAGCCATAGCAACAGTTTTCTTTGAGATTAAGTAACCACCTGCCTCTTCCCCAAACGTCCTCCGAGGCTAACAGCCCTCCACTCTTTCTCTCTGCACTTCTATAAAAGGTATTTTCACTCCCATTACTCCTTCCACAAATCCAGTTTACGCCCAAAACACGCGACTTTGCTTGAGAAGGGCACACGTTACTACGGCCTCCTACACAACATACTCTGACTAGCACAGCGGCAAATGAAGTCAGACCCATAAAGATCAATGAAGAACAGTGGAGGACACTGTCAACAGCCCACCACAAAGCCTTTTTCCGCCCTTTCGCTGGCTGCAGAGCCAGCCTCACACAGCCTGCAGTCATGGAGCTGGGAGAGTGTGCTGGGAGTGGAGGGCAGTCTGGAAAGAATGTCTCCCTGATGAACACAAGCAGTGAGGAGTGAGGACAGCCCCTCATCACCATGTGTTGACTGCCAGGGGCAGGCCAAAGGAGCCCCAATGTCAGACTACAACCGGATCAGGCCTACAACTGCCTAATGTAGGCAGTTTTTTGTTTTTGTTTTTTTTTTAATTATTTAATGTTTTATTGTGAAACTATGTGATACTTTACATGGAAGAACATTAGCTTTACATACATCCTATCGTATATCGTTTCATTGCCATGGTTACAATCCCCTCCATGCATCATCAACCAACCAAAGGGTATACACTGCAAGCCTGCCCCCCGTCCCTGCCAAGGTGGTCGTCAGCACACAGCCCTTCTCCCTCTCTGGATCTAGAGTCCCCAGCTGCTCCATCGCTCCACGTCATCGTCTCTGCCTCTATCTCAGGCATCACTGCTTCTCTGGGTAGGGTCCAACTCTCTGCTCTTCTCCTTTGATGGTACCAGGGACCTCCACTCCTAGACTGGAAAGTTAATCACTCCACTCCTTGCTACAAAACATCTACCAGCCCTTACAATCAGTCCTGATAACAATTATTCACTATTGTACCACAAGAGACCTATCCGCATTTCCTTTCATTAAGCCTCCCTAGACAGATTGGATACTACTCAGTGGAGAGTCTACCTTCCTCCAGGCTCTCTAGATCTAGGCTCCCTCTTGAAAGCTTGTAAGCCAGTCACTTCTTGCCTTTGTAGCCCCCCCCCCCCCCGCCCCCCCACCTCATTTTGGGAAGCCAATGTCCAAGCTGCCCATTGTGGGCAGCTTCATGTTTTGTGAGAAAAGTAAATGCTGAAGTTTAGACCTCTTAGACTCAGGCTCTTTGTTACTAGCTGCCAAAGTATCCTGACACGTTGAATAGAGACATAAATGCAGAGTGCAGCGTGGCAGGATCAGTTCATCACAAGGTCGGCAGTTCAAACCCACCAGCCGCTCCTCGGAAACCCTAGACAGGGTGGCTATGAGTTGGAACTGACTTGAAGGCACTTCACAACAATAACAATGTGGAGTAAGAGTCCTGGTGTGGTGCTGTAAGGTAAGCACTGGACTGCTCATCTCAAGGTCAACAGTTCAAAGCACCAGCCGCTCCTCAGAAACCTTAGGCAGGTCCTATGAGTCACAACTGATTCTGTGGCACACAACCATCACCGCCACAACATTTGAGGGTCTTGGTGCGGCACTGTAGGGCAAGCACTCGACTGCTAACCACAAGGTCGGCAGTTCAAACCCACCAGTTGCAACTTAGAAACTATATACAGGGTCTCTATGAGTCGGAACAACTCGATGGCACTTCACAACAACATATATGAAGGTCAGGGAAGAGGTGTGGCTGTGTGTTCACACAACGATGTGCAATTCTATACTACCCTATTGGGTCGTTACCAGGGTCAACTTTGTGGCAGTGGATTTGGTTTTCATTTTGGGGTATATTCAAGGGAGCTTCAAATCGTTCATGGAGAAATGGAATGACAAGGTAATGAAATTATGCAAAAAACTTCCTGAAGCCTCTGGTACCAGCCATTGGGCAATGCAAATAATTGGAATTACATTTACATGATGAATACAGCCCCTTCAAGCAAGGACTTTTTACCACTTCACACAAAAGGCAAACAAAGGAACAGAGAGGTTATCTAACTTGCCTGAGGTTGCACAGCAAAGGAAAAATGAGCTGAGATTTAAACGTAGGTCTGAGTGATTTCAGAGCTCATGTTCTCAAGCCCAGTCTGTACTGGTGGGGACAATGTTCTGGTTTGCATCTCATGGGGTGGGGTCCAGACACTGACCTTCTCAGCCTTCTGGTGGAAGATGGAGGACATGTCCAGCAAGGTGCTCCGCTCGTCCAGGGCTGCTGCGAATGCCTTCCACTCTTGCTCCAGCTGGTTGGCAATCTGTTTGATCTGCTGAGAGGCGTAGTGGCCGGACTCTACCAGGCGATTTGCCACAGACATGATGCGGTTGATATTTACATACACGTTCTGCAAAGGGGCAGAGACAGAGGGCGTGTTCGGGAAGTCTGCAGAGCATGCTTCACAGCTCCGCCGATTATACATGTGTACGCCGGGATGATGTCTGCAAGTACCACAGACTAAGATGGTGTGTGATCCACAATGCAGCTACTAACCCCAAGTCCACACATTCAAGTCTGGATTTCCATTTCTATACTCAGAATTTGAAACTACAAACCAACAAGTTGCAAGGCATGATTGCTAAGCACAAAGCAATCGAAGACACGAGTGGGCATGCACAAATATGTTACTCCACTTTTTGGCTTAAAGAACTTTCAGAGTCTAGATGACAACACTCTGACAGACAGCCACCTGGAGCTGAAGGAACCGGCACACAGTTTCTGACTGGAACCCAGAAATGAACATGTCTGCACTTATCAAACAGAAGCTGTGTAAGAACAATCCCCCTTCCTACATAAACCCAAGTCTTTTCCTTTTTTTTTTTTTTGGTACCAATAGAAAAATTGATTCATTTTCTCCCAGAAGCAGATACACAACCACGGTGTTTTCAAATTTTAAATAAAGCTTTTCCCATTCTGTTGAAATGCTTGCCTTCAAGTCAACCAGGGTGTACTGGGAAAATGAGAATGAAGGGCAAAACCCAAACAAACAAGAAACAGAAACCTTTCTTTGCAAAACATGTTCCCAATAAGGCCTTTCCTCAGCCCACCTTCAATCCTGCTCAGAATTCAGTCTTATAACAAGAGGGCAGTGGGAGAATTCTGCCCTCTGATGCAGGAGATGCAGGTTCAGTTCCCAGCCACAGCACTTCATAGGCAGACACAACCCATCTGGCGGTGGAGGCTTGTGTGTTGCTAAGATGCCGAACAGCTTCCAGACTAAGATAGAGTAGGAAGAAAAGTCTGGCGATCAACCACTGGAAAAAAGCCAATAAAAATCCAATCCTGTTGTGCATAGGGCCACCGTGAGTCAGGAGCCAATATAATAGAAGGTAACCACGACAATAACATCCTATTAAAATCGGGGTGTGGAGGCGCACACCACCAGATCTGAAGCTGTTTCTCTCTGTGACGCCATTCCTCTGTGTTCCTCTCATAGGTGCCTGAAAATCAGAGACACCCTTGACTCCTGCCACCCTGGCCCCTAGGTCTGATGACCCAGTGCCCATTTCCTCAGTGCATGTCCTCAGGGCCAGCCTTCCGGGGCCTCTCACATGGACAGACTCCTCTCCAACAGCCACCATGCTGCTCACTTTCTCTACGAGCTACTCAACAAAGCAGCCAAGCAACTCCCCAGTTCTCTCACTTGGCTTCCATTCCTTCTGTCCATCTTTCACACTCTGGACCCCAACTAAGACCGGTGGACTACCCCAGGACTCCAGCCCGAGTGTTACTTCTCAGGGTGCATCTGACGACTGGAAGTCGGATCCCAGAGTGTATGTTGTCTGCTTGACAGCAGGAAGAGGGGTTTACGTGGTGAGGCTGCGGCAGATTATCAGGGTCACGGTCAGGTGCAAATGACCTTCAGTGATGTGTGCGACATTAACGTAAGAACTCAAATGCTAACGATGTAACAGAAGCCTATCAAAACAGAAAGACTCTTTATTTTGCAACTTCTGAGGGAGCTTCAAAAAGGTCATGGACTCCTGGAATTACGAGATTAAGGACATTTTCCCTCAAACTTTCTGAAGCCTCTTTGTACTCTCAATAACCCTAATCTGGTTGATACGACTCTGACGGGGTCTCAGCAGCAGGCCACGGGCATCACATGCAAACACCTCAGAGACAGCCAAGGACTCCAAGCAAGGCCGAGCCCCGGACCCCACTAGGAAAGAGACCTCACGTTGCGGAAGGACCAGAGTTCATCTTCCCAGTGAGCAGTAGGTGGGCCTGTCTCTCTGCCAAGGACTCCAAGCAAGGCCGAGCCCCAGACCCCACTAGTAAAGAGACCTCACGTTGCGGAAGGACCAGAGTTCATCTTCCCAGTGAGCAGTAGGTGGGCCTGTCTCTCTGCCAAGGACTCCAAGCAAGGCCGAGCCCCAGACCCCACTAGGAAAGAGACCTCACGTTGCGGAAGGACCAGAGTTCATCTTCCCAGTGAGCAGTAGGTGGGGGGCCTGTCTCTCCTCCAGGAACAGCAGCCCACAAACAGATAGTGGGTCTAGTCATAGATTCCGGCTTCCCAGCGGCACCAGCAAGCGTCCACGACCAGCTACTCATGTAATCTGTGCAACTTTCATCACTGTGTTTGTTTTCATTTTTGTTTGTTTCAAGCATAAAGCAAGATTCCCCAGACCCTGCTAACCTGGAGCAATTGCTAACCTTGCCATCAGGAGCTACTACAATGACAACACCGAAGACATCGCACTGGCTCGCATGGGTGAGCAGATGTGCACACCACCCCTATGCCCTCTCTCCACCGTGTGCTAAAACACTGGCTTAGGCCCGGGCCCGGCTGTGCTGACAGATGCCTACCATACAGTTCATGGCAAAGTGGTTGTGCTGGGTCTGCAGCTCCATGGCATGCGGGTGGCTGGTCCCAATCTCGGTGTAGCTGTTCAGAAACAGGCCTTTGTTATGTGCGATCCAGTCAAACATCTACAGGAAGGAAGGAGGCAAGCAAGAAAACAAAGCTGGGATCAATCCAGAGAGACAGACATCTGGGGACGGGCACCGCCCCACTCACACAGCCATTCCGGTGACACACCAGCAGTCCTGAACCCGAGGGTAGACCAGAAACTGTCCCCTACAGTGGTCCTGTGACAGCTGAGGAGTGGAGGAGCAGAGACACAGAATGAGGTGTTCAAATCCCCGGGGCTAATTCAACAATCCCCATCACCCACCCCCTGCCATCCTCAACTGCTGAGCCTGCCACAGTGCTCCTCAGTGAAGGACCCCAGGGAGGGAGTGCTATGCTAACTACAGGTTGGTGGTTCAAACCTCCCAGCCACTCCATGGGGGAAAGATGAGGCTTTCTGCTCCTGAGAAGTTCTGTAGCCACAGAAACACTACACAGGGTCAATGTGAGTCAGACTTGACTCCACAGCACTTAACAGCAAAACATCAGCTGGGTTTGCATTGGCCACTGACAGCTATACGGTGGTATTGTATCATACGCCTACAGTACGGTGGTACTGTACCATACACCTACAATA
>NW_006408782.1:876085-906603 GCF_000296735.1 Chrysochloris asiatica
GGTGGTACTGTACCATACACCTACAATACGGTGGTACTGTACCATACACCTACAATACGGTGGTACTGTACCATACACCTACAATACGGTGGTATTGTATCATACACCTACAATACGGTGGTATTGCATTATACAGTGGTATTGTATCATACACCTGCAATACAGTGGTATTGTATTATACAGTGGTACTGTATGATACAGTGGTACTGTATCATACACCTACAATACAGTGGTATTGCATTATACACCAGGGTCCTTTGTGCAAGAAGCCTACGGAAACCAGGACAAGATGGAAACCACAAAAGTGACTGAAATTACGAGTGACATTCCTGTGAAGGTTCAATTCAGACACTACTTGGAATAGAATGCTAATTAACATGTTCGCAAGGAAACACTTAAGGAAATGGGACTAAGCAGTCGGCGCCAATTAAAGTCTGACCCAGAATCCCGAGCTTGTCAGCTGTCATTGCAGTAATCAGAAGGGACGATGTCTAACGTCGTGGACTAGGTGCTCCTTACAACAAGAGCCCGCTGAGAGAGCTGCTAAAGGCTCACTGAAAACAGCACTCAGTCAGTCACCTTTCACAAGGTCCATTTTAGAACAGAGATTTTACGGGTAGTTTTCTTACTTTTCTCCCTACGAACTACTCTGTTCATGAACAAACATTCCATGAACCCAACGTGAGGGGTGCAGTCACCACACTCAGGGCTTGCCAGAGATTCCTGTCAATGAGTGTCCTGGTTTCACAATGCTGTGACGTGAATCAGGAGCCCTGGTGGCTCTCTGGGATAAGCACTGGACTGCTAATCGCACGGTTGGTGGTTCAAACCCACCAAGGGTGTAAATCTTCATAGGAGCAGAAAGTCTCCTCTTTCTTCTGCGGAGCTATTGGTGGGTTCATTACCATAGCACTCATTTCAGAAGTCCAGTGTAGCACAAACAACTAAGTGCTCACAGGTGGTCCAAACTGCTCCCGTAAAGATTTGTGGTTGTTGTTCAGTGCTGTTGAGTTGGTACTGACTCAGGAACCCCATATAGGGTTCCTGAAGAGCAGCTGGTGGGTTTGAACCTAGTGGTTTCCAGTCCAGTGCTGATTCTACAGCGCTACCTCAGGAGTCCCGGTACAGATTTGAATCCTATCACAGGGTCGGTTAAGGAGCTCTGGGAGCGTAGTGGTTACAAATTGGGCTGCTAATCTCATTGTCAGCAGTTCGAAACTACCAGATGTTCCGAGGGAGAAAGATGAGGCTTCCTGCTCCCATAAAGATTTACAGCCTCGGAAACCCTGTACAGGGTCGCTCTGAGTCAGAACCGACTCAACGGCACATGACAACAACCATAGGGTCATTACGAGTTGTCATCAGCGCAATAGTAACTGAGAAGAGTGGATCAGGAGTCTGCTGGTGCTGTGGGCTAGGCACTGGGGCTGCTAATGGCAAAGTCGGCTTCTCGGGAGAAAGATGAGGCTGTCTGTTCGCATAAAGATTTACAGTCTCAGAAACACTAAGAGGCAGTCCTATGTTGCCCTACTGGAGCGCCATACGTCAGAACTCGCGTGACAGTGGTGAGTGAGTGAAGCAGAAATGCTGATTATCACCTCAGGGCTCCCCTTTTCTCAAGGGCACCATCACACTCTGTAATGTCACCAGCAAAACGCACACACAATGACTGCTTCTTGTACCGCCACCCTGTCAATTAGGCAGCTGAAAATACGTGCTCTCCTCTTACACCAAACCATCCGTACCCAGCAACTCAACATTTCTAAAACAGCCTCGTGCAGCAGAAGGGTAGTGGAAATGGCTAATGTACTGTTTATTAACCTAAAGCCTGGAGGTTTTAAGTCCACCCTGGTGTGTATGAAGAAAGGCCTGGTAATCTTCTTGTGAAAACTCGGCCGGTGGGAACCCTGTGAGTACAGTTGTCTGGCGCACATGGAGTCGCCATGTGTGGGAAAGGAGCACAGTACACAACACTAGGAGAGAGACTGAAATGCCGTGTGGGAGCTAGCCTCTCCTCCCTCCCAGCCACCCGGTGGCCCCGGCGGCTCTGTGCCCTGCTCACCTTCTCAGCATCCTGTTCAAACAGCCGCAGCTGGAAGCACTGGTCCAGTTTTAGCTTCCGCACGTGCCACATCTGATGAAGATGCTGCCTCGTTGAGTGTAGCCGGTCCAGCATGCTGGACACCTTGGGTAAGAGATTCTGCAGGTCCGCATTGCCAGACCCCGAGTTCTTTTTGGGAAAGCTCTCACTGCTCTGGATCCTCTGCAGCAACTTCTGCCCCTCCACGTCCAGGTCCTCGATAGGGGCCTTGGTCACCTTCCTCTTCAGCTGTGAGTGCTCCTCGATCATGCTGCGTGCCCCCTCCAGGTCCTGGGGCAGCTCCTTCTTGGCCAGGATGTCCTGCAGCTCCTCCAGCCTAGAGAGCATGTGGGTGGCATTGCTGATGTAATCTTCAAAGGCAACTCGGATCTCAATCCACTCCTCGTGGTTGTATTCCAGGCAGCCGTCAAACTCAGGGGTGAGCTGAGAAGGGTCAACAACTTTGGTAAGGCCTTCTAAGGAGACCATGTTTGTCTGAGGGGGGGAAAAAACGAATCACGTGAGAGAAGATGAACCCATTCTATGTGTTCTTACCACACACAACTCAGCTTCCAGAGTTTGACGGCCATTTTCCATCGTAAAGCCAGTCACCTGTCTGTCTACAGAACACACGGCAGGCCTGGTTCTGACCGCACACAGATGTTGACACCTATAATCACAGAATCAAATCTATCTGATGAGACCTGGGGAGAGCAGCTTTCTTTCTTCCCAAGAAGCTGGAAATGAACCCACTACCTTAGAGACATTTATTTAATCAGGACATGGTTACAGCAGTGCAGACCATTAGGAATACACAGATAAATGCACCAATGGAAGCGTAGACAGACAATTCACATAGTGAGCTTCCACGAGGCACTCGTCTGTGTATCCTTTCAAGTCTGGACCGCTGTGCCCAGCTCACGGCCGACAGAACACTCTGTGGAGACTCGTCCTCCCAAAGTGCCAATTTCAAACGCAAGTCCTTGTCCATGGGTTTCAAAGCCCTGTTAAACATCCCTTCTCTCCAGGGGCGCAACAGCCTGCTGTTCATTCATGGAGGAACTTACACCATTCTAGCCTACCACCCTCATTACCTTGTCATACACCCACTGGCTGTCCACTAACAGAGCAAACACGAGGACACCTTAAAGTCTGAGGAAATGTACAAGGGCAACAAGAAACCTGGCAGGGGCTCAGGACAGAGTGGATGTTTCATTCATTCTAATTATCTGCTGCGATTCTGAGCAGTTTCAGTGTTTCACAAAAACAACCTACTAGATTCCAATCTAACAGTGACGGTTTTAGTCTAAACAGGGAAGAGAAATTCACTCTACCTAAATGTAAGCCAAGATACTATTAATGTTACATCTCAAGGGAAGCATTCATGGTAGGTTAGCTTAAAATCAAAGACAAAAACCAACCAATCTGGGGTCTAGACGGCACAGAGAGATGGGCTCAGCCCCACCTCTGTCCCCTGTAGCCTTGGACAAAGCTAGAACGATGCTCTTGTGCTGGCTGGCACAAGTGGTAGTAAAAGCCAGAGGAACGTGAAGGAGAGACCAGCTCCTGGGCCAGCCTTTTTGGCCATGATGCCACTGAAGGTTGATTTCAGTCTCATTTGCAGGAACTTTTAGCCAAGTCCCCGGAGGCAACATTTCCCTGGGCAGTGTGAATGGTGTTGGCTAAAGGACCAACCTAAAGGTTGGCTGTCGGAACCCACCCAGAGGAGCTGCAAAGGAAAGGCCTAACTCTCTGTGTCTAGACAAAAGACAGCCAAAGAAAGCCCTGAGGAGCCATTCGACTCTGGTCACACAAGGTGACCACAGGGCAGAACAGAATGAGTGGCCTTAGGCTTAGGTTTGGGTTTGGTGGCGGCAGTAACTGACAGAGAGAGGCTGCCAAAAATGTAGAAGACTTCAACATTTCAGGGAAGTTTAAAAGCCCAGAGAAAGAGATAAAAACTAGAACAGTAGCAACTCCTGGGAGTTATATTGCCAAACTATCATTTCTGGCTAAAAAGAATGTATAGCTAAATACAGCACACTGCAAGTCCACATTTACACAAATGACTAAGATCTAATCAGCGATCCCCCAAAATAACTTATTTATTACACTTAAGGGCAGATTGATCTCATCTTTCAACTAAACCTTGAGAATCTAGTTGTCAAATTCGAGTTAAAACCAGATTCGGATCTGAGTTTGGAAACTCAGGGCTGAGGAGAGAGATTTAAAACGGAAAGCCCTAACACTCAAAGCTGTGAGATGTACCACACGATGGATCGCTAATATACAATGACGCTTACGATCTATTACTGATGTTTTTCCTAAAGACATGAATGTGTGCAGAAACAGCAGATGTGTGGGCAAAGTTACTACAAGAGGTCACCTAGCAACCAAAAATAATAATAATTATTATTATAATAAATAATATTAATTATTATATATTGTTATATAATATAAAATAATTATTATGAATAATATTAAATAATTATTAAAATAAAAAATATTATTATTTCCCAGTTGATGAGAGAATATGGAGGAATCCCACCACTCATCTGTCAGTTTGTCCTACTGCGGTGGCTTGCGTGTTGCTGTGATTCTGGAAGCAATGCCACTGGTATTTTACATATCAGCAGAGAATACCCGTGGCAGACAGCTTTCAGCTGAGCTTCTACACTCAGACAGACCAAGAAGAAGGAAAGGCCAACTGCTTCTTAATGTTTAGCCATTCAGAACCTTATGAGTAGCAGTGGAACGCTATCAGATAGCACCAAAACACTGACTATTGGAGCATGATGAAGAGCACCAGAATAGTGTCAGATATAGAGCCGGAAGATGAGCCCCTTAGGTTGGAAGGCACTCAAAATCCAACTGATGAAGAGCTTCCATCTCAAAATAGACTTAACTGTGATGACAAGAATAGAATAAAGCTTTTGGGAGCTTCATTTGCTGAGGGGGCACAACTCAAAATGAGGAGAAACCACTGTACACATCCCTTAATAATCATAGCATGAAACATACTTAGTATGAATCTAGGAAAATTGGAAGTTCTCCAAAATGAAATGGAACGCATAAACATCAACATCCTAGACATTAGTGAGCTGAAATGAACTGATACTGGAGATTTTTAATCTGACAACCACATGGTTTATTATGCCAGAAATGACAAACTGAAGAGGAATGGTGTTGCATTCATCATCATCATCAAAAAAAAAAAAAAAAAATTTTTTTTCAATACTAGTTAAAACCACTATTACTCAAATTTACACACCACCCACTAAAGTCAATGTGATGAAATTGAAGAATTCTACCAATTTCTTCAGTTTAAAATTGATCAACTATGCAATCAAGATGTATTGCCAATTACTGGTGATTGGAATACAAAGGTTGGAAACATAGTGGAAGCATCAGTTGTTGGAAAATACCACTTGGGTGACAGAAATGATGCTGGGTGGGGATCACATGATAGAATTTGGTAAGACCAATGACTTGTTCATTGCAAATACTATTTTTAAACAACATAAAAGACAACTATACACAGACACCTTTTATGTTGTTTAAAAAAAGTATTTGTGATGAACAAGTTATTGGTCTTACCAAATTCTATCACGACAATAACATATACACAAGGACATCAACAGATGATATACAAAGAAAATAACCTGACTACATCTGTACAAAGAGATGGTAGAAAATCTCTATACCATCAGCCAAAACAAGGCCAGGGGTACCCTGTGGAACAGACCATCAACTGCTCATACTCAAGTGCAGGCAGAATCTGACAAAAATTAAAACAACTCCAGGAAAGCCAAAATATGGGCTTGAACATATCCCACCTGAATTTAGAAGTCATCTCAAGAAGAGATTTGATGCATTAGATACCAATGGCCGAAGACCAGTGGAGTTGTGGGATGACATCAAAAACCTCTATTGGAAGAATGCAAAAGGTTATTCAGAAGTCAAGAAAAAAGGAAAAGACCAAAATGGATGTCAGAAGAGACTATGAAACTTGTCCTCCAGTGTAGACATGCTAAAACAAATGAAAACTGAGGAGGTGAAAGAGCTGAACAGAAGATTTCAAATGGCAGCTCGAGAAGAGAAAATATCATAATGAAATGTGCTAAGCCCAGGAGTTAGCAAACCAAAGAGAAGAACACGCTCAACATTTCTCAAGCTGAGGGAACTGAAGAAGAAATTCCAGCCTTGACTTGAAATATTTAAGCCTTGAATTCTATGTGCAAAATATTGAATGATGCAGAAAGCATCCAAAGAAAACGGAAGGCCTATGGACAATGCTCAACCATTTCAAGAGGTAGCATATGATCGACCATCAATGGCACTGAAGGAAGAAGTCCAAGGTGCGCTCAAGGCATGGGCAAAGAACAAGGTCCCGGAATTTGATGGAATACAAATTGAAATTTTCAACAAACACATTGATGCTGCACTGGAGGCACTCACTCATCTATGCCAAGAAATTTGGAAGTTAGTTACCTGTCAAAATGATTGAAAGCAATTCATATTTATTATCATTCCAAAGAGAGGTGACCCAACAAAATGTAGAAATCATTGGACAATTTCACATGCAGGTGAAATTTTGCTAAAAATAAATTTAAAATGTCTGTAATAGTACAATGACAGGGAACTTCTAGAGGTTCAAGCCAAATTTATATGAGGATGTAGAATGAGAGATATCATTGTTAACATCAGATGGAACTTGGCTGAAAGCACAGAATACCAGAAAGATGCTTAGCTGTGCTTTATTGACTATGCAAAGGCTTTTGACTGTGTGGATCATGACAAGCTATGGACAAGATTGCAGAGAACATGTTTTCCAGAATACTTAATTGTGCTCATGAGGAACCTCTACATAAATCAAGCGAAGGGAACACTGAATGGTTTAAAATCACGAAAGGTGTGTACCATACTTACTTAGTATGCATGCTGAGCAAATAATCCTAGAAACTGGATTATATGAAGAAAAATGTGGCATTAGGATTGGAGGAACACTTACTAACAATCTGTGATTTTCAGATGATACAACCTTGCTTGCTGAAAGCTAAGCGGGCTTAAAACACTTACTGATGAAGATCAAAGACCACAGCCTTCTGTATGGATTGCATCTCAATGTAAAGAAAACAAAAATCCTCACTGCTGGACCAATAAATAACATTGAGATAAATGGAGAAAAGATGGAAGTTGTCAAAGACCTCACTTTGCTTGCATCTACTATCAACACTCATGAAAAGCAGCAGTCAAGAAATCAAATGACTTATTGCCTTAGGCATATCTTCTGCAGGCCTCTTAAAAGTATTGACGAGCAAAGATACTGGCTTGAGGACTGCGATGAGCCTGCTCCAAGTCGTGGTATTTTCAGTAGCTTCATAAGCCTGTGAAAGTTGGACAGTGAATAAGGAAGATGGTAGAAGAATTGATGCATTTGAATTGTGATGCTGGAGAATACTGAAAGCACCATAGCTTGCCAGAAGAACAAACCAATCTTTGCTGAAAGAAGTACAGTCAGAACGCTCCTTAGCAGCCAGATGGCCATCCTTTGATCATGTTCTCAGGGGGGACCAGTCCCTGTAGAAGTCAAGTGGAGGGTCAACAAGACTGACTGTCACAGTGGCAGTAACACTAGGCTCCAGGATAGCAACGACTGTGAAGATGGCACAGGACTGGGCATCTAACAACAATAGCACGAACCAAGTTTTGAGTTGGCTAGAATGCTTTCTGGCCAAATCATCTCATTACATGTGCTGACCAACACTTCTTTCAGAGCTTTGGAGGCCAAAGGAGAGGGGCAACAGTGAACAAGAAGAAAGGCTAGCACGCCGAGGTTCCTTTCATACAACAGCCTGGAAGGCTGCAAGCACACAGGTGGCTAAGCAAATTCAGTACAGTGCAAAACCGTCCAAGGAATTCCTCCAGTCATGAGAGGCTTACGACAGGAAACCCGTGACACACAGCCCTCTTCATTATCAACAACAAGATGCAAACTCAGTCTCTTCTTGATTTTGCCCTCAGGAAGTCTGAAGCTTGGACGGTTCTCTGTAATGATACTCTGAAGCTGCATAAAGTCTGAGTGCTAATGTCATCTTCTGAAGAGGAGTAGAGGCAACAAGCTTCCTACTTAAGGGAGTGCTTCGCCCATTAGTACCCCCGTTTCCACCCCCAAAACCAGAACCCTGACACCCAAATCCCTCTGAGTAAAACAATTTGCTTGGCTGATGTTATCAACAAATTTAACTTTGTTAATTGACCTTACTTATCCTAGGCACAACATAGGACCACACAGCACACGAGTCACTACATGATGGAATCAACTCTGCGGCAACGGACAACAACAACATGAGTAAGATGTGTGGTTCCTCGGTAATACGTGGTTTCAAAAGCCTAGCCTAAAATCATGAGTGAACGTCAGCTTTTAATCAGCCCTAGTGTGACGGTTACGGTTCTGTCTCAAGACGACTGGGCCGGAGTCTCAGTGGCCTCGCAGCTGAGATGAGTTATCCCCCGTGAGGAGCTCTAACACAAGGTAATCCACTCCATGCTGACGTCTGCTACAAGCAGCCAGTCAGCTGAAGGGATGTGGCCTGCTGCCCATTCACTGGACACTCTGGCAAGGCTTGCTCTCTGCTGGGTCTGGCTCTTGCATCTGGCTCGTCCTCTGACCTCTGTTTCTTTGGACTTGAGCCAGTGGCCCTCTCTGTTACCTGCCAATCCTGGCAGTCCTCAGCAGCCTGCCTCCTTACCTGCCATCTGACCTGTCCAGGTTGCTCCACCGGCCCTACAGCGACCTGAGTAAGAAGTGTCCCACCTTGGGATGTGCACGCCTCTGCATCTGTGCGAGCTATTTCCTCTCTTTATATACACACACAGGCCTCATGGGGTTTGCTTCTCTAGAGAGCCCAGCCTGCAGTGCGAGTTGGTCTGGCCAGACAGGGGAAGTTACCTCAAATTCAAATTTAGAACTGCCAAAATTCGTCCTCTGTTTCTGCCAGAAGTTGTCTGGCTTGATGATGAGCGCAACGTGGATGCAGCCGGGGAAGGACTCCTGAAGGGTCTTCAGGAGGGGCTTGATGGAGTCCCATTTGGAGCCACGCATGTCCACGATCACCGTGAAGCCACGCTTACAGACTTCTTCACTGGAGGAGACGAAAACACACATTTAGGACTACAACTACAATGCCTGCGCTGCTTCCGGTCAGAGGCCCTCTGCTGTCTTCCACCTGCCCCATCTGCACTCTGGTCAAACAGGGCAGCCTTCCCACCAACCACCTGACTGCCCATCAGCACGCCCACAGATTTGTGCCTGCAATGGTGACCTAGACTGGGGAATCCGTCGTATCTGAGGAAGGAAACACATTCCCACCTTTCTCCTGTACCCAAAAAAGAAGAGACTCTACACACATGCACCCAGGAGCCACGATGCTGGGAAACAGGGCTCAACCTCAAAACCTCTCAAAGTTGAATTCTGTGCTTCTGGCTTTGCATCCTGTCTTCTGTCCATTTCCCTCCCCTCTTGTGTATTCATGACACTCATCTGGCGCACCACGGGAACAAAATGCCTGACGGTGTCCCTGTCCCCTGAGAGCGCAGAGTCCAGGTGCTGCGCACGGCTCTCAGCAGCATGGCTGCCAAGTGGTGGACACTTGTTAAGAAGCCATCGTTTCCTTTACCATAGCCCTAACCCCGAAGCGAAAGAGGCCCTGGCAGAACAGTGGCTGACTCGTCCACTCACCAACAGGTTGGAGGTGGGATGTGGGATGGCAGCCAGGGGCTCTGCGGCTGTTGTAACGATGGCAGACAACAGGACCCTGCGAGCAGTTCGACTCTGTCCTAGAGAGCTGCTCTGAGACAGCAAGTCAGCAGCACACACCACCACTAACTACCCCTAATCTCTCTCTAAAGGGGGCCTGGTGGTGCAGTGTGTCAAGCGCCAGGCTAACTGAAAAGTAAGCAGCTCGGACCCATCAACAGTGGGTTTGGGCTTTGGTTATGGAGCCACAGGTGGCCAGAAAGAGGACCCTTCTGTATCCACTTCTCCCTATGTGGACCACCAAGCAATCCTTCTCCATCATCAACGGGCAAATGTGCCATTTATGTGTTAATTCCACTCCTGTCTGTTCACTACCCAAGGCTGAGCACAACAGCTTTTCATGCCTCTTGGACCTACAGGTTAAAAGAGACAAATGCAGGCAGCGAAAGTCAATGAGGGACTGAGAGAATATCACGTTTGGGATTTCTCAGAACAAATAAGATATGGACAGTTCTACTCCATTACACAGGGTCGCTGTGAGTTAACATGGACCTAACAGTAATAAAAAACAAGTAAAATGAGTCTAAGGTGTGCCTGGGTCCAAGCAATGGTATTTTCAAGCACATCATATGTGTGCAGAAACTGTACACATAGTAAGTAAGGCTGAGGAAGACGTGATGCATCTGAACTAGGATGTGGGTGAAGGATAATGCCGGAAAACAAGTAAAGTCGTGGAAAAATACAGCCAGAAGGCTCCTTAGACGTGAGGATGGTGTAACTTTATGTCATGTCCCGTGGGCCTGTCATCAGGGGGGACTCAGCAAAAAATAGAAGACCCTCGACAAGTTGGACTGACACAGTGGTTACAACAATGGGCTCGAACATACACCCATTGTGAGGATGGTACAGGATCCAGCAGTTTGATTTCCATTTTACAGAGGGTCTTAATGATGCAAGAAGTGACTCAATGGCACTCAGCAACAACAACACACTGCTACTGGGTTTATTCTCCTTCATGACATGCTCCTTAAAGCTGCTAGTAGCTGTGCCAGTCTCTGCTAAGATCCAGTTTTCTTTTCGACATCCTAAGGCAGTCTCTTCCAGGAAACCCTCCCTCACTCTAAGAGCCAGACACGATAAACAGGTGTATGCTCACACAAACACGCCCTTCTCGGTACCACTGGGTCCAGGATGCATGTTCATACTGATGCCTCTCTTTTCAGCACCATGGAAGCCAGCTGTGCCTCTCATTCATTCTGGAAAGTAGCAGACACCCTTTCTGCATAGGAAAGTACCCCTTCATCCATCGATAAACACCCCATTTCTTAGTTCAGGTATGGCTACATCCCTGGATAACTTAAGAACAGAAATATGAACTCTGTTTCTCAAAGCAATAATCTCAACCATTAAATGGAGACGTTTAGGGGTGGGATTGGGAGGGTGGGATTCCCTTCAACAGCTGTCAGCAGCTCTAGAAGTAAAACCTGAGTAATACATTTCTAGAGCAGAAACTATGGTTAGCAACCCCTTAAGGAAACACATAGGTCAATTCTTCCTATTAAGTAATCCTCACTGCAGAACTCTCTGGAAAGTAAGATGCTCTGTGTTCTAGGTGGTCGGTCATCAGCACTCACATTAAAAATTCCCCAAACGATGATCATGAATGAAGAAATATTATTCTGGGATCCTGAGGAGTGGCTTTGGATTTAGCATTGTGGGTTAATGCACCAAACTGCAAAGCCGTTTGAACTGCGAAGTCAGCGGTTCAAGCTCACCAGTCGCTCCTTGGAAACCCTATATAGGGTCGCTATGGGTTGGAACCAACTCAATGGCACTTAACAACCACCACCCAAACTTGACTTGGCATTTTGACTTAATCAGGATGTTTCATGTTCCACAAACCTCATGCTACAAATCCACAGAAATTTTCTTAAGGAGTTGAACCTTAGCATGAAGGCAGAAATGTTTTCTCAATTCTCAAAACAACCCTTAATTTCGGGTCATCTGGTCTCAGAACCATCGACGATGACTGTGCTTTATGTCTTCCTCGGGGCCACATCCTAAAGTCCAGCCAAGCAAGTATCACAAGCCCACCTCAATGGACAAAACATCTTTGCGTGCCTTGCCCCCACAAGTGTCTTTAAAACAGTAAAAATCACGAGATGGAAATCAAGTTGAAGATCAAGAATTTCCATTTGATACCACTTATTCTGCTCGGAATTCAGGCGACTGTGTAGCATTTCCTCATGTCTCGGAACAGTGAGAAAGCGACAAGCCATGAGCTGCAGAGCACTTACCTAGGGATGCAGGCCAGATAGGAGATGAGCCTCCGGAGATCTTCTTGTCGTATTCTGTCATGATTGCTGCGGGCCGGAAATGTTAAAATGGGGCCACCACGTTTATCTCTACCACCTGAAAGACAAACAGTCGCAGCATGCTTAGGCAAAACCCAGGCTGGACAGGACTCGGACGTAGCATGGGAGGTCCCTCAAACAAAACTACGGTTACGTGGAATGCAAGGACAGAAGGAAACACCAAGCAGAAGGCATCCGTGAGGTGTCACCTAAGATTTGGAGAGGCCACTCCACCTGCTCACGGGACAACCCCGGCAAGTCTGTGAGGTTTGCCATCCTCGGGGAAAAGAGTGCAGATGGGCCTTGTCTAGCGTTGCAAGGTGATATCTCCTTCTGTCATTAGTAATTTTTCACTTTGGAGAGAAAGACATTTTCATGTCTGTGCGCTTCACTTGCATTTAGAAACCACCTCCCTCAGGTTTCTCTCTCGTTCACCCTCTTTCTCTTTCACTCTCCGCCTCCTACTGCCCTCTTGTCACATTCCAAGTTCTCCCATTTCTACCAAGCACACTGGGATGTCAGTCTTGAATAGACAATGACAGGAATGTTCTTCAAACTTCATGCTGATGACTACATTTCATAGCCTGAGATCAATGGCCTCTTCCAATGTACAGTCAGTCGTATCTGACCTCCAACCAACACAACTGTTTCCCATCTCTTACACCAAACCACAGACACACGATTAGACACCAGAACTGAAGAGCAGATCCCAATTAGCTGAAGATGTTTTGTATTTTAAAATATATATCACACGCTAGGAGAATAAATCTCAGCCTACATGCCTATGACAGACAAACAGAAGTATGTATGTTCTCATTCACATACAAAGGTTCCTCATGAAGCCTCTTTGGAATCACTGAAAACTTAGGGTGAAATGCTCCTGTTTATTATTTCTATCAGAACTTTCAGAGAAGTCTACAAGAAAATAGTAATAATCTTTCCAAATGCGTCCTTCATTGAGTTTTATAACACTGATCATTTCTCTTCAGAAATGCAGTAAAAAGATCTCAATATTCAAGTCACAGCATGAATTCAAAATTATTTTTTTGTACACTAAAAGATTATCAGCAGAAGTAAAATTTAAAACAATAAAACAAAATTATCAAAAACAAACTGATTCTTTCCTTTTAGAAAGGCAAATAGAGGAGAAAATTCTGGTATTTTAAAAACTCATTTTACCAATGTTGTTAAGTGCCGTCAAGTTGGTTCCGACCCATAGCGACCCTGGATAGGGTTTCCAAGGAGATGTTGGTGAGCCTGAACCACCAACCTTGCAGTTCAAACTGCTTTGCAGTCTGGCGCATTAGCCCACAGCGCCATACCTGTTGGTAAGTACCGTGGAGTCAGTTCTGACTCATAGCGACCCTTTACAGGATTTCCGAGGCTGTAAATCTTTACGGGAGCAGAAAGTCTCATCTTTCTTCCACGGTACAGCTGGTAGTTTCGAACTGCTGACCTTGCGGTTCGCAGCCCGATTCATAACCACTACGCTACCAGAGAATATGCTTCCCGATTTCCTAGGACAGTTACAGACTGACCCTAAAGTGTAAGGACACGCCATTGTGATGGTGATTACGGAAAATGACCCACATACAATGGTTCAGCCACACACCCTAGAAAACTGTGACAGAAAGTGTACGTCCGATCAATGCCATCAGCACTGTCTCACAGGAGCCTAGGTAGGCCAGGCAGGGTCTTAGGGCCTTCCCATCACTACCTGATTTGACCTTCACAATGACTGTGAAGAGAGATCATCGTTCCAGCTTTATAGATAAAGCACAGAAGCTCAATAAAGACCATAAAAAACAATAAACTCACTGCCACTGAGTCGGTTCCAACTCACAGTGACCCTGTATTGGATTTCCAAGGCTATAAATCTTCATGGGAGCAGAATGGGTTTGCAGTGCTGACCTGTGGTCAGCAGTCCAATGCTTATTCTACAGTGCCCCCGGGCTCTGTAGAGAAAGTGAGTTTAAAGAAGTACAAAGGGGCTATAATATAGCATAGTCATACCTGGGGTCTAGTGCCAACACATGTCTTTTGTCCTGACAGGTACATTTTTTTTTGTATTCTGAGAAACCCAAGCCTGAAATGTTCCTTGTAAAACCAGACAGTACCAGAAGGAACTATGCAACTATAACAGCAGAATTTTATTTGTAAAACCAAGTGACAGGTTCATGGTACAAGGGGGCTTTTATATCATTTTGGTTTATTTTTATGATTTTTCAAACTAAAAGATCTTTCAAAAAGTAAAAATGTCAGAAGATGAATAAACATTAGGTTCCTTGTTCATTTCTGTCATGTTTATGAAAGAAGAGATGTGAAGAAAAGTTGCTGGTTGGCACAAATGATTAAGTACATAGCAATGAACCAAAAAGTTGGCAGTTCAAATCCACTCAGGGCCCCTCCCTCAAGAAAACTTCTTCTTGAAACCACTATGGAGCAATTCTACTCTGTGCTGAATGCCTTAGGAAGGGAAAGGGGCTGGGGGGAGGGCACGTGACAGTGGAAAACAGGTACATGAACACCAGGGAGGAATGTACTTCTTAGTGCAAGCAGTCACATGAGCCCAAAAGGGCAGCATGTGCCCCAAAACAAAGCTCAGAAGCAGGAAGGGGCAGCAAAGAAGGAAAATGGGACTGGGGACCCAAGGCAGGAGTGCGAAGGACTTTGTTACACTAGAGTTTGCCATTGTGGCACTTTAGGATAAGCACCGGACTGCAAGGTCGGTTTGAACCAACAGATTGGCAATTCAAACCCACCAGCTGCTCCTTGGAAACCCTACATAGGGTCGCTGTGAGTCTGAACTGACTCGATGGCACTTAGCAACCACCACCAATGTCCAGATACCATGGACTGCAGAAGAACAAACCAATCTGTGTTGGAAGAAGTACATTCCAAGAATGCTCCTTGGAAGCCAGGATGGCCAGACTTCGTCTCTTATATTTCAGACATGTGATCAGGAGGGACCAGTCCCTGGAGAAGGACAGCATGCTTGATAAAGTGGTGGGTCAGCAAAGAAGAGGAAGACCCCCAATGAGATGGGATGGCACAGTGGCAACAGTCTAGCAATGACTGTTGTGCATGAGTCAGGACCGACTTAACAGCATCTAGCAACAACAGAGATAGTGGGAAGAAGGGTGAGTTTTGTGTAAATAGATGAAGAAGAGGAGACTGTAATAAAGACGCTGGTGGATCTTACTGTACAATGGAACTGGCTGGTCTAAGATGATAAAGACGTGTGACTAACAATTAGAGGTATTGGTATTATCCTAACAAAAACATCTGATCACAGAGAAGATTAATTAGCAGTTTGTTGGTTTTAACAGTGCCACTTCTGTTGAGTACCTTTCTCTCATTCGAAAGAAAAAGCAAAGCAAAGAGCAAAAAGCCAGCCTTTGTTGAGCCAGTTCTGGCTCACGATGTGCCTGCTATATTTGGTCAAACATTTAATTACTCACCCCTAACGTGATGTGTTCCTCAGAAATCCTCTAGAGGGTCATTATGGGTTGGAATCGACTCGACGGCACTTAACAACAACAATAGCAAAGTCGTTTGAACTGCAAGGTTCAAGCTCACCTGCCTATACAGGGTCACTATAGGTCACAATTGACTTGACGGCACTCAACAACAACTACAACATTGTGATGGCTAGGGAGCTCTGGTGGCACAGTGGTTACGAGTCGGGCTGCTAACCTCAAAATCAGCAGATCGAAACTACGTGTCATTCTGTGGGGAAAAGACGAGGCTTTCTGCTCCCGTAAAGATGTTCAGCCCTGGAAACCCTACGTAGGGTCGCTATGAGTCAGAACCGACTCCATGGCACACCACCACCACCACCACCAGTGTGATGGCTGGAGTCTTGGTGTGGCACTGTAGGATTAGTACTGGACTGCAAACCACAAGGTCGCAGTTCAAACCCACCAACTGCTCCTCCACCCTATAAAGGGTCACTATGAGTCAGAACAGACTCGACAGCACTTAACAACAACGTGATGGCTGGAACTGTGGTTGCCTTGGCAGGGCCTTATATGGCTGGTGGGCTGGATATTGCTGATCGCTGATATATGGTATTGTATTAACTGCAAAGTGCAAGATCAGTAGTTCGAGCCCACCAGCCGTTCCATGCGAGAAAGATGAGGCATTCTGCTCCCACAAAGATTTACAGCCATGAAAAGCCTACACAGACTCACCAGGAGTCGGAACAGACTCCACAGCACTTAACGAGGAAAGACTGACCACCAGTAAAACTCAGCCCTCCCGACTTCCCATTGTTTTTGACATAAGGACAGAAGGAAACACAATAACAAAAGGTTAGGAAGCAACAGAGGCAGTGGGAAGAGCAGGCGTTTTCATCACAGATGCAGACGTCAAAAGAAACAAACGTGATCAGCACGCTGGACCAGCTTCCTGCAAACCTTCCTTCTTTATGCTTCTCATACCAGGGAGCATCAAAAAGTTTGTGTTTAACGGGAACAGAAAGATAACAAAGTCTTTCCACAAACTTTTTGAAGCCAAAGCTACAAAAAAATTATAAAGGATCCCTGGTGGTGCAGTGCATTAAGTGCTGGGCTGTTAACTGAATGGTAGGCGGTTTTCATTGCATTATCAGTAAGATCTACACCAAGGAGGAGTTCACATAATCAAGCAAGTCTGGCAGTAAATTATTAGAAAATAGCAAAATCTGCTTTTTACATCCAGACTGTTGCAAGTCAGGAGTATGTATTTTTTTCTTTAAAAAATTTTTGGCTATAGATACCCAACCACTCAGAGCATTTTCTACCTTTTGTGAACTCCTCATTGTCTCCTACCGGCCTTCCAAACAGTTTCTGAATCACATTTACTTGTGCAAACAGTACGAAGGCACAAGAAGCAAGGCCAGATCAGCCGAAAAGCTGCAGGGAGCTGCCACAACAAGGACACCAAGAACAGAGAGGAGCAGTGGACGCGTTCAGAATCACAAGACCGTGGGCGGCACCGAATCAGCACAGCCTGCCTCCTGTGTGAGGGAGATAAACGCTATCACCGGAAACACACCCGGGAAGGCTGCCTCAGCGCACGTGACAACCTAGAGACTTCCTGCAGAAGCAGCAGGAAAATCCTGCAAATCGCTGTTTCACTACAAGTGTGCTGGCGCCGAACAGAAGGCCTCAAAGCTGGTCCACCTGGTTCGGTCCATTGCCACACTGCCAGAGACCAGGACCACAGAACCAGGTCTGATGGTGAGTGGAGGACTCATCCCCAGAAGTGTCGGCCTCCCAAAAAGAGAAGGCAACAAGCAGCTGTGGATTACAGAAAATGAAGTCAGAAATCAAGGGCATGTCTGCAGATGGGCAGTGATGACAGGCCACTGACCAGTCAATTGGGGCAGAACAGCAAAGATGTGTGGTGAGTGGCAGACACTGTAGTCCCCAACGCCGTCTGACTTCTGACAGGCCTCCAGCTAGGGCACTAATGTGTCAGGAAAACACCACGACTTCTCTCTGTTGGGGAAGGTGACCTGCAGACTGTGGAGTCCTTGGAACCAGGTCAGAAGCAGAACAATAAAGCAGATTAGAATGCTACACATTTACCTGAAAGGTACGCGACTTTTTCTTTTAAAATTGGCAAGACATCCATAGCCTTCATTTCATCGTTTTTTCGAAACCCTGAAATAGACAAGAGAAAATTCAATGACTACGTTTGCTCGAGTGAAATTTCATTCCTTAACCATTCCACCACCCAGTAATACCAACCCACTGGCCTTCTGCTCAGCCACGACACCAACTTGAAAACTCCCATCACCTGAGGCCTGCCTGGTCTACCACCACTGTGCTCGGGTCCAGGGGCTCGTGTGCCACGAGAGCTCTTGGCCATTTCTAGAGATGTCGATTTAGCCTCCAAAAAGACAGGGCACCGAGTCAGTTTGGAACAATCACTAAATCTTCCCTTTAATCTTGTAGGTTAATCTAGACAACTGGTAGATACAAAGGCAGCAACACTGCCTTTTGCAGACTGCTGCTGTCGGTGGTGCCCTGGAACCTCTAGGGGGAGCTGGATGCCTCATCCTAGGAGAATTGGAAGTTCTCCTAGAGGGATTATAAATAGCAGGGCCTGGCTCAGGTTTTCTGGGTCATGCCCCCTGCAGGAATGTCACTGGCCCCAGAGCTTCTCCTGCTTCAGTGGTGTGACCCCTTCTCAATTCAAACACTCCCCCACCCCTTCATCTCAGTACCATCCATGGTATAATGGATACTGTGGAAAAGGAGTACGGCAGGCACTTGGGGCCAAACCAATATCCGTCTAAGCAAAAAGAATTCTTGCAGTTCATACATGGTGGGCAACTGACTACATGGTGGGGGGCTGGAGGTCAAAGACATTCATCAACACAAGACAGCCACGGGCTATTTCTCTTAGTGACCTCTAACAGAGGGATGCTGACTGCACGCATCAAAATGAACATCACGTGGTAGACAGCATTGGCTAAAGGAACTCAGGTGGTTACGAGTCAGGCTGTAATCTCAGTGTCAACAGTTCAAAACTACCAGCAGTTCTGTGGAAGAAAGATGAGGTTTACAGCCTCAAAAACCCCGTACAGGGTCGCTATGAGTCAGAACTGACTCCACGGCACATCAGCAGCACCACCACAACATTGCTAGCAGAACAATCTGAAACAATAAATCAAGGACCACTGCTGCCACCACCGCCACCACCAGCCCCAGCCCCCACCCCCAAAGCTCTGGATTAAGTGTTGGGCTGCTAACTAAAAGGCCGGAGGTTTGAACCCACCAGCTGATCCAGCAGATCCCTGAGAGCCGGATGAGGCAGTCTGCTTCCATGGAGACTGACAGTCTTAGGACTATCATGGAGCAGTTCTGCCCTGTCCTGCAGGACCAATGAGTCCAGATAGACTCAGTGCCTGTGGGATTGGCCCATCAAACCAATCCTGCCCCTGAGAACAGCTGAAAGACACCAACTACCAGGAGGCACTGCTGATTGAACAGAGGGGAGTGCCGCCTTCTGTGTATCAACGTGGTCCCAATCTCTCTGGCTGTCTCCCGAGCTCCGTGCCCCTGTGCAGACTCCAGGCAGCCAGCCCAGCTGGGGCTAAAAGGTTTAAATCAAGACTCATGTGCACACGGGATGGAGTTTAGTTTGAGTCCAGCCATGCGAGCAGCCTGCTGGAACATACTGAAGCAGCAACCAACACTTGTAAGAGGAACATAACAGAACCCCATCTCTACAGCGTCTCACTCACAGAAACAGAGATGGTAAAATGATCAGTGCCATTGTTGTTCAGATTTGCTTTCTTTCTTATTCTTTTTTTCTTTTTAAAAATAAACTAAGGCTCTTCAGTGCTCAGAAAGGACTGTGTTTCACGGGGTTACAATGACTACAGCAAACACACCTAGCGTGGAAGGACTCTAGGGCCTCACTCACCCAGCCAGAAGCCAGCCTCTCCAAGCCAGCAGGCCATTTCTCTTCCAGTGCATCATGCTTCATGCTGGCAATGCACCAAGTTTTTAAAACAGTGGCTATTTATAAAGAGTACCACAGCTGAGCCAAGAAGTCTACAATTCCATTCTTTGGTTCCTTCAAACTCTTGAATGGATGCAATTTAGACTCCATGACTCACTGTCAGTCATTTGGCAAATCACTGAACTGGTCTACAGAGATTGGTCACATCCTGCTTCTGTCTGGGATGGACTTAGATGGCACTGGGTAAATGCAAAGAGGAATAAGACTCCAAAGTGGCCTGAGGAGCTCTGTGCGAGGTCAAGGAGACAAGTTTGCAAATGCCTGTAACACAAAGCAGATTATGGAAAATGTCCCAAGACGACCAGAAGAGCCACAAGACCCTGGCAAATGAGGAAGAGGTAGACCACAGGACGGATAGAGTACTAGAAAGATATTAGGTTAACCCTGTAGATCCCTATCTACAAGGATACCCTTGTATTGGAGCTCTGGTAGCATAGTGGTTACGAATCGGGCTGCGAACCTTAAGGTCAGCGGTTCGAAACTACCAGCCGCTCCGCAGGAGAAAGATGAGGCTTTCTACTCCCATAAAGATTTACACCCTCGGAAATCCTGTACAAGGTCGCTATGGGTCGGAACCGACTCGACGGCATTTGACAACAACAACAACAAAGGCAATGCTTGCTTTCTGACATGTCTACACCACTTCCTCCCTTGGAAGCCCCAAACCAACAAACCCCAGAGAAGTGTCACCAACACGCTTGGCTCTCACACTACCTACAGAACAGGGGTCTCACCTGTGGGTCTAGTCACTCGCACACAACTCTCCATGAGAAATCTGACCTAATCCCCTGCTGAGCCGTCTACATGGGGCTGACTCACTTAAGTAACAATTCCAAAGCATCTGACTATGACTGCTCAATTTCCGTGCCACACCTACTTATCCATTTGCTGCTGATGGAGTGGATGCTGCGACTGAGTGTCCTGCCCTACTCCTGGCCATAAGGAGACGCTATTGACTTGCCAGGGGAGTTTCGAAAACAAAACAAAGAAAAATCTCAATTTCTCACGCCCCACTAGGAGTCACAGATATACTCACATGTAACCTTATTCCTAAATGTCTTAGGACCTGGTTTTACTTTCGTCTACCAGTTCCTCAATTTGCCCCTCAAATTAAACAAGACTCATGGTGTAGACCTGTAGAATAAGCACTGGGCCAAAAGGTTGGCTGTTGAAACGAAGCAGCCAACTGAATGATAAGCACTTGATTGCTAACAGTAAGGCTGGTGGTTCAAACCCACCAGTCGCTCCTTGGCAACCCTATACAGAGTTCCTATGAGTCGAGTCAGAACCAATACAACACTTAACAATGACAACAATCTTTATGGAAGCAGAGAGCCCACACAGAGAGGCTGGTGGGTTTGAACCACTGACCTATAAGGTAGCAACTGAGCACTTAACTGCTATCCCACTAGGGCTCCTTCCAAGTAGAGACTAAAAAAAAAAAAATTCTAGCCAGATTTACTATGATGCTTTTGTTGAATTCATTAGCATAAAATAAATGTCACAGGAAAAGCAGTGCTAATTTTGTTAAAACTGTTTTTAAATCCAGATAGGGCAGGGGAGGGGAAGTAAAAATACAAAAGCAACTGTAGGAAAAAAATGTGTGTCGCTACTGTGGTGGTCACTGACAGATAATTTTTAATCTTGTTTTCATCTTTCTTTTAAAAACACATCTAATAAGCGCAGAACTCAGGAACGTGTTTAAATACTCAAACCAGATAAAAATATATATATCGTATAGTTTTCCATAAAAAGCAGGAAGAACTCAACCATGAAAGCTCCTCAGATCAAAAAGGGCAGGTTGGGTTCTGTGCCCTGAAGAGCTCTTTATACAATACAGTGTGAGGCTACACAAAAATGGAAAATGCTTGGCTCCTGCATTACACCGCAGCCAAGACTCCATCCGGACTGCTCTCCCCTGGGTGCGCTCAAGGACCCTGCTGGGATGTGCACCAGCAAACACATGCTGGGCAAAGGGGCTGTCTCCTGCAAGCAGACGGCCCCACGGGGGCTTTGAGGCTCCTGCTGGGAGACGGAAGGGGCCTGCCATGGGAGAATGCTGATAAAACTAGAAGACAACCGAGGTGGACAATGAGCAGCAGAGAGAAGAGATAAGAAACAGAGAGACAAATGGCCAAAGGCCAACATAGGAGCAGCATCCATTTTATGGATCATAAATTTTTTAACAACCAAGAACCTACACTTAACTGTGCAGAAAGGCAAATGGGATTCTCCTTAAGTTTCTGTAACAGAGGCTGTTTCCCAGGGAGGGGAAAAACCTTTCAACAATGGTTCTTATAAGACAAGACTATGACGAATTTGTTTAAAATGTGAACATGATGATTTTGCTACTACTGAGACTTTTACAGTACTATTTAAACCACAACGTTGGTTCAAACCCACCAGCTGCTCCTCAGAAACCCCACTACACAGCACTTAACAACAACAACAAGAGTTTGTTGATTGGGACTTCTGGTGTGGCACTGTAGGATCAGCAATGGACTGCAAACCACAAGACCGCCGGCAGTTCAAACCCATGAGCTGCTCCTGGGAAACCCTATACAAGGTCACTATGGGTCAGAACCAACTCGAGTATAGTAAACAACAGAATTTGTTCATTAGGGAACATGGTGGCTCTGTAGGATAAACACAGGACTGCAAACCACAAGGTCAGCAGTTCAAGTCTACCAGCAGCTTTGTGCTCCTGCAAATATTTACAGCCTGAGAAACCCTATATAGGGTCGCTATGAGTCGGTGCAATAAACAACAGCAATGCCATTTGCTGATTAATAGGATCAACACTGGCCTGTAAACCACAAGGATGACGACTAGAGCCCACCAGCTGCTCCATGTGAAAAAGATGAGGCTCTGCTCCTGCAAAGGCCAAAGGTTTGAATCCGCCACAGCCTCTCCACAGGAGAAAGACGAGGCCATCTGAATTTATGAAGATTTACAGCCTGAGAAACCCTTCAGAGCACTTCCACAAGGAATGACTCTAAGTCGAAATTGAAACCCAGGGAAGTGGTGTACACATCTGTTGAATTCAACTGGGGGCAGAGGGTTTGAATTAGAAACCAAACACAGGACCACTGTTAACTAAATGTAAGGGAGCGGCGAGGGGCTGGCTGATGGGTTTTTCGCCTACCCAGTTTCTGCATTCAAGTCAGTACAAGTAAACTACATTTTTCTAAAATTATGGATTTGGAATATTCAATTGTTTAAATGTATTCACTAAAAAAATCACTCCAAGGTTTATCATAATATTAAGTCTCAAAATCAATTCTGTTATGCTCTTTGAAATTGCCATTTGGTTCAGTGGAATGCCAAGCTACGGATGAATTTTAAACCCATGCTTCCAAATCACTCATACTTCTGAATCACTGACCTCCTGCTGCCCAGCTAGTGAATGTCACCCACTTGCAAGTGGCTGGACTTTGTTTTGCCCTGAATGGCTAGGACAGGGCCAGGGGCAGATGACTGGGTGGAGATATTGACAAATGAATAAATAGAGGAAAGAGTAAAAGAACAAAGGATGGAAGGAGGAGAGAGCACACTCTCCAGCTTCCTGCCCTGAGCTCTCATTCCAGCACACTAGTGTTCTTTGTTGTTGTTAGGTGCCGTCAAGTTGGTTCCCACTCATAGCAAGCCCTCTGCACAACAGAAGGAACCCTGCCTGGGGCTGCGCCTTCCTCACAACTGTTGTTATGGCTGCCAGCACTGTTGCTGCCACTGTGCCAATCCACCTCCTCGGGGGCGGCCTTCTTCTCCTCTGACCCTCCAGGTCCCTCCTGAGAACACGTCTAAAAACCGAGAGGCAAAGCCCCACCATCTTCATTTCTAAGGAGGATTCTTGCTGTTGCTCTTCTAACAAAGATTTGCTTATTCTTCTAACAGTCCAGGGTACTTTCAATATTCTTCTCCAAAACCAAATACATCATTTCTACAGTGTTCCTTGTTCACTGTTCAACGTTCATATGCATGAGACATGATTGAAAGTACCATGGATTGGCTCAGGCACACCTTTGTCCTCAAAGTGACCTCTTTGCTTTTGAACACTTTCTTATGCAGTAGATTTGCCAAATGCATTACATTGTTTGATTTCTTGAATACTGTTTCCATGAGTGTTCATTGTGGATCCAAACAAAATGAAGTCTTTGACAACTTTAATCTTCTCTCTTTATCATGATATTACTTATTAGTTCGGTTGTGAGGATTTTTGTTTTCCTTACATTGAGGTGCGCAATCCATACCAAAGACTATAGTCTTTGGTCTTCATCAGTAAGCGTTTTAAATCCTCTTCATTTTCAGCAAGCAAGGTTTCATTATCTGAATTTTGCAGGGTATTAATGAGTCTTCCTCCAATCCTGATGCCACATTCTTCACATAATCCTGTTTGGATAAACCATCAACACTCATGGAAGTAGCAGTGAAGAAATCAAAATGATGTATTGCATTAGGTATATATTGCATTGTGTAGTGCAGTTTGAGGACTAAGGTGCGTCTGAATTAAGCCATGGTATTTTTATTAACCTCATATGCATGCGAAAATTGGATAGTGAATAACGGAAGGCACTGTGGGTTAATGCACCAAAATGCAAAGACGTTTGAACTGCAAGGTTGGCAGTTCAAGCTCACCAGCTTCTCACTGGAAACCCTATACAGGGTTGCTGTGGGTCAGAACTGACTTGACGGCACTTACCAACAACATAGAAGAATTGATGCTTTTGAGTTATATTGTTAGAGAAGAATATTAAAAGTATCATGGACTTCCAGAAGAACAAACAAATCTGTGTTCAAAGTACAGTCAGAATGTTCCTTAGAAACAGGGTTTGGGACTTTGTCTCACATACTTCAAACATATTATCAGGAGGGGCCAGCCCCTGGAGAAGGACATCGTGTTTGGTAAAGTGGAGGGTCGCAGAGAAAGAGGAAGACCCCCCTGCTCACCGAGATGGACTGGCCCAGTGGCAGTAGCAACAAAATGGTCTCCAAAGTAGCAACAATTATGAGGCTGGCACAGGACTGGGCAGTGTATTGTTCTGTTGTGCACAGGGTCGTTATGAGTGGGTACCGATTCAACAGCACCAAACAACACACATTTTTATGGTTCTAGCACCAGTGTTCCGGTACTGTGAAACATAAGTTTAGTGGAGTTTGATCTTCAACCAGCCATTTGTAGAGTATGGTTGATATTTATTATAACAAGGAAAATTAAACTCTCTGTTCTAAGAAATATTAACTCTGCAAGTTACACTGAACAATAGAAAAATCTTGACCCAGGGATCTGAAACTTCAAACACCTAGTACCCTAACTGGTCAATCCAATGACTCAGCTGCGCCCCCCACACCCCCACCCCCAACTGGGCTTGGATGGACAGATGTTTTTGTAAGTAGTCACTGAGGGCCAGAATGCTCCTGGGCTTGGTCACTTCCTTAGTATTAGAAATTTTAATACAATGAAACACAGAAAAGAGGCCAGCAACCATGGGAATATTTTCACAATGGCCAAAAGAATAATTTTAGTCCAACAGTAAATTTTACTATAAGGGGCATTAAAAATAAAGTTGAATCAATGTTAGAATTTTGTAAACCAAAGCACAGGTTTTATTGTCATTTTTTAATCCCATTTTCCTCTCAGGAGGATGGGCAGGTACCAGTAACGTGAAGTACTGCATAATCCTCAAATTAAAAGAGCCCCGTGAGAGTTTTAGCAAGCTGGTGTGGGAAAGAGTCCAGTTATGTCCAGAGCACGGGAGCGGCTGGGCCAGCTTCCTGCCCGGAACTGGTCCTAGCCACAGACAGACAAGCCGATTCTCCCCCATTGGCCCGTCCCCTTGCGTTTCACCAATTCAGGGTTTGCTAAACAGGAACGTGCCACTGGAGGGAGACTGGGATAAGAAAGCAACAGCAAAACCCCTCCATTTGGATAAAATGTAGGAATGCAGCAGCTTACAATTAGCGTGAGTCCTAGAAGTCATTACCCCATTTAACTCATTCCTTGATTTAGGGCCCGACAGCTCCCCTGAACACAAAGGAGTGGCTGATGGATCCCAGCTCGCACCCCCACCCCGGCCCGGCGCGGCCCGCCCTCAGGTACGCATGCGCTCACTTAGCAGTGACATCATCGCTCCCAGGCAGTGCCCGCAGCCCGGACGTTTCCCCGCAGAATCCTTCCAGGGCCAGGGGGCAACGCTACCAAAGGTTGCTACAACTAGGGCGTGGCGGGAAGGAAGTCCTTTAACTAGCCTGCATCTTCTGTGTTTAACGGAAAAGGTACAGATATAATCGTCATTGTGACTAATATAAATATAGTTCAATCAAAACAAGTCATTAAATGATGCCATTTTACATGGGAGCACGGTGGCTCTGTAGGATATGCACTGGACTGCAAACGTTAAGATCGCGGTTTGAGCCCACTAGCTGCTACAGTGGGAGAAACGTTTTCTGTTCCCACAATGACAGAACCGATGAGGCAGCACATATCGACAACCCCATTACGTGTTGGGCTGCTAAACTCAAGGTCAACAGTTCAAACCTACCAGGTGCTCCGCAGGAGAAAGATGAGACTTTCTGCTCCTTGGAAAGATTTACAGCCTCGGAAACCCTGTACAGGCTTACCATGAGTCAGAACCGACTCCAAGGCACATAAGCAACCAAGCATATAACTACCATTTACACATAAGCTGTGTTCTAAAACATATATACACAAACTGATATCTTTATAAACAAACAGATCTATCAAGGGTCTGGGCAGGTACACAGACCCCTCACAAGAATACAAAAGTGTCATAGTATATGTAGTGTTGTGACTTTTTACTTACAACCTTCCTTTAAGACTACACCTGTCAGGCAACTGTTTGATTTAGTCCTTCACATAATTTGAGAAGTAATAGCCCCTAACACATCATACCTGTAAGGAAGAAAAAACAGTGGCATGCATTTGACTAATTCAAGGGCGTTTCAACTTAAAATAGCTCTGGTTTTAGCCTCTTAAGCACTATGCGCAGAGGTCAAATCAAATTAACCAAACACAAAACCAAACTTTTTACATCATGTATATTTCAATGTAAAAAGGAAAGTCTGGAGAATTTTTAGAGCTTTATGAATTAATAATTATGCATTCACTATGCACTGGGAGTCTTGATGTAGTGCTATAGGACAAGCATTGGATTGCTAACTACAAGGTCGCGCCTTGGAAACCCTACACAGGGTCGCTATGAGTTGGAACTACTTAAGGGCACTTAGCAGCAACGTCGCCCTGGAAGCTAGTTTAAAAGCATAGTGAATAGACACGGAAGAACGGGAAGATTTCAACAGTCAAAACAACAGAAGTGGAATTAGTTTCCAGTGGCTGTCAAGTTGAGTACACTAAATTCTGACTCACGGGAACCTCTTACACCCTCACGAATCAAAAATGTGACAAGGTGTGCCACTCAATTTTGCATCCCAGGGATCAGCACAAGGCTAATCACATGCATGCTTGTGTCTGCACACACATCTGTAAGACGGTACACCAGTCAGGCTCTGTGGAGGGTGCCTTCCAGGAGAGACCCTGCTCACATTCTACGAGGCATGCCACACCCTGAGCTATAGATATATTCATAAACTGGCATGAATGCATACACATCTACGGGTAGCAAGGAACTGAAAGAGCATGCACTGCCCCACAAATTTTGTGAAACCCCCTCGTATACGCAAATACATGCACACCGGTACATGGGTCAATAACGCAAGGAAGGCTAGACTATTGCTATCTCACATCAAGAAAAACCAGTCACTGGACAAAGTCTGTTTGATGAAGTAGAGGGCCAGCAAGCACGGGGGAAACACTTTATGGGGTCACACAAGGGCTGCAGCGGTGGGCTCCAACACACCCAAAAAATGTGATGATGAGGATGGTGTGGAAGCCGAAGCCGGTGACAGTTCCTTTTGTCCTACAGTTACCCTGAGTCAGAGCTTACTTAGCAACCAACTAGTGTAGAAACTGTAGACACTGAGTTTGTGTCAGGGAAACACAACTAAATTCCCAGCCCAGGCTGACCGCTAAAAGAAACTGTCTGATCCTATGAATCATTTCAAACGTTTTCACACCCTTGCCCTCTGTCAGCACAGAAAAGATAAAACTCTAAAGGCTAACTATACTTTCTAGTGCAGAGCAGAAACCATTCACAGGCCGGCTTTAGAAAAGGAACAATTATATTTAGAAGTCTGCTCCTTTCCTTCAGTTAATTATATTTCTAATTAATGTATAAGGAGCACACAGAGGTTTTGCATTACAGATAAGAGATATAAACTAGCAACACAAGAACTTCTTTCAGATTTGCCCTGATGGGAAGAGAAGAGGAGGGGGATTAGAGAGTCCCCATCTCGGCCAGGACACGCCAGCAACTTCCTCAAGGGGCTACTCCTGTAGTCTCCTGCCAGTTGCCCCAGAGAGGCCTTTCCACAGCAAATATCTCATCACGAAAGTCCTTAAGATGCCCAGTGCCCTGGGATAAAGTACTGGTCAGCACCCCCCACCAGGCTGTACACTGCTAGAGGGCAGGGACCACTGTGCTTTGAATCAATGCCTAGCAGAGTGTCATGGCACACAGCAAGAAGTAAGCGCACCTTAAATTAGTGTCTTCAGTCCCCGGGTGGCACAAACGGTTTGCCCTCATCTCAGTTCAAACCCTCCAGCTGCTCCTCAGAAACCCTATACAGGGTCCCTAAGAGTTGGAACCAACTCGATGACACTAAACAACAACAACTACCCTAAACATTGGTAGTTAAAACCTGCCCAGTGGTGCCATGCAAGAAAGACGTGGTAATTTGTTTCCATGGAGACCACAGCTAAAAACCATATAGAGTGATTCTACTCCATACCACGAGGGGTCGCCAGGAGGCAGAATTAATTTGAAGACAATGATTTGGTTTAGTTAGTTAAAACCAAATGCAAGGGCTGCCACAATCAACTCAACTCAGCACCAAATGGGTTTTGTTTTGTTTTTTAAAGCAGAAAAAGAATTTACTTCGGGATTCTTGTGTAGTACACTTCAGAATAAGTACTGAACTGCTAACCAAAAGGCCGGAAGTTCAAGCCCACCAACTGCTTGCTCTTCAAAAACTCACTGAGTGTGAGTTAGAACAGAATGGGCAAGAGGACCCGAAGAAGATTTCTTAGCAACATGCAATACGCAGATAACAACCTTGCTTGTTGATTGCAAAATAGACGTGAAATCTAAAAAAGATCAAGGGCCACAGCCTTCAGTATGGGTTACCCCTCAAGCTAAAGAAAACAAAAATCTCACAAATGGATCAAAAAATAACATCATGAGAAATGGACAAAAAATTGAAGTTGTCAGAGACTTCGTTTTGCTTGGATCCATAATCAACACTGATGGAAGAAGCAGACAAGAAATCAAACGATGTATTGCATGAGGCATTATCTGCTGAACAAGACCTCTTTTAAATGTTCAAGAACAAAGATGTCAGTTTGAGGACTAAGGCACACCTGTCATTGAAAATATCCAAGCCATGGTATTTTCTTTTTATTTGTTAAGTTTTTGTTGTGAATTGAGTGAGAACATGGAAGAACATCGGTTTTATACTCATCCTATGGTACTTCGTTTCATTGCAATGTTTACAATCCCCTCCATGCATCATCACTCAACAGTATTTGCAACTATTCCCTGTTTTTTTGTTTTGTTTTTGGATGGACACAAAAACATTCAGGAATATATAATCAAACAACCAAATAGCACATTCTGCGAGCCTGCCTTCTGTGAGCCTGCCTCCTGGCCGCCAGCACACAGCCTTTCACCTCCCATGAGTCTAGAGTCCTCAGCTGCTCTATCTCTCCATGTCATCATCTCTGCCTCTGTCTCTGGTGTTGCTGCTTCTCTGGATAAGGTCCCACATTCTGCTCATTCTCTTCTCCCTTGATGATGGTCCTAGGTTCCTCTGTTTCTGGACCATAAGATTAACTACTCCCATGTTTTTGTTACAAAACTTCTACCTTTACAGTTGTGAAAGTCGCAATCAGTCATGATAACAATTACTATTGCATCTTAAGAATCTTATCCCCATCTCCTTTCATCAGACCCATCTACACAAAACCCATCTACATGAAAACGACTCAGTGGGGGTTCTACCTGCCCCTGCACACTCTGAAACTAAACTCCCTCTTGAAAATTTGTAAGCCAGTCACTTCTGCCTTTATGTTGTTATTGTGAAGTGCCATCAAGTCAGTTCCGACCCACAGTGACCCTGTATAGGGTTTCCAAGGAGCAGCTGGTGAGCTCGAACTGCCAATCTTGCAGTTCAAACGGTTTTGCAGCCTGGCGCATTAACCCACAGCACCACACCAGGACTCCAGCGCCCCTGCCTTTATAGCTCCCCATCCCCACCCCCGATTTTAGGTAGCCAACGTCTAAGTTGCCCATCCCTATCAACCCTGTGTACAAAGGGGATAGGATTGATCCTTGATGTGAAGACTCCTTTCCTCTCAGTATTTTGAGCTACTACATCCATAAGTATAGGTCAAGTTCATCAAACTGTAACAATTTACACTTGTTTATCTTTTTTTAAAAATCTTCCCCTACTCAAGTTCCGATAATCAAGCCATCAAAGCTAGGTCAAATGGGTAATATCTGCAAGTTTGGGCTTTTTTTGTGTGTCCCCTCACTTCATAACAGCTGGACGCTTCGCGCTCAGCTCTAGCCCTCCATGGCTATGTCCTTGTCCATGGGTTCAGGTATTTCCAGGTCTCACCATACTTTGGACCAACCAGTCTTTTCCCTTATCTCTCTCATCTCCAGGTTGACTG
>NW_006408782.1:906703-919774 GCF_000296735.1 Chrysochloris asiatica
GGGGCTATAAAACATAGTTGAACTCAGCCCGTGACTTCATTGATGCCTTTCCCCCACATCTATTCATCAGTAGACCAAGTTGGTCAGCAGCAAACTTACATGGCTGCTCGTATGTTCCCTTCAAGTTGCAGTCTTGGAAGGGGTCTGTCCTGAAGGGACTTGGATGTTTGACTCGATGGCTCCCCAGTGACCAGCTTGCTTGTTCTTGTAGTAGCCAATCAGACTACCATTTTTGTTTTTGATTTCATGCTGGTCTTTCTTTCAAGAAGTATCTTCTGTTCCTCTAGTTGTTCCAGGCTGGTCTGCTTGTCCTTTCAAGTGGGAATGTCCCACCTCAGACACTTCTGGATGGGACTCAGGATTCCACCTAAGGTCCTATACACTACTAAGGTTCCGCAAGAAGCCTATTTCACTGGGCAAGTTCTAGAACCCCTTTTAGGTATTCCAATGAGTTATACCAAGCCAATCACCTCAGATGCATGTGAAAATTGGATGAGGAACAACGAAAACTGTAGAATTGGTGCACTTGAGTTACGGTGTTGGAGAAGAATGTTAAAGGTACCATGGACCTCTAGAAAAACAAATCTGTGTTGGAAGAAGTAGTCAGAATGTTTATTAGAAGTCTTCGACTCTTGTACTTTGGACATATCATCGGGAGGGACCAGTCCCTGAAAAAGGGCATGTTTGGTAAAGTGGAGGGTCAGGAAAAAGAGACACCCCAGTAAGATGAATTTTCCTAGAGACGGCAACAATGGGCTCAGATATAACCATCAGGAGGCTGACAGGACCGGGCACTGCTGCTGCTGTGCATATGGTCGCTAGGAGTCAGAATATCCTCGGTGGCACTAACAACAACAAACAAAAAGTGGGGAGGGGAAACTTCTGAGAAGGTAAGCGCAGACTCGGAATGGGACAACCTGGAGCCTTGTTCTTACAGGACCTCAAGGAGCAAAGGGAACAGAAACTTGAGGGAAGTGCATGGAAACAGGCAACAGGCAGCCAAGACTGGCAGATGGCACCCAAGTGTTTGCATTCTGAGCTCCTGTATGAAGTCCCCACTGGACAAGGAAATGCCACACAACACACCAGAGTGCAAAGCTGAAAGCTGTTCCTTTCTGCTCTTCAGCACACACGGTGTGCAAAGTTCCTAAGTACCAGCAGGCCACCCACAACCTCAGGCAATCTGGCTGACCAGGTTTTACACCACATTAGTTAATGCAGGGCAACACATCCAGGAACATCTGTGTGGCCTCACACATAAATCTGGCCCTGCAAGGGCCTCGGGAATGAAGGGCAGACACGGAGCTAGTACGAGAGACCAGCCTCCAGCAAGCTGAAAGCTTTCAGAAGACAAAGGGCCAGTATTCCATCAGTGAAGCCAGATTTCCGGCTAAAGCTGGTAGACTCCAGGCTACTGCCACTTCAGTGTTCCCTACTCAGCATTATCTGTTCATTCAAAAATGCTGAGTCTCTTTCTGAATGAGGGAGCCTCCCTCCAGACAGAAAAGGGAGGGGCCGGGCCAGGCCAGGAGACACCAGCCTCCATGGACTCCCAACCAACACCCTTCACCTTTTCTTGCCTTCAAGACACTCTGTGGAACAATGTTCCATCTATGGAAAAGCCCAAGTTGAAGTTGAGTGTCTAGTTAACTATCTGTGAACTTGAGTAACCAATAATGATACCTAAATTTAAATTCAGCATGTGAAGTTATTAATATGAGACATCAAAGCTTCTTCTGATATAATCAACCATGTTAAAATATTGCAGGTCTAGTTTGGCTTCAAAAATCTTCAATGCAAACATTTGCCTTTATTAATATATCACAGCAAAGTTAAGTACCACAAAAGGAAGTTTTAACTGAAGGACTAGAAAGTAATTTCCATTTCAATAAGCATGGATTTAATTACAGCATGAAACTCACCAGAAAACGTATCTTGAATAGCATCAAAGAATTTGGCAGAACGTTCTACCTGTCAGTCCCTCGATGAAGCTCAAAACCATGTTTTACATCACCTGGCGTTCACAAAGAGCTTATTAACATGCAGTCCTACCCTACAACCTGACAAATCTTTCACTACTTGGCCTGTTCCTAATTTTTAAAAGCCTATAATCGAAAGGACTCCTGGTGTGGCTCTGCAAGATCAGCACTGGACGGTGAACCACAAGGTCAGCAGTTCAAACCCACCAGCTGTTCCTTAGAAACCCTACACAGGGTAGATAAGAGTCGGAACCAACTCAAGTACACTAACAACATCAAATAGTCCAAAACAAAACAAACATTACAGATCAAACTATGTGTGCACACCTAGTAAAGTCTAATGAGGGTGTAAAATCAGCACCAGACTCCTAACTAACTACAAGGTTGGTGGTTCAAATCCACCGAAAGTTCCCTGGAAGCCCTATACAGAGTCACTATGAGTCAGAACTGACTGGAAGAAGGCATTTACAATACCATGTTCTGCAAATACCTGCACTGTTGTTTCCAAAGACATGTATAGTATTGTTATGATTGATACAAGTCAATTAAATATATCAATTTTGTCACTGAAACATTGTTATCAGTCACTGAAACTAAAAATAGAGTAAGTCCCTGACATTGAGAAAAGGGTGTTCATTCCAAACCATTCTGAAGGGGTTGGCAATCTTTGCTGTAGGGATTCAAAGCACAAGATACAACAGTGGCCGATAACATAAACAACGTGCTCAAAAATGAACATAATGAGTGATGTTTTAATCACTAGAAACCCTGTCATAACAGTTACTTCAATTAACATTTTTTGCTTTTGACACTTTGTCCATTTCTTCTGAGTGCAATGTGCAATAATACATCTGCCTCTGTGACCTGCCAACAGGAGCAAAGCCCCATCCTGCTAATGTATGCAGCTCAAAGGGCCATCAGAGACCAGCAATTGGGAGAAAGCTTGGTGTGGGTGCTTCTGGTAACTTTAAATCAGGACACTTCAGACAATGGCAAAAGTAGTGGGTGCCTTGTAACTTGCTTGCTTTGGTGCTGCAGGCTGAAAGTAACTGAAACCCAGCTTTCATCTTTAACACCCTTCTGTTTGGAGTAAACCGATTTGGCTGTGCTCAACAAGTATGTTAGCCCTGAGGCTGCCTTGCTGGGGAAAACTGGCCAGCCCAATGTAGATCACAGGTAATATAGGTACCTGTCACAGGTAATGTACCTGTCCCAGCTCTTTCTTAAAGTTTACACACACTGATGAATGCAACCCCCAGACCCTATGGACTTACTGCCTTTAAGATTGTTGTTGTTGTTGTTTATCTAAGAAGGCTTTAAAAAGTTTGTGCAAAAATGGAGCTAAAAAGGATAATGGAATTTTTCCACAAACCTTATATTAATATGAACTCAATGGAGTGCTGGTGTGGTGTTGCAGGATAAGCACTAGACTGCAGGAATGGTTTGAACTGCAAGGTCAGCAGTTCAGACTCACCAGTCCCTCCTCTGAAATCCTACACAGGGTGGCTAGAAGTTGGAACCAACTCTAGGGCACTTAGCAACAACACCATATTAACTCCTGTGCTGGCATTCCCCGTCTAAGCCCAAATCCAAGCTTGGAAAACTTTTTTTTTCCTTGTAAATGTGCCCCTGTCATTTACCATTCTGCTGAATTACAAGTGAGAAATTCAAGAAACACAAACAGGGTCTAGAAAGGTAATGGGGCTGCTAACGTAAAAACTACAAGGCAAAGAGAGATTCATGACAATTCTCTATCTCTTCTCCCACCTCCTGCAACCCTCCAGTTCCTTTTAGCATATGCTTAGTAGAGTCCTGGCATGGTGCTGTAGGAGAAAGCACTGAACCGCAAAGTCTGAGGTTCAAACCCACCAGTCTGTCCTCGACAACACTCTACAGGATCGTTATGAGTAGGTACAACTCTTGACAGCACTTAACAACAGTCCCTGACTTAAAGACATATTCAAGCTCCAATGAATCATACTTACAACTATACATTTGTTTGTTGGTATACCTTGTTAGTAATATGTACCACATATAATGTTGCAGTGTGTCATTTGCTGGCAACTTCCAAAGACAAAAGATCAAGTTTACAAAAATACTGATAATAAAAGGCAGTAGCAATAAAAAAAAGAAAGAAAAAAAGTTTTTCTATGAGGTACTTCGGATATATTGTCAGGAGGAACCAGTCGCTGGAGAAGAATATCATGTTTGGTAAGGTGAAGGGTCAGAGAAAAGAGGAAGACCCCCAGTGAGATGGATTGGCCAAGTGGCAGCTTCGATGGACTCAAGTGTAGCAACAGTAGTGAGGTTGGCCCAGGATCAGGCAGTGTTTCGTTCTGCTGTGCATAAGGTCGCGATGAGTTGGTATCGACTCAATGGCACCTAACAACAACATGAGGTATTCAACAGATTTTTTTTTACATCAGAATCCACATATGACGGGATCATTAGAATGGAACCCCAGGATAGGTCAGGGTCTCCCTGTATAAGTAAGGGTAGACCTCTTTAAGGCCAGGTAAAAATGTGTATATTATGTCAAATAATTTAACTACACTGATGGGAAAATAAATCTTGACAGCAGACGGGACTGACTTGAACGCCAAGGACTCACCCTATCTCCTCTTGGAATTTCTCTGCATATTCACTGATGAAGAGCAGAGGAGGCCGTGCCAAGTTTATACAGTAGCAAGCAGAGGATGAAGAAAGTTCTGGTGTGGCACTGTAGGTTAAGCACTGGACTACTAGCCACAAGATCAGTAGTTTAAACCCACTAGCCACTCCTTGGAAACCCAATGTAGGGCTGTTATGGGTCGAAACTAACTCCAGGGCACTTAATAACCACAAAGGGCCAGAGAGGGCCCCTGATGGCGCAGTGGCTAAAGCACTCTGCTGCTAACAGGACAGCCCATGGCTGGAACCCACCAGCTGCTCCACAGAACAAAGATGTGGCAGTCTGCGTCCGTAAAGATGGCAGTTGTCCTCTGTCCTGCAGGGTCACTAGGAGGTGGAACTGACTGGGACGCAGTGGGCTTGGTGCTTTAGGTTAGAGGGAGGGAGCAGGATGCAGGGCAGCCAGCTGGGATAGCAATCATTGCTTTGGGACCCAGGAGAACATGAGGAGTTACCAGCACACACATGTACCTCCTATCTGTGGGGGCTCACTCTGTCCAAATCAGACTCTGAGAACGGGCCATGCACACAAGAGCCTGCCTGCCCTACTGCCCTATTGGGGTGACTGTCACCATTTTCCAATCTGGAAGTGACCCAGTTACTACAAAAGAGCCAGCCAGAGTTTTTGAGCAGGCTGAGAGAAAACAGGCGTTAGCTGGGCCACACTGTCTCTTTCTGCAGTAAAATACTCAGTGACAGACAGACACACTCTTCCACAGACTTTAATCCTATGGTACCCAAATTCTGTGCCCGGCAAGGACCAAAAGAGATGGCAAAGCTTCATACCTTGTGGACTGAGACATTCCATTTTTCTTTTCCTAGTTCACGAACTGCTACCTTCCCACAGAGACACACGATAGTTTCTTCCCATGGATGCACCGCATATGAACAGTACACAGCAGTCACCAGCTCTGCACACCCGTAGTGCCTCTCAGTGCCCTGCGCAATGACAGACAGGAACACCTGCTGCCCCACACAGAGGAGACCAGCCCAGGTTACAAACAACTGCGTTCCTTCTGAGGGAGGGTACAACACACCATGCTAGAGGGTTTGATCAAGGACCCAGGGGGCGAGGACTGTACCACAACACAACCAGAATTTTGTGTGATGAGGTCCTGGGAGGATGGATTAGCAGCCGGGCCGCTGGCTGCTTGAGTCTGTCACGGACTGGTTGGGTACTCAGTCTCTCTGCACCTCATCTGTGAAATGGGGTTCTTAATGTCTCTGGTGTGGCGCTGTGGGTTAATGCACCAGACTGCAAAGCCATTTGAACTGCAAGGTTGGTGGTTCAAGCTCACCAGCTGCTCCTCAGAAACCCTATACAGGGTCTCTATGGGTCGGAACTGATTCGACGGCACTTAACAACAATGTGTCACACCTCAGAACTGAGCCAGACACAGTGCCTGGCTGTTGTATTTATTAATAACTCCTGAATAAGCAGCTAAGTCTTAGATGTAGGGATTTGGGTACGTACTTTGGGGGAAATTTTTGTCTGTTTTATCTACATTCTCTGAGAACAGGCATCTTTATCTTTACTTAAACATCAAGAATAGGACTGAGACGTGGAGTTATTGTCCAAAGCCACTAAAAACAAGGCATGTTTTAAAAAATCCACACTCATGGTACATTAACCTTGGAAGTTTCCTTCTCCCACGACTGATGATTAATAATGTAAGAAAACTAGAAGGCAATTCCAAAGTAGAATACACATCTGTCCCAGAGCTTTCAGCAGGTCTGCCCAGTCTCTTTCTCACAGCTGTTCCCCAACCATGCACACCACCCAAAGGCACCCTGCTTGCCCTGGAACCTTCCTGGGCCTTGATCCCATTTGTGGAACCAGATGAAGCCGAACACAAGTAGAAGTGAGAAGACATGAGCCAAAAACCTGCAAAGATGACCACAAAAAAGCCTCTTCCTCTTTCTGACATCTCTCCACTTTGCACCATGGTCTGCTGCTGTGACAATTCCTTTCCTCCTTCTTTGAAGGTGGGTTGGAAAGGATGACGCAAGTGCTGTTGGGGGGTGGTGCAGCTAAGGAGCACTGGCGCTGGCTTGGTGACCACTGGGAGGACGCTGCCTGGCTACGTGACCTGGCTCCTCACACGCCTGCACTGACTCCCAGGCAGTCTGCAGTTCCCTGGCGGGGGTCTCCATGCCATCTCTCCCCCTAAGGCTGGAAGACACAGACAGACCCCACTCTCTTTCCAGCTTCATCTTCCACCACCTGGGCTCCTTTCTCAGTAAACCAAACTGCTATCCCATTGGTTCCGACTCAGAGTGGCCCTGTGGGTCTCCAAGGCTGCGAATCGTGACAGGAGCAGACACGGCAGTAAAAACAGTTGTGAACAGCTGGCTGTAGCTGCACAAACGGAGGCTGGCTGCCCTACACACACTGCCCAAAGCAGGCACAACCTCAACCCCACTCTGGTGGAGGCAGAACTCATCCAAAAACCATTTCTAAAGCAATGAAAACCCACACTACGTTTCCTTCTCGTAAAAAGAGAGACCAGATGGTTTTGTGGACGCTCACAGCAACCAAACACTTTGCTACCACACTTCCAGAGCTGGACCCGGGACAGTTCCTGAAGGAACTGGTAAGAGCCCTGAGGGCTTAAAAGAGCCAATTCTTTCAAGGGGAAGGGAGCACTTTAATATCAATCCTAATTCTTTGGGAACCCAGGTCTGAGATGTATATAAGTAGGTGATATATGAGAACGCTTTAAACTACCAGGATACGTACGCAATGGACAGTGAACCACAAGGTCACAGTTCAAACTCACCAGCTGCTCCTGTAAAGATTTACAGCCTCAAAAACTCTATGCTGTTGTTGATGTTGTTGTTATTAGGTGCCGCCGAGTGGGTTCCAACTCATAGTGACTCTGTATAGGGTTTCAGAGGAGCTACTGGTGAGGTTGAACTGCAGACTTTACAGTTCAAACTGACCTTGCAGTCCAGTGCTAATCTTACAACACATAGCCAGGGTCACTATGCATTGGAATCTACTCAAGGGCACTTAACAAGAAGCATGGCACCCATGAGAAAGAACACACCTAGGAAAGGAACATTCGAGAGGGCTGAGCAGTTAGGTCCATGCTTTGTGGATACACCTACAATACTCGTAACCACTGTGCTGGCCTGTAGAAGCCTCGTTCCCTTACTTTGCTATCTGTGGATTTGGCACCACAGGCTGCGCTGAGGCCTTCCACCTGCGGCTGAGCTTCGTACAATGCAGCCCCACGACCAGCATCCTTGGGTTGGGATGGTGAACCCCCTTTTTGGGCACCCCTTCACTGCTGCACGGAGCTTCCCTGAGGACTGTTGTGGCTGTTAATACCTTCAAGTCCGTTCCGACTCAAAGGCTTTCCAAGGAGGGGATGGTGAGTTTGAATCATTGACCTCATGGTTAGCAGTCCAGTGCTTATCCTACAATGCTGCACCAGGACTCTGCCTACAGCTCACGTGTATTTATGGGTTGGTCTCCCATTTTGGTAACTTTAAATGATGTTGTGGTGTATCATGGAACACACAGCAGGGATAAAAGGCCCTTCAACTTCACCAGGTAATAGCAAATAGTTTTCCCAAGTGGCTGGACCGATGTATACCCCACAGCATGCCACAGCCTCTCTGAAACTTATATTGTCTGTCAGACGGGGCCTACGTACTGTGTGTGTATACTATGTGTGTGTGTGTGTGTGAGATTTCCATGGAAGTCTACAAAGTAAATTGGATTTTCATTCAACAATTGACAAACATTGTGTTTTGTGACATTGACTACAATCCCCACCTCCCCCGTGTTTCCTGTTGTCCTTCTTTCCGATCCCTCCTGCCTTCTGAGCTTTGTTGTTGTGTGTTGTGAACTTTATCCCTGGACACACGGGCTGATGAGGCGAGTGAGGGCGTACCTCCCTGCTGCTACTGTTCACCTTACTGGCTCAATGTGGAATTACCGGGTATGAGTTTAATTCCAGGCCTGAAGAGCTTCTGACGGTCTTAGTCTAGGACTTCCTACAGACATCTTTAAGGGGGCAATTATTTGGTACCTTTCACTGTAACCAAGTTGAAGGTGATAAAAAGATTCGTTGGAAACGAATGCTAGCTTCTAAGTTCTCTGGGTGAATAGAAGAGTAAAGCAGATTTTCACATTTTGTTCTGGAAATTGGAGGCAGAAAGAACAGGATATCCCAGATGTTTCCCTTTCTATTGCTACCGCAGCTGGGCTCCCCTAATAGTTCCTCCTACTTGAGATTCTTAAGAGGAAGTGCGTGCGGAAAAGGAACTGCGAAGACCTGCACATCGACTCCATTTCCAGCCTCCAAATGGCCTGTGTTCCAAAGCTCTCCTAGTGAGGCTGCTGCTTTTCCATCTCAGGAATGGCTTTTCCTAAAGAGACAGCGCCGTAAATGAGTTTTACGAGCTCAAGGCAACTCACAAAGGCCTCTTTCATACGGTGACCCATCTGTGGCTGGTGTGGGCTGGAGCAAGGCTGGGGAGCAGGAGACACAACCTTCCTGCCTTTCTCCAGGGAAGACAGAGCCCTGTGGCAGTGTGGAGAGGTGTCCTGTCCAATGCAGGCCACCAGGTGCCGGGTCGGCTCTCTAACCTTCCTCCCGTCTATTAAGCAGCCTTCCAAACCCCAGAAAATACAAAGAACCCCTCATCGTACATCTCTGTACTTTGAGTTCTTTTCTTGAGGCTCGAGCCTCAAGATACCCAAGGTGCCATCAATATAGTTAGTTATGCCTACTCAGAGGCTGCCTTTATCATGCTGTGCAGAGCAGTCAGCCTAATCTTTCAGGGGGCCATTATGGAAACCTGGAGCAGACTGTCCTCCTCTAAATCTACACATCTGTTACCTTCTGAGTCCACATTTTCCATGAACTTATAATGAACTTATAGAAGCCCCCAGGATGGGGATGTACATAGTAGAATTTTGTAAGGATGGGCTTCGTTGCAGTAAGTCATACGACACACCACAACAATAACAACCTGATAGTAAGCATTTGGGAGCAGCGGTTCTCAGAGTGCAGTAGCAGGGGTCTCTTAGGTTTCCCCAGAATGTTTTAGAGCATGTGTGAGTGGAGGCTGTTTTGCCGATAGAGGAACGAAGTCTGTGTCTTCTAACTGTCATCTTCTCAGAAGCAGGTAGTGACGTTTCCGGAGGCCGTATGACCTGCGCCACCAACTCTGATTGAAGGCAAAAGTGGATATGGTCATTCAGCGGTTTCCTCGTAAGCCAAACACTAACATGAATCTCAGAAATGTAAAACAGTGGTACCTGCTTGTGTTTGGACAAACACAGCAAAACCACAGCCTACTGCCTTGGGGTTGACTGAGACTCACAGCAAAGCTGTATGGGGTTTCAGAGGTTGTGGCTCTTGACAGGAGTGGCTGGTGGGTTTGAATTTCTGACCTTGCCGTTAGCAGTCCGGTGCTTATCCTACAGTGCCACCAGGGCTCCTTTTGGTAAGCATAGGTATATTTGAATATCTATTTCTGCTGACATGTTTGCTGTTGCTATTTTAAAATAGGTTAAATTTTTGTGAGTTTTAATCCCTAATATGGTGAATCTTTGGGGTCTTGAGGTGAAAACTCTTGCGGGTCGACCATTGTGTTAGAGGCAGTTACCGAACTGACTCCTCCTGGTTGTGCGGTCCTGCCAAAGGTGGAAGGTTAGAGAACCGGCCCGGCTCTGTGATACAGGGATCTAGGCATAGTCTCTCTTGTCTACTACTGTAAAACAGACACTTGAGTGGGACAGAAAGGAATGTCCGTAAACATGATTACAGGAAGTTTCTAAGCCTGTCTTCAATCTACAACTGACTGAAATACCTAAAAGGGGTTCTACAACTTGCCCAGTGAAATAAGCCTCTTGTGGAGCCTTTGCAGAGTATAGGACGGACCTTAATGGAATCCTGAGCCCCATCGAGAACCTTATAAGGTGGGACATTACCACTAAAAAGGACAAGCAGACCCGCCTGGAACAGCTAGAGCGACAGAAGATACATCTTCAAAGAAAGATCATCAGGAAAAACTCAAAACAAAAATGGCAGTATGACTGGCTACTATAAGAATAAGAAAGTTGTTTGCCAGAAAGCCATCAAGGCAAGCAATCAAGTTCCTTCAGGATAAACCCCCTCTAAGACTGAAACTCAAAGGGAACACATGAACAGGCAAGCAAGCTTGCTGGTGACCACACTGGTCTACTGGTGAATGGAAGAGGGGGAAAGGCAGCAATGAAGAAATGGGCTGAGTTCAACCACAATCCATTGACTCCCGTTGACCTGGAGATGAGAGGGAGAAGAGGAAGGGCTCGTTGGTCCAAAGTGTGGTGAAACCTGAGAATATTTGAGCCCATGGACAAGAACATAGCCACAGAGGGTTAGAGCTGAGAGTGAAGCATTCAGCTGATATGAAGTGAGGGGAGGTGCACAAGAACACCCAAACTTGCAGAAAGTACCCATTTGACCTAACCTCGATGGCCTGATAATTAGAACTCAACTAGAAAATAAAAATTAAAAAAAAAAAATTATATAAAGGAAACAAGGGTAAATTGCTAAAATTTGAAGAACTTGACCTATACTCATGGAGGTAGTAATTCAAAATACCAACAGAGAGGGAAGGAGTCTTCACATCAACTATCAATGCTATTCCCTTTGTACAGGACAGATAGGGACAGGCTACTTAGACATTGGCTATCTAAAATGAGGGGGCGATAAAGGCACAAAGTGTTTGACTTACAAGGTTTCAAGAGGGTGTTTAGTTTAAGAGTGTGTGGGGAAAGATGGAGTCCCCTCTGAATAGTTTTCATCTTGTCTAGATAGGTCTGGTAAAAAGAGATGGGGATACGATTCTTACGATTCAATAGTGAGTAACTGTTATCATGGCTAATTGCGACTGTCACAATTGTAAAGGTAGAAGTTTTGTGACAAAAATAGGAGAGTAATTAATCTTACAGTCCAGAAACAGAGGACCCTAGGAACACCAAGGGAGAAGAGCACAAGTGGAATGCGAGTCCTGATACAGAGAAGCAGGGACAGTAGAGATGGAGGCAGAGATGGGGACATGGAGAGAGGGAGCAACTGAGGACTCTGGACTCATGGAAAGAGAGGGACTGAGAGCTGTCAGCCAGGAGGCAGGCTTGCAGAATGTGCCCTTTGGTGGTGTAAATTATTATATGTGCCTGAGTGCTTTTTTAAAAAAGAGCTAAAGTGAATAGAGGGAAATACTGCTAACTGATGGTACATGGAGGGGATTTTAATCATTGTATGAAACAAGGTATACGATTTGTTTAATATAAAACTGATAATCTGCCCTGTAAACTTTCACTCAACTCACAATAAAAACTTAAATTTAAAAAAAAAAAGACTCAGATGTGTTTTAAAAATGGGAACAATATTTTCATAAAATAGAAATTGTGCATTTAAAAAAACCAGATGATGGAATTTGTCCATAAACTTTCTGATGCCCCCTTGTGAATGTCTTATTGTACTAATGACAGCTTCATTCCATCACTGATTTTATTCTTCTTGGATCAATAATCCATGTTCATGGTAGCAGCAAGTCAAAAAACCAGATGATGGATTGAGCAAGGCAAACCTGCTGCCAAAGATCCCTTTAAAGTGTTAGAGACAAGGTGGCAGTATTACGTGTACGGTGCACATGGCACAAGCTCTGGCTTTCTCGTTCCTCTCCTATGGACGAGAAATAAGGAAGACAGAGACTTGCTGCACTGAAATTGTAGTGTCAGAACCAAATACTGAACATGCGTGGACTGCCAGAAGAACAAACAAATCAGATTTAGAAGAAATACAACCAGAATGTTCCTTAAAAGCACGAACATGTAGACTTTAGTTCACCTACTTCGAACACATCATCAGAAAAGATCAGTCCCTAAGAGAGGACACCATGTTTGATCAAAAAGAGGGTCAGCAAGAATGTGGGAAACCGTTCATGAGATGAACTGACCATAGCAACCACAACAATGAACTCAAACATACCAATGATCATGAAAAAAGTGTGGCGGTCCACCTGCCCCGCTGCCCCCTGGCAGTGCACTGCAGGAAAGCTAAGCCTATGTGGTCAGGAGATGTTGGCTCTTGTTTTAAAATGAACCGAAAACAAACACTGTTGGCTCTTACACTGGTGGCCCCATTCACCTAATGGGAGTAGCTCAGATCTGGAACACACAATTTCAAAGGGCCTGCACAAAGAATAGTTTTAACAGCTTCTTATGCTCTCCAGTCATTTCTTGTTTATAAGAGAGGTGGCAACAGAGAGCGGAGGGTAGCGTCTGGAAGCTGTGCTTGGGGTCGGCACCACACCAAGAACACCACCACCAAGCCCCGAAGTACCAAGTGAGGCAGCCTGGAGACCCACACAAGCATTCCTGTGTGTCGGCAATCTTGCAGACTTAGTGTGAGGC
>NW_006408782.1:923035-932294 GCF_000296735.1 Chrysochloris asiatica
ACCCCACAGCATGCCACAGCCTCTCTGAAACTTATATTGTCTGTCAGACGGGGCCTACGTACTGTGTGTGTATACTATGTGTGTGTGTGTGTGTGAGATTTCCATGGAAGTCTACAAAGTAAATTGGATTTTCATTCAACAATTGACAAACATTGTGTTTTGTGACATTGACTACAATCCCCACCTCCCCCGTGTTTCCTGTTGTCCTTCTTTCCGATCCCTCCTGCCTTCTGAGCTTTGTTGTTGTGTGTTGTGAACTTTATCCCTGGACACACGGGCTGATGAGGCGAGTGAGGGCGTACCTCCCTGCTGCTACTGTTCACCTTACTGGCTCAATGTGGAATTACCGGGTATGAGTTTAATTCCAGGCCTGAAGAGCTTCTGACGGTCTTAGTCTAGGACTTCCTACAGACATCTTTAAGGGGGCAATTATTTGGTACCTTTCACTGTAACCAAGTTGAAGGTGATAAAAAGATTCGTTGGAAACGAATGCTAGCTTCTAAGTTCTCTGGGTGAATAGAAGAGTAAAGCAGATTTTCACATTTTGTTCTGGAAATTGGAGGCAGAAAGAACAGGATATCCCAGATGTTTCCCTTTCTATTGCTACCGCAGCTGGGCTCCCCTAATAGTTCCTCCTACTTGAGATTCTTAAGAGGAAGTGCGTGCGGAAAAGGAACTGCGAAGACCTGCACATCGACTCCATTTCCAGCCTCCAAATGGCCTGTGTTCCAAAGCTCTCCTAGTGAGGCTGCTGCTTTTCCATCTCAGGAATGGCTTTTCCTAAAGAGACAGCGCCGTAAATGAGTTTTACGAGCTCAAGGCAACTCACAAAGGCCTCTTTCATACGGTGACCCATCTGTGGCTGGTGTGGGCTGGAGCAAGGCTGGGGAGCAGGAGACACAACCTTCCTGCCTTTCTCCAGGGAAGACAGAGCCCTGTGGCAGTGTGGAGAGGTGTCCTGTCCAATGCAGGCCACCAGGTGCCGGGTCGGCTCTCTAACCTTCCTCCCGTCTATTAAGCAGCCTTCCAAACCCCAGAAAATACAAAGAACCCCTCATCGTACATCTCTGTACTTTGAGTTCTTTTCTTGAGGCTCGAGCCTCAAGATACCCAAGGTGCCATCAATATAGTTAGTTATGCCTACTCAGAGGCTGCCTTTATCATGCTGTGCAGAGCAGTCAGCCTAATCTTTCAGGGGGCCATTATGGAAACCTGGAGCAGACTGTCCTCCTCTAAATCTACACATCTGTTACCTTCTGAGTCCACATTTTCCATGAACTTATAATGAACTTATAGAAGCCCCCAGGATGGGGATGTACATAGTAGAATTTTGTAAGGATGGGCTTCGTTGCAGTAAGTCATACGACACACCACAACAATAACAACCTGATAGTAAGCATTTGGGAGCAGCGGTTCTCAGAGTGCAGTAGCAGGGGTCTCTTAGGTTTCCCCAGAATGTTTTAGAGCATGTGTGAGTGGAGGCTGTTTTGCCGATAGAGGAACGAAGTCTGTGTCTTCTAACTGTCATCTTCTCAGAAGCAGGTAGTGACGTTTCCGGAGGCCGTATGACCTGCGCCACCAACTCTGATTGAAGGCAAAAGTGGATATGGTCATTCAGCGGTTTCCTCGTAAGCCAAACACTAACATGAATCTCAGAAATGTAAAACAGTGGTACCTGCTTGTGTTTGGACAAACACAGCAAAACCACAGCCTACTGCCTTGGGGTTGACTGAGACTCACAGCAAAGCTGTATGGGGTTTCAGAGGTTGTGGCTCTTGACAGGAGTGGCTGGTGGGTTTGAATTTCTGACCTTGCCGTTAGCAGTCCGGTGCTTATCCTACAGTGCCACCAGGGCTCCTTTTGGTAAGCATAGGTATATTTGAATATCTATTTCTGCTGACATGTTTGCTGTTGCTATTTTAAAATAGGTTAAATTTTTGTGAGTTTTAATCCCTAATATGGTGAATCTTTGGGGTCTTGAGGTGAAAACTCTTGCGGGTCGACCATTGTGTTAGAGGCAGTTGCCAAACTGACTCCTCCTGGTTGTGCGGTCCTGCCAAAGGTGGAAGGTTAGAGAACCGGCCCGGCTCTGTGATACAGGGATCTAGGCATAGTCTCTCTTGTCTACTACTGTAAAACAGACACTTGAGTGGGACAGAAAGGAATGTCCGTAAACATGATTACAGGAAGTTTCTAAGCCTGTCTTCAATCTACAACTGACTGAAATACCTAAAAGGGGTTCTACAACTTGCCCAGTGAAATAAGCCTCTTGTGGAGCCTTTGCAGAGTATAGGACGGACCTTAATGGAATCCTGAGCCCCATCGAGAACCTTATAAGGTGGGACATTACCACTAAAAAGGACAAGCAGACCCGCCTGGAACAGCTAGAGCGACAGAAGATACATCTTCAAAGAAAGATCATCAGGAAAAACTCAAAACAAAAATGGCAGTATGACTGGCTACTATAAGAATAAGAAAGTTGTTTGCCAGAAAGCCATCAAGGCAAGCAATCAAGTTCCTTCAGGATAAACCCCCTCTAAGACTGAAACTCAAAGGGAACACATGAACAGGCAAGCAAGCTTGCTGGTGACCACACTGGTCTACTGGTGAATGGAAGAGGGGGAAAGGCAGCAATGAAGAAATGGGCTGAGTTCAACCACAATCCATTGACTCCCGTTGACCTGGAGATGAGAGGGAGAAGAGGAAGGGCTCGTTGGTCCAAAGTGTGGTGAAACCTGAGAATATTTGAGCCCATGGACAAGAACATAGCCACAGAGGGTTAGAGCTGAGAGTGAAGCATTCAGCTGATATGAAGTGAGGGGAGGTGCACAAGAACACCCAAACTTGCAGAAAGTACCCATTTGACCTAACCTCGATGGCCTGATAATTAGAACTCAACTAGAAAATAAAAATTAAAAAAAAAAAATTATATAAAGGAAACAAGGGTAAATTGCTAAAATTTGAAGAACTTGACCTATACTCATGGAGGTAGTAATTCAAAATACCAACAGAGAGGGAAGGAGTCTTCACATCAACTATCAATGCTATTCCCTTTGTACAGGACAGATAGGGACAGGCTACTTAGACATTGGCTATCTAAAATGAGGGGGCGATAAAGGCACAAAGTGTTTGACTTACAAGGTTTCAAGAGGGTGTTTAGTTTAAGAGTGTGTGGGGAAAGATGGAGTCCCCTCTGAATAGTTTTCATCTTGTCTAGATAGGTCTGGTAAAAAGAGATGGGGATACGATTCTTACGATTCAATAGTGAGTAACTGTTATCATGGCTAATTGCGACTGTCACAATTGTAAAGGTAGAAGTTTTGTGACAAAAATAGGAGAGTAATTAATCTTACAGTCCAGAAACAGAGGACCCTAGGAACACCAAGGGAGAAGAGCACAAGTGGAATGCGAGTCCTGATACAGAGAAGCAGGGACAGTAGAGATGGAGGCAGAGATGGGGACATGGAGAGAGGGAGCAACTGAGGACTCTGGACTCATGGAAAGAGAGGGACTGAGAGCTGTCAGCCAGGAGGCAGGCTTGCAGAATGTGCCCTTTGGTGGTGTAAATTATTATATGTGCCTGAGTGCTTTTTTAAAAAAGAGCTAAAGTGAATAGAGGGAAATACTGCTAACTGATGGTACATGGAGGGGATTTTAATCATTGTATGAAACAAGGTATACGATTTGTTTAATATAAAACTGATAATCTGCCCTGTAAACTTTCACTCAACTCACAATAAAAACTTAAATTTAAAAAAAAAAAGACTCAGATGTGTTTTAAAAATGGGAACAATATTTTCATAAAATAGAAATTGTGCATTTAAAAAAACCAGATGATGGAATTTGTCCATAAACTTTCTGATGCCCCCTTGTGAATGTCTTATTGTACTAATGACAGCTTCATTCCATCACTGATTTTATTCTTCTTGGATCAATAATCCATGTTCATGGTAGCAGCAAGTCAAAAAACCAGATGATGGATTGAGCAAGGCAAACCTGCTGCCAAAGATCCCTTTAAAGTGTTAGAGACAAGGTGGCAGTATTACGTGTACGGTGCACATGGCACAAGCTCTGGCTTTCTCGTTCCTCTCCTATGGACGAGAAATAAGGAAGACAGAGACTTGCTGCACTGAAATTGTAGTGTCAGAACCAAATACTGAACATGCGTGGACTGCCAGAAGAACAAACAAATCAGATTTAGAAGAAATACAACCAGAATGTTCCTTAAAAGCACGAACATGTAGACTTTAGTTCACCTACTTCGAACACATCATCAGAAAAGATCAGTCCCTAAGAGAGGACACCATGTTTGATCAAAAAGAGGGTCAGCAAGAATGTGGGAAACCGTTCATGAGATGAACTGACCATAGCAACCACAACAATGAACTCAAACATACCAATGATCATGAAAAAAGTGTGGCGGTCCACCTGCCCCGCTGCCCCCTGGCAGTGCACTGCAGGAAAGCTAAGCCTATGTGGTCAGGAGATGTTGGCTCTTGTTTTAAAATGAACCGAAAACAAACACTGTTGGCTCTTACACTGGTGGCCCCATTCACCTAATGGGAGTAGCTCAGATCTGGAACACACAATTTCAAAGGGCCTGCACAAAGAATAGTTTTAACAGCTTCTTATGCTCTCCAGTCATTTCTTGTTTATAAGAGAGGTGGCAACAGAGAGCGGAGGGTAGCGTCTGGAAGCTGTGCTTGGGGTCGGCACCACACCAAGAACACCACCACCAAGCCCCGAAGTACCAAGTGAGGCAGCCTGGAGACCCACACAAGCATTCCTGTGTGTCGGCAATCTTGCAGACTTTGTGTGAGGCCCAGCGTGTGTGTGTGTGTGTGTGTGTGTGTGTGTGTGTGTGTGTGTGTGTGTGTGCAGAGCCTCCCTGAACATCAACATGAAGGGGTGCCTGGGGGCTGAGGGTGTATGAAGCAAGGTAGCCAGGAACCGAGCTCAGCCGTGGCTGCTGAAGGTAAGAAAGGAATCTGGGAACTATCACAACAAGGAAAGCAATTTGCACTATCAACAGACGTGATGTTTGAAGCAAGGACCTGGCCGTGGTGACATTTCCAGGCACCTCCCATAAGAGATGCTTAATTTTTAATGAGACAAGCTCTTGAACAAGACACAAAATTACCACAAGTGAGTATCCAAGTACAGCTAGGAAGTGACCTTTTCTTTTTGCAAGCGACTATAAACAAGGCCAAACGGATGTATTGGTTTCAAGGTCTTCTTTACAGGAGCTGGCCGAATGAGGGAGGAGCCCTGGTGGCACTGTGGCTAATGTGCTCGGCTGCTAACTGAAAGGTCGGTGGTTCCAGCCTACCAGTCATTCCTCAAGAGAAGATGTGGCTTTTTTTTACGGAAATCTGCCTCCCTAAAGATTGCTGTTGTTAAGTCCCATTGAGTATGTTCCAACCATCGGGACCCTGTCCAAGGTTTCCAAGGCTATAAATCTTTGCAGAGTGCCTGATGGGCTCAAACTGCCGACCCTGTGGTTAGCAGTCTGGTGCTTATCATACAGAGTCAACATGCTCTGCTTCATACAGATTCCAGCCTTGGAAAGCCCATAGGGGCAGTTCTATTGTCCTATAGAGTCGCTGTGAAGTGGAACAGACTTGGTGACAATGCGTTTGGGTTTGTGAAGGAAACGTTTTAAAGGTTGACTCCATCTTTCACAACCACCTGCCAGGCTTGGTTGTCACAGCCTCACAGTTGGCAAAATGTGGTCAAGTGGCAGGGTTGGCATCCCCGTAAACAAAACCATCTGCCCAGTAAGCAGATTGAATGTGACGGACGGTATCCTGTAGGGAACCTGGATCCTGTGCCAAGCCTTCCTTGGCTCCCCCAAGCCCTTACCCTTACCTCATTCTTTCACCTGATAACCCCCTCGTGTTTCGCTAGAAAAAGCCAGCATTGGAAGACACTAACTCATTTGATTCCCTTCCCTTCTATGCCCAAACCCCTCTACGTGAACTCCCCCTTCAGCGAACAGGACAATTCTTTTCTAAAATCATCTCTCCCTGATTGCACCAAGACTTTAAGAATCTGCTTCACCAATTAATTAGTCTGACCCCCACACCAATGGTTAAACCTTTGGCTGTTCAGGGAACGGTTGGTGGTGTGAATCCAGCAGCCACTCGGCAGGAGAAAAAACCTGACAATGTGCTTCCACAAAGATCTCAGCCTAGAAAACCCTGTGGGGCAGTTCAACGCTGTTGTATGCGCTGCCAGGAGTCAGAACTGACATGCGGCATCTAACAACAACCCCGTGCCCCACTGACAAAGTCACATCTCCTACAGGGATGGTCCCCACTCAGAGTAAGATGACATGCAAAAAGCACCAAACCAGGATGAGCGTGGCAAGGGCTCCAGAAACATCTATTCCATAAATGAAAAGACCCCATAGTGCCAGACCTCCTCCCGGGCATGTGCCCTCGTTGTCCCAGGGAAGAAAGGGAGCCCTTTACCAGAGGCCAGCCAGGGCACTGACACCAAGGGTCAGGCTGAGCAGAAATCTGGGAGAGAGGGCGGGGGGGGGGGGGGGCCCCCATACTACCAATGTGATATAGCCACTGACAAGAACGCTGGAAGAAACCGCAAGGGGGAACATAAGCTCATCCTCCAAGCTCCTGAGCCCATAAGAAGGGGGTCTCTCCTGTATCCAGTCTGCTGAACCACCAGGTAACTTTGAGCTGGTAGACCAAATCTCCTAGGAGAATTAGCGCCCTGAGGTGGAGATCTGAGTAAGGTGTTTCCTGCTGTGCCCTGAGGGGCCTCAGTAGACAAGCACACATTTGTGAATTTGATGAGAAAATAATTGAGGGGCTTGGCTTCCTCTTCCTCTTCCTCATCTAGAAGGAGCCGGTTCTGTAAACTCTGACAAGACAAAGGCTCAGGGACAGGGCAAACAGCCCCACATATATAGTTGTCATTGTATTCTTACTTTATTGGTTCAAAGGAGCCCTGGTGGCACTGCAGGTTAGGTGGTGGACTGCTAGCCACAAAGCCAGGGGTTCAAAGCCACCAGTTGCTTCTTGGGAGAAAGATTAGACTACCCCCTAAAGATATGCGGACTCGGAAATTCTGTATCTGGCCCCTATGAGTCTGAATCGACTCAATGGCATTGGGCTTGGGGGGAATAGTATCCACTGCCTTGTTCATCAATTCTACTTCAGAAACCAGACAAGGGAGGGCGCTGGCTCCTCCAGCCCCCAGAGGCCAGCGAGGCTTAGTGGGAGGACTCTAGCCTTCCATGCAGAGACCATGGAAGCACCAACACAGGAAGGACCAGGTGAGGAAGGAGCAGCTTGGGTTCTCTTTGGTAGAGTGAGGGGTGGGATGATGGCCAGCTAAGCCTCCAGTCTGCTGTCTATAAGGCCCCTGGGAGAGGTGAGGCCTCCGGGATGCAGCCTGTCCAGCCCTGGGCACACAGGGACGGGATGGTTCTGGACTAGCTGTCTCCAGAGCAAGGTGAGGAGGAAACCACTTGTTCTGACAATCTACTCCTAATCACTCTATCTCCAAATCCCCCAATACTTAAGGAGCTTAAACGCAGAATGAAGGCACTATGGTTTTTCATTACATAGACGCTGTCTTGTCAGCCTGGCATGACTTAAAACACTGAGGCCACCAGAGGCAGGGGGTCAAAGCCTGTGTCATTTCATTGTGTTTCTAAGAGGCCTGTGAATGCCATCAAGACACTTCAAAGAACATCAACCATGACATCAGAAAAGCTTGTCATCTCTCAAATAAAAGCAGACGGCAGCTCCTGCTCACTGGAGTTATGTCTCGAAGGCAGCCAGACCTTTGTAAAAAGCATCAACGGCCCGGACTCTGAGATGCAGGGAATGACGGGGTCTCTGAAGGAGAAGGAAGGTTACTGAGCTCATTTAGGGTGTTCCCCTGGCCAGTCTCGGGGCCCTTTGCTTACACAGAAGAGTCATCCTCAGTAAGCCGTGCCATCTCTCATTCAATGAGCAAATGCTGGTGGTGCCTAATCCAGAAAGGAACAGATGAGGGCACGACGGAGCTGTGAATGCCCTGGGCAGAGGGCAGCACAGGGAACTGAAAAGGGGCCACTTCTAAGCATAAAGCGCTGAACACAGTACTATCTTCTGGTGCTTTCCTCTCAGGTGATCCCCTGCCAGCACTGGAGATAGCCTGAGCTGGAAGCCCAGTTACCAATGGCAACAGAGCATCCCCTCCTCCCATGTGAAATGTGTGGGTACACGGTGCCCTGTCAGCTTGCAAGTCACCCCTGCTTCTTCCGCAGTAGAGCCACGCTGTCCCCATTAACATGTGTGACAGGGAAATGACCGCATCGGCCCGTAGGACCCAGGCTCTGCAGCTCCATGACAAGTGCGCAGAGGCGCGGGACTGACAGCCGGAAGCATCCTGGTGCTGGGCGCAGCCAGCGGGCCACGTGGCCGAGGAGGAGGGGATGACGTCACCCCCTTTGTGCACAGAGCGCCCGGCAGGGGCGCGCGCCTGCAGGCCAGCCAGAGAGTCCAGCGGGGTCAACCACCTTTACTGCTCCTTTGTGTCAAAGACAACGCATGCCCCTTGAGAGGACAAAAGGGAATCTGCTCCGATTTCTAAAAGCAATTCTTGTGTTCATTTCCCTGTAGCTTTCTCAATTAAGCACACTGTTTTTTGGGAGGGTAAACTGCTACATTGGGGAAGGAAAAACAGTGCTGCAGCTAGGAATGAGGTAAGACGATCAGCAGAGCACTGGTCTTCTGTCCCTGATCCCCTTCTGAACCGCTGAGCAGGTGTATCCCGGGGAAGCTGGGATCCATTATCTCACAAGCTCCAAAGCAAGCCCCTCCTGCAGCAACAAAGCCCCTCCTGCAGACTGTTGCTGGATTCCTCGCTTTCCAGTGATCTTTTTAAGCAAGAAAGCCAGAGGCCAGCTCTGAGTGACCTGTATTTCATACAGTGTGCTGCTGGCCCAGGCGCCATCCCTGGGAACAAGGTCTTGACCTCAGCACACACAATCTGAACTCACACAAGGGAAGAAATGAAGCTTCTCCTCCACTGGTAATTTCCTCCCCTGGTGCCCAGAAAGTTCAGCTGGTTTTCAAGCAAAACTAACAATGAGGGCGGTCGCCCCAGCTCACCCTCTCTCTGCGCTCCAGCTCACTCTCACTGTCTCATGTCTCCCCAGTCCACCCCAGCTCACAGCTCACTCTCACTGTCTCATGTCTCCCCAGTCCACCCCAGCTCACCCTCTCTCTGCGCTCCAGCTCACTCT
>NW_006408782.1:932394-934515 GCF_000296735.1 Chrysochloris asiatica
GCTCCAGCTCACTCTCACTCTCTCATGTCTCCCAAGTTCATCACCCAGTACCCCCCAGCTCACCCTCCCCCCCAGCTCAGTCACCTAGTCCATCCCAGCTTACCACCCCCACCTCATTACCCCAGTTCACCCTCCACCCCCCAGCTCAGTCACCTAGTCCATCCCAGCTTATCCCCCCACCTCATTACCCCAGCTCACCCCTCTCTGTACACTGGCATTTGCCACACCTGAAATCGCTCAGTGCTCTAGAATGATGCTGGCTGGGACCCCATGTGAGCAGAGTACAACTGCCCCATAGGGTTTTCAGAAGAGATGGCCAGGCCTGCCTTCCAAGGCATCACTGGGTCAGTTTGAATTAACCTTTTGGCTAGCGGTGGAACATTTAATGTTTGTAATAATACCTAGCAGCCTGCAGAGTGACAGTAAAACCAAGAAGTTCATTGTTTAAATCAGAAACAATGCTCAGTCTTTCCATTTCCAAGTTTGTTTTACCAACAAGACTATTTCTACCTCTTTTAAGCTTTCAATGTTTTCTTTGGCAGAGACATACACATCTACCTCTGAGAGACAGCAGATAGGCTAACGTGCCGGCACATGTGGCCAGCCTGTTCTGCCTGGGCCTCAAAGTTAGCCTTCCCAACACTGAGTTATTTCCTACCTGTGAACACCTCAAGGTCTCAGTCACCTGAGTACATCTGTGTTGAGCATGCATCCAGGCCCCAAACTGAAACCAAACCCATGGACTGACAGGGATCCTATAGAACAGAGCCAAACTTCCCCAAAGGGTTTCTGAGGCTATCGTCTCAGAGAAGGCAAGGGGTCTCATCTTTCTCCTGAGGAGCGGCTGGTGAGTTAGATACATAGAAGGAAGTATTGTCCAATTCAAGATTGGGAGTCCTCAGTTTTAGTCAATGTACTAATCTCTCGCATTGAGACTTTTCCTCTTTTTAGGTGACCCTCCACTTTACCAAGGAACTCTGGTAGCGTTGTGGTTACGAGTCAGGCTGCTAACCTAGAGCTCAGAAATTCAAAACTATCAGCCTTTCTGTGGATCAAAGATGAGACCTTCTGTTCCCATAAAGATTTACAGCCTCGGAAACCCTAAAAAGTGTCGCTATGAGTAGGAACTGCTTCTACAACACACCACCACCACCATTTGACTAAGTATGATGCCCTTCTCTAAGGACTGTTCCCTCCTGAAAACAAGTCCACAGTACGACAGACAAAATCTCACCATCTTCATTCACAGAGCATTCAGGCTCTACTTTGTCCAACCCAACACGGTGTATTCCCTATTCTTCACTGAAGACATATTTCAAAGGCATCAAATTCTCTTTCAGTTTTCCTTATTCCTTTGCCAGTTTTCACATGCATGTGACAATTAAAAACACCATGGCTAAGGAGAGGCATACCACTGTACTCAAGGTGATATCTTTCCTTTTTAATACTTTAATGAGGTTGTGTGCAGCAGATTTGCCCAATGCAATATGTAGTCTGATTTCTTGACTACACATACACACATATATACACAAATCCACAGATTATAACACATCCAATTTTTGTTATCAAAATGTGTCATTTTAGCCATGGATTGCTAAACAAAGTCTTTTGAAGGGGTTCTGTTGTTAGGTCCCATCGAGTAAATACCGACTTGATGCACAACAGAACAAAACACTGCCCGGTCCTGGGCCAACCTCACTATTGTTTCCACACTTGAGTCCATCGATGCTGCTACTTGGCCAATCCATCTCATTGGGGGTTTTCCACTTTTTCTCTGACCCTCCCACCTTACCAAATATGATATCCTTCTCCGGTAACTGGTCCCTCCTAACAATATGTCCAAAGCATAAGAGACAAAGTTTAGCCATCCTGGCCTCCAAGGAGCACTCTGGCTGCTCTTCTTCCAACACAGATCTGTTGGTTCTTTTGGCAGCCCATGGCACTTTCAGTATTCTCCCACACCATAACTCAAAATCATCAATTCTTCTACAGTCTTCCTTATTTACTGTCCAGCTTTCGCATGCATATGAGGTTACTGAAAATACCATGGCTTGGGTCAGGGGCACCTTAGTCCTCAAGCTGACATCTTCGCTCTTCAACACTTTAAAAAAAGATTTTGTG
>NW_006408782.1:936080-953152 GCF_000296735.1 Chrysochloris asiatica
GATGCTTGCTACTCTTGTAAAAATTTACAGTCTCGGAAACCCTGTACAAGGTCGCTATGAGTTAGACCTGACTCCATGGCACTTAACCACCACCACAACCACCATTGCATGATGCTCAAAAAGGGCTAAATGGCCCATATGTAAATCATTTGTGGATCACACTAGTTTCCCCCCAATTCTGAGGTTTATATCCATTTTTCATGGAGCAAAGCAGCAGCATCCACACCCCCAGCGGGTGAAGTCACAGGGCACTTCTGTGCTCTTGAACCTGGCTCCTGCCCCAAAGCTGAGGGCAGCTGGGGGAAGTGCCGTGCATTCTAGCAACAGATACCAGGGACATCCTCCCTGGAGGCCTATGAGGAAGCAACCCAACCCAGGACAACCCTGGTGCTTAGCAAGCTGAACGACAGGGTAGACCAGACAGCAGCCTGCTCTCTGCAGTTTGGAAGGGCACACATACTGCCTGCGTACCACGGGCCTACGAGGAGAAAGGCCAGAAGACCTCGGCAGAGGGGGAAGGAATGGGCTGCCCCTCAGGCGTGTGCACCGCCATTCCAGGGAAGTCCAGAAAGTGGAAGTGTTTACGGGAGTGACTGAAGAAGCCAGAAGACAGATGCAGAGGCAGACACAGAAAGAGACACTAGACCAGGTTTTGTTGTGTTTTTTTTTAAAGTCACTCTTTTCTTCAGGACTGCTCCACAGCCTCAACCTGGAGAAGCCAAGAGAAACAGGGTGAGGAGGGGTAGTAGGGGTGAAAATGGAGAGAGAAGAGCTGAAAACCATGGACTGCAGCACCCCTTCCCTTGGGCCAGTCTGCAGAGGTGAGGGTCAACCTGTGCTGGGGAAGACAGGCTTCAGTGGCGGATGCACGACTGAGGCTTTGGTCCAGACACGATTGGTCTGGGACTCAGAAGACGCCAAGGGCCACACAGCCTGCTGGCGATGTGGCCAAGCAGTGGAGGGAACAGGCAGAGCTGAGCCACCTTTCCAGGCTCTGACAGTTCTACAGTGAGGTTACCAAAATGGCAGATGTGATATCTTACGATACTGACGAAGAATAATATTTAAGTTTCAGGAGCATGCGTATGGCGGGGCCTTACGGATATTGAACCCAAGGACTCCCCACCCAATTTGACATCAAGCAAATGAAGTGTTTGCAAGCAATGAGGGATACCTGCTTTAATACTAGAGGATCCCGTAACTAAGTCACCTAGCTTTATTTCTCCATGAGGCTATGGGGCAGCAGCAAGCCTTGGGCATTACAGGTGGCATGCAAATAATGCAGCCACTGTAGAAAACAGTACAGCATGTCCTCAAAGGGAAACAAGGGCATTACCACTGCTGTTACGTGCCATCAAGTCAGTTCCGACTCTGAGGGATCCTGGTATAGGGTTTCTAAGAAGTGGCTGGTGGGTTTGAACCACCTTCCTTGTCCAGTCTTATCCTACAGTGCCACAACATGAGGACTCCAGGGTTACCATACAACCTAGCGATTCCAGTCCTCAGTATATACCCAAGGCAGAAAACAGCGACACTCTGACTGGAACTCTCTACAAGGGAGCAGGCAGCCTCATCTTTCTCCAGTGGAACAGCTGGCGAGTTTGAGCTGCCCATCACCTAATCCTCAGCACCACCAGGGCTCCTTATATACTTGAGGAATGAACGAAGGTGTCCACAGAAAAGCTGCACAAGGACAGCAGTGTTAAATTGTTGGTAGATCAACAATTACAAGTAAATTAGCGTTATTCATACTAGCCTAAATGTGTTTACCACTCCAGCATTCATCAGGAAGTGAATGGGGTAAACAGATTAGACTACACACGTACACTGGGCCATTCTTCAGCCATACAGAGGATGAGACACTGACAGATGCTACAACAAGTGGGGACCCTGAAAACATTATGCTGAGTGCACAAAGCCAGATCCAAAAAGTCACTACTGGATTATTGCTTTGATCTTTACACTAGGTAAATCCAGAGACACCCAAAGCCAGTCAGTGGTTAAGAGAGCATGGGGAGGAGGAAGGAGAGGGGGTTGAGGATTGAGGAGCGATGCAAGGACACAGCACATTTTTTGGGGTGATGTAAAAGATTTAAAACTCAGAGAGGCGGTCGGTGGTTGCACATTATAAAGACACTAAACACCTCAACTTACACTTGAAAATGGATGGGTGGTTGTGATACAGCAAAACCTGTGTCAGGCAGAAGGCAGAACCCTGCCAGAGAAGGAATACTCAAACTCTTTTCTACTAAAACCAACAGGAAAGTGGCAAAACTACACCCAAATGAAAGCAGGCAATTTGAGAGAACCTTAGGAGGTGGGGGAGTGGAAGTCCCATCGAGTTGGTTCTCATGCGGTTCACTGTATAAATTATGGTGGTGGTGGTTCCAATTCATAGCCACCCTGTACAGGGTTTCCGAGGCTGTAAATCTTTATGGGAGCAGGAAGCCTCATCTTTCTCCTGTGCAAAAGCTGGTAGTTTCAAACTGCTGAACTTAAGGTTCACAGCCTGAATCATAACCACTTACCTCGATTTAAATAAGTAAATAAATACATTTAGTTTTCTGGTTATTCTGAACTTTCACCTTCTGATCTAAAATTTTCAAAGGATACAACGAAACTGTGTTTGTAACTGCTTATCAGATACAAGAAATGGTTTCCGGTGAGCAGTTGTTGTTGTTAAGTGCTGTCGAGTCGGTTCCAACCCACAGCGACCCTGGACAGGGTTTCTGAGGCTGTAAATCTTTACGGGCGCAGAAAGCCTCATCTTTCTCCCGTGGAGCGGCTGGTAGTTTTAAACTGCTGACCTTAAGGTTTGCAGCCCAATTCGTAACCACTACACGACCAGAGCTCCTTTAGGTGAGCAGTGGGGGAAGTAAAGTTGACCAGGGATTTGAATAAAACAAGGGATCTGAAATGAGTGATTTCCTCATTATATCATTAGCGGAATGATCCAACACTATTTACTATGCATTTGACTTCAATCTTCCCCTGCTTAGGACACCAAATATACCCAACGCTCCAAACAGCCGTTAATTCCACTGCCTGAGTCACTTCACTGGAATGAGAATCATCCGACCCTCTTGCACACTGAAGACAGAGCCATGGGTTCACAGTCATGTGGACTCTTGAGACACCGGGCTGGTGCAGAAAGCCAGCTTCCCCCACTTGTTCTAAATGGCCCTTCGCACAGCGTGGAGACAGCCTCCCAGACATCCAGGGGACCAGAAACAGCACGAGCTCCCGCAAAGGTCATTGACAGAGCAGTGATTCCACTGGGAGGCATCTCCAATTCACTGCAGTAGGGCTGTTAGCAGCTTGGGCTGCCACACACTGTCATTAACCAATGACAAACACAGCTCTTAAGTAAACAAGATGCTTTTTGTTAGCAGGTGCCACAAAAAATAAATACATATATCTATAAGCCTTTCTTAATTCAGATGTGGGGTAAGGGGTATAAGGAACTGGAAAGCCCTCCCCTGAGAAAGAAGAGTGACCCATTTGGAAAATTGTGCACTGATACTGTCCCACACGCTCAGAAAGAATGTTCTGGCTGAAAGCAGAGACCCCGGTGAAAGGAGGGCTCAGATTTCTGGAGTTGGCTAATGTAGAAATTATGCCAGCATGTTCAAACAGGTGCAGAAGAGCGGCCACAGAACATGATTGAAATGATGAGGGTTGAAGGACCGACCACAGAAAGGCCAGTGAGGGTTAGGAGTTGAGAGCTTCCAAGCAAAATAACACAGAAACAGTGTTAGTGAGGCTTTGACACGCCAAATGCTATCGTCATGGATTCTAAAGATGGGCGACCTTTTTCTAGTGTATGGACTAGTTTAGTGATTGCTGCAGGGAATTTTGTACAAGTCAATCCTAACTTTCGGACACTCCCAGTGAAGACCACTCCACCCTGGCAATGTCTTGGAGCCTTGGTTGCTGCGGCTGTCCTTCCACTTCCTGCCGGCTTCTCCCACGGCCCCCCGGACCTCATTCTCCCTGTCCATCCATCTTCAGACATGGTACCCCCTCCACTGTCAGAGCCCTCCCTGGTCCCCAGTGACCCACCCCAAGCCACCAAGACTTCCTGTTCCAATGCTGAAGACAAGCAGCAGAGCCAGCAGGCAGTTTGAAGGATGCAGATTCCTGTCGCGTGGGATGTGATAGGGACAGGACTTGAACCTTATTATCATGATGAATGTCCATTTTCTCTAATATTTTTAGGATAAGCACTGGACTGCTAACATAAGGTCAGCAGTTCAAACCCACTAGCCACTCCCTGGAAACCCTATACAGGGTGCCCATGAGTCTGAAATGATCGATGGTAACAACAACAACAACAAATCAGCTCTGTACAGGGTAAGTCATTTCTAGAGGCTAGCCTGAGTGCAACACCACCCCCAATCACAATTCCCTGGGAAAACATTAGACACTGCAAATAATCATTTGGAAATGTAAGTTGCTTCTAAGTATTCTATATAATGGGAGCTCTGGTAGCATAGTGGTTACAAATCGGGCTGCGAACTACAAGGTCAGCAGTTCGAAACTACCAGCTGCTCCACGGGAGAAAGATGAGGCTCTCTGCTCCCATAAAGATTTACAGCCTCGGAAACCCTGTGCAGGGTCGCTATGGGTTGGAACCGACTCCACGGCACATAACAACAACAACATATACTGGGAGAGTCCAATACCTCTGATAATCTTAAAAAAAAGCTAAATTCTCTGTTATTGCAATAGCTCTATCACAAGTGTTTCCCTGTGAGCACACAGGACCAAGCCATCAATCCAAGAGCCAATGTATGTCTAGTACTGAACGCTGTGAGCTGACAAGTCAGTCACACCTCCAAATGTAGTCCCCAAACAGGCAACTTCAAATGCAAAACATCATACAATTTTGTTTATATCATTCTGAAAAACACGTTCTAGACTTTAAGCTATGATTCAATACGTTAGGTGCTGTCGCGTCGGTTCCGACTCATGCGATCCTTTCTGAGTATTACAGAACCAAACACTGTCTGGTCCTGCAGCCTCCTCACAACTGTTAGGTCTGAGCCCACCAGCCTCTCCGCAGGAGACAAGATGCAGCTGTTAAGTTCCCCTAAAGATTAGTCTCAGAAACCCTGGATAGGGTCACTATGCGGGATAACCGACTCAGTAGCTTGGTTTAAGGTGGTGTTGCTAAGTGCCCTTGAGGCAATTCAACTCACAGCGATTCTGTATAGGATTGCCTAGGAGCAGCTGACGGGTCTGGGTTACTGACACTGCGGTTCGTAGTCCAGTGCTTATGTTACAGTGCCACGCCATAGGGTCCAGTTAAAGGAACCAAGCCCAAACTTACTGCCGTGGTGCCACATCCATTCTGACTTAGAGTGGCCTGGTAGAATCTCCAAAGCTGTGACCACCCACAGGAGCAGACAAGCCCTGTGCCACCAGGTCTCCTTATCTAAACAAAAGGAACATGAAACCCCCATGCGATGGTGTTCTATACAAAGACCTCAACCCTTTCCCAATCTGTCCCATTTTCCTTATGTGAAGTCCAGGGCCTGAAGCATCACACACTAACATAAGTCCTCTTGGAGAGGCAGAAGCTGAGCAGGGAAACCAAGCAGGCCCTGGGTGCCGCCTGGGTGGAGCCCTTTCTACAGAAGGAGCTGCGATTGAGCTGGCCAGTTTGTTCAACAGTAGGAGAGAAGCTGGTCTGAGAACATGACTACTTTTCTAGAAACATTTTCTATAATTGATGAATAAGGAAGCTGCAGGCCGCTGACACGCCTATCCCAAAAACCGATATATACAACAAAAACAAATGAAAAACACGTATACAATTAAAGGAATGCAATGCCAGCACACAAGCTCAATATGGTCTTTTAACACAACTAATTATTTTCATGGCACACTTTCCCGTGTAATGTATGAGGAAAGTAAAATCTGGCAAAGACCAGTTTGCCCTACAACTTCCTATGATGTTTTTAATTTTAAAATCTTGACTACTACATTCATTATAAGACAATGTTCTGTCATTACCATCCTGATTTGAAGTGTAGTGTTCCAAAATTATTTTCTATCCATCCAAAAGACTCTAATACAGAAAAGTGACCATTGGGCCAGGCACACAGAAACTTGCTTTTTTGTTATTTGTTGTTTTTAATTTTTCAAACACTTTTCATTGTGATTGGGTGAAGGTTTACAGAACAGATCACCGGTTCCATTCAACAATTCATACACATTGTGCTTCATGTCATTAGCAGCCCCCGAGTTCTGGTAGCGTAGTGGTTATGAGTCGGGCTGCTAACCTCAAGATCAGCAGTTCAAAACTACCAGCTGTTCCACAGGAGAAAGATAAGGCTTTCTGCTCCTGTAAAGATTTACAGCCTTGGAAACCCTAAGCAGGGTCCCTATGAGTCGGAACCGACTCCACGGAATGCCACCGTCACCACCACCATCAATGTAACATCATGGAGCCCACTTCCTCCCTCTGCTTCCTGTTTCCCTGCCTTCTCCTTTCCTAGCCCTTCTGAATTTGGGCTTTCCGTCAGTCCTATCCTTTTGATCTCAAACGGTTGAGAACAATAGTGTAGTTCCCTTGGGGGCCTATCTACTTCTTGGCTAAAAACTGAACCAAGGAGTGGCCACATTTCCAGACCTGAAGGGTGACCACCAGTCTCCACTAACACAGAGAATTCAGCCACGGGCTCTGTAAGCTGAAGCCACTAAGGTGAGGAAGGGAGGTACTGAGGGGAAATTTAGGTTGCATTAGGAAACAGAACCTCTAATGGAAATGTGTTCATTTTTCAAAGTTCCTGCACTTCTAAGGTAAGCATTGAGGAAGAGGGACAGTGATGTCAGTGATGAGGAAGGGAGCAAATGCAGGGCAGAGACATACAGTGACTGAAGGAAGTATAGAGCATGGCAGACAGACACAGTATATTGAGTGTGTGGTGAGAAGTGCAGCCGGGACGTCTCTGGTTTATTAGACACGTACGCCTACAGTGCCCTTCACACTCCGTGGTGTTTATCTGAGACCACACCACCACACCACTGAGGCAACTAAGGCAGCGGGCTGGGAGGGGACTGACTCCCTGTCACACCCATCTGTGTGTGTGTGCACTGAAACTGTACAGGGACCAAGGAACGTCATTTTTTGAGGGTGGTGATTGTGTTTCCCGCTTACTTCTGGTTCATTCTCCAACAATGCAGAGAACGGAGGGTAAACAGCACCCACGTCACCACCATTTATTTGCTCTTTTGTGAGGGGTCCCCAAAGGAAAACCGCATCAACTTTAATAATATTTTTAATCATAAAAGATCAATCCACATTGGGGTGTTCTCTTGTGTGTTCTACACTGATGCCCGTGTTTCTGTGTTCAGGCATGTGGATTAAGAGAAGATTGTGATTTAACAACTATCATACATGATGGGGCTTCAAAAGGTTTGTGGGAAAAGTCCATTCTCTTTTCATTCCATTTTCAATTAACTTTTTGAAGCCCCTGTGCATGGGGGGAAGGGCCCTGTTCTAAGACCATATTAAATCAAGAGAGAAAACCACTATTAGTCCGTTGGAAACCCAAGGAGAAAAGTCCAGCGGAGAGGAGTGCCGCTTACAGTCGAAGCCTGGCTTTGCCACTTCTGAGCTGTGTGGCCTTGGATAAATGACTTCACTTGTCTGAGCATCATCTGTGAAACCGTGCGCCCTGTCACAGCGCTGTAGCGAGGGCTTGACTATGCAGACCAAGAGCTAGGCCTTCTGCCTGGCACATGTGGCTGAGATGGGTATGAGTCTCTTTGAAACTTGCCACCATCGCAATAATAACAGAATTCACTTTTAATCTTAATGAAATCCCAGCAGTCAGAACTCTGCATGGTGTAATCCGCCCCCATCTTTGGTACCAACATGCCCTACAGCTAACATAACTGGATGCCCTAACAGGTAGAACTGGAAGCAAACCCAACTTTGGATTTTCGTGGGGAAGAGAAAAGAAACACGCACTTCCGTTAGCAAATGCATGCTTTAGTTGCTACTTACTACTTCTTGCCTTTTTCAACCCTGTGCTATTTAAATTGAGTAAACAAAATGCAAAGAATTCTGAACTCCCAGTTATAAGAGCTACAAATGACTCTCTATCCACAACAACATAGAAATCAACCTACAGGAGAAACTGGGTTTCAATGAAATGAAAGGACCTAAGAACTTATTAGGTATGCCCAGGTTTAGTCTTAGCAAAAGACCAATAGCTGATTCTGTCTGCTCTCTCAGAATGTTCCTCTACCCCCACCCCCAAACACCCAATAAATCTGCTACTGTATGTTTCCTCAAAAAATAATTAAAATTTAGTAGCTTGTTTTAATATACACAAATTTTATCATCACAGTAAAACAACTAATAAAAGATTAAAAAAAAAAACCTTCTGCCTATTCCATAATGCCTAGTTAGTTCTGCTAAATCAGTATCATTTAATTCCCTATTGTGATATAAGACAAATTTACAATGTTCACAGAATAATTTTACGTGATGAATTTGAATATATATGAGCCAGGCCAAAAGAAGGCCAATGTTTATTACAGTTAATATAGGAGAAAGGCTCCTCCTACAATAAAACCCTCAAACTGCTTGAGCAATCTTCCCCAAAAGAGGTCAACAGGGAAAAAGCTTTCACCGGAACACTGAGAAATGCCCCAAAAGAGCAGCAGAGTGCCACACTGTTTCTTTCCACTTCTAGATGTGATGCGCGTCCCCTTAAAACTATCAGCAGCACTTGAGTCACTTAATCCTAGCCAAGTACCACACAGAAAATCCCAATGTTTCCCTAACTCAGAGAAAACCCTGACAACCCTGAACTTTTACCATAGTGTATCCCAAACGGGTTTTGCCAATGGCTTTAACAGAGAAGCAATTCTAACCTCTGGTGTGGTGCTGTAGGATAAGCACTGGACTGCTAACCACAGGTTGATGGTTCAAACCCAACAGCCACTCCTCAGGGTCACTATGAGTCAAAACTGACTTGACTGCACTTAACATTGTAAAAGGAAAGGATGCGAATCCCCACTGCCTTTGACTCAATTCGGACTGACAGATGAAAGTCGACAGAAGCACGCCTTAGGGTTTCTGAGACTGTACATTTTTACAGGAGCATATGGCCTCATCTTTCCCCCAAGAAGTAGCTGGTGGGTTTGATCTGTGAGCTTCTGGCTGGCCAACCATTGCTTAACCGAAGAGCCACCAGGGCTGCTTCTTTTTTTTTTTAAGTTTTTATTGTGAATTGAGTAATGATTTACATGAGAGAACATCGGTTTTAGACACATTGTTTCATTGCAATTACAATCTCCTCCATGTATCATCATTCAAACAATTCCCTCTTTTTTTGGTTGTACACAAAAGCACTACTTAGGAATACATAATCATTTAAACAACCAAAGGGCACATTCTGCAAGCCTGCCTGCTGGCCACCAGCTCTCAGTCCCTCTATTTTCATGAGTCTAGAGTCCTCAGCTGCTCCCTCTCTCCATGTCCCCATCTCTGCCTTCATCTCTGGCATCGCTGCTTCTCTGGATATGGTCCCGCATTCTGCTCATACTCCTCTCCCTCGCTGGTCCTAGGGTCCTCTGTTTCTGGACTGTAAGATTAACTACTCCCCCGTTTTTGCTACAAAACTTCTACCTTTACAGTTGTGACAGTCGCAATTAGTCATGATAACAATTACTCACTATTGAATCATAAGAACCGTATCCCCGTATTTTTTCACCAGAACCAGGGCTTCTTAAAAAAGACAAACCATATAGTAGACTTGCAGACGGGCACCAGAGCTGGTTGCTGCGGTCTTGTCCCCTCTGGCTCAGCCTTTTTACCTTCAGAGAGAGAGGTCAGTTCAGTTTTCCAGCTGTGTCTAGAAGCACACAGAGGGCTGGTCTAAGCCCCCTACCCGTCAGAACCACATCTATGCGATGACCGTCACTCCTCACCGTTGATAGGGTTTTGGCTACAGTCTGGCTGGCTAACAGATGCTTGGCTTGGATTTCCTACCAAATATGTTTTTAATGCTGATAATGCTTCAATGCAACTGTTCACAGCTCGAGAAGGAGAGAGAGGAATGAAAATCGGCTGTTATGTAAAGGAAGGGGGTGGGGCGCCACAGGATAACAGCTTAGCTGAAATTATACGGTGATTTTCCCACGTATAAACATATCAGTCATCCCTAATCTATCCACCAAGAAGCCCCTTTTCTTCATTTATCTCCACCAAGAAGCTCCTAATCGCAGAGCACCTCCCTACTCGTTTTTAGATGCCATTTCTGTTAGCAGAACCCAGTGCAACCGCACCGTTTATAAGAGCAAATAAACGTCAGACTTTGCTTAATTTCTTCAAAAGCCTCATCTCAGCAACCTGTATGCTTCCCATTAGCTTTTTATGATAGTTTCCTCACAGACTAGAGATAAAGTCCTGAAAAACCGTGAAACTTAGAGAAGGTCAGCCAGGAAGAGTTTAGGAAAAAGTCAGAGACAGAATGTTCTAGAAGAGCAACAGGGGGTACCCTCACACCACCTTTTCTAAATTACATGTTAATTAATTCAGAATAATTGAGAAAACATTCCCCTATGCCTATCACTGCCCTCTCTCTCCCCACAAGAGGATACCTCAACTTAGGGCCAGTCCCGCTGGGTCATAGAACCTCTCCTAGGGATTGCTCCAAAATGCTCCCCTACTAGACCCACACAGTTCTCTCCACCCTTTCGTGCTGGTTAGCTGAGCTGACATTTCACTATGATTCTACATTCCTGCACTATCCCGTACTAGCCCCTGCTCCACCCCACACCTAAAAGCAGGTAGCGATAGAAATGAAGTGCATTTGAGAACTACTTCTATTAGATCCGAATAGAACTCAGCTCTGTGCCTTATGGGCTGGGTGACCACAGGTGGGCTTTCATCTTTCTGGCCTCACAGTCCCCAGCTATAAGGCTGCCCACTTGACACATCAGCTGGATGCTTATGCATTCTGTGAACCCCATTCTTTCCGGTTACAAACCATCTCAAGATGGGGTTAGGATTAGGGGTACACACTGCAATGCTTGCAGGTTTTGGTGTCCCCCTGCCTTGTACAGAGACCAAGGGCCCAGACTTTTTGACACAAGAAAGCTGATGCTATGGATTGGTTCACTGCATTTCAAGCTTACGTCGCAAGCTTCTGCTCAGGGTAGGAGGAGGACTGACAAGATATCCTAACAAACACTCAGTAAGCACAGAGGAAGAGGAACTCTCTGTATTGCTGTGACCACCACCCTCCGAAGATTGCCTTTGTTAAGTGCCATCGAGTCAATTCCAACTCAAGAACACAGTATGTCAGAACAACATCTATCGATTCTGGAATTAGTGCTTTGTTGTTAAGTGCCGTTAAGTCGGTTCTGACTCAGAGCGACCCTGTGTAGGTTTTCCGAGGAGCAGAGAGGGAGCTTGAACCACTGACCTTACAGTTCCAACCAAGCTTGCAGTCCAGTGCATTAACCTGCAGCATTATATCAGGAGTCCTAGTGCTACGATGTAGCACAATTAGGGCTTGCCGTTGTTGCTAAATGCCATCGGGTCGGTTCTGACTCACAGTGACACTGCTTAGAGTTTCCGAGGAGTGGCTGGTGAGCTTGAACCGCCAACCTAGTAGCTCAAACTGAACTTGCCGTCTAGCACATTAATCCACAGCACCACACTAGTTGTCCTAGTGCTAGGATATTGGCAATTCATTTTAAGAATAGTTAACTCTACTGACTACACAAAATGCTCTAGGTATCCTGCTCTGTGCCTCAAGTCGATAGTCAAACACTGTTTGTTAGACTGTGTAGAGCATCTTCTCACCCTACGAGGAGAGGAAGTCCAACATCAGAAGGGGCAGCATAGCCATATCCCCACTCACTGGTAACTCCTACAACCCGACAAGCACTTGAGGTTGGTTTACTGGACTAGACGGAGGCTTACTGAGGCCCGTCTGCCTGCTAGGGAGACAAGGCAGCGAGGTGCCAAGAGAGACAGGAATCCAGGTCCCTCCCGCTCTGCAGCACTGGTCAGCATAAGGCAGAAAATTCCCAGGTCCGCCTCACAATGACCGCTGCTGATAAGAAACATTCCTTAAGGAACCACCCTTTGGAGTCCTACTTTGCAAAATCTTAAAGCATTACTTTATAGATTAAAGGAAACAAGTGGAGCGAGGAAAATGATACCAAATAATACAGAGAAGAACTGAAATTTACCGTTCATCCTGTCTTGAAGCAGGGGACATACAGGAGCAAGGCCCCCCAGGGGAGCAAGATCCACTCCCTCCCACCCCTGTGGGACTGCAAGGTCAGTGCTGACAGGGAAAGTCACTAAGATGGGACAACAGATAGTGTCGTTGTGAAGTGCCGTCGAGTCGGTTCCGACCCACAGCAACCCTGTAGAGGGTTTCCGAGGAGCAGCTGGTGAGTTTGAACCGCTGACCTTGCAGTTCACGCCAACCTTGTGGTAGTGCACTTATCCTACCTACAGCGCCACTCCAGGACTCCAGGACAAAGTCTACTTCCCATGACAGCATGCGGAAGGAGGAAACCCATCAATGCATCACCAACGTTTTCAAAATAACAAACAAATAAATTAACAAGTTCAAATGGCGTTGGAGAAAATGCTAAAATGCTCATTTCAGCACCTTCGGGGGCTGGCTCTCAGGTGGTCACTTCAACTCCAGCACCCCCCTTACCCCTTCACAAGCAAACTCCTTGTGCCTTCTTCTCACTGCTCTTTCTAAAAGCCTACTATTTCAAGATATTTCACAGATGTCCATTTCATTCTCCCTCTGGGACTTCGAGACCATGTTATAATAACGGCTAACGTCACAGATACAGAAGGAAAGCATGGGTCTAAGCCCCTACCCCCAGAGAGGGTCTACTCAGGCAGGAGGGGCAGTGACTATGACAACTGCATAGAGTGACCCCTCTTCTAGGTGAAATTTCTCACAGTGCTGAGGCTGAGGGGAGGAGAAATCCTGAGCCATGAACTCTGCCTCAAATAGTTGTTAGCTACTTTCCAGTAGGACTTCTGGTGTGGCTCTGCAGGAGCAGCACTGGACTGCAAACCATAAGGTCAACAATTCAAACCCACCAGCTGCTCCTGGGAAATGCTATACAGAGTCTCTATTGTTGGAATCAACTCGACGACACTTAACAACTTTCCTGTCAGTCCCTGGCTCATGCGGACTCCATGAACAACAGTACAATGTGCTGCTGGGATTGATTAGGGCTCAGAAAGTGAGGCCCATATAGTTTTCTTGGACTAATTTTCAGAAGTAGATTGCCAGGCCTTTCTTCCTGGTCTATCTCTGGACTGGAAGCTCCGTGGAACACTCAAATCTCCAGTGACAGCAAGCGGAGGCTATACAGGAGGGGCAACAGTCGGGAATCTCAGAGCTGGGGCTCCAGCATGAAGTTTTATCAATGAACTCATTCTTCAAAGTGCCACAACACCAAACCCACTGCCATGGAGTTGGTTCCAAATCAGAGACTCTTCACAGGGTTTCTGAGACTGTACATCTCTGGAGAAAGCTTGATGGATTTGGAAGGCCAACCTTGAAGTTAGCAACCTAACCCACAGTGCAACCAGGGTTCCTTCCTCAAATAGTTGCTGCTTGTTAGGCAATCGAGTCAGTACTGACTCATAGCGACCCTATGCACAACAGAACGAAACACTGCCCGGTCCTGGGCCAACCTCACAACTGTTGCCAAGCTTGAGCCCACTGATGCTGCCACTTTGCCAATCCATCTCGCTGAAGGTCTTCTTCTTTTTCTCTGACCCTCCACCTTACCAAACATGATATCCTTCTCCAGTGACTGGTCGCTCCTGACAATATAGCTGAAGCATGAGAGACAAAAAAGTATGGCCATCCTGGCCTCCAAGAAGCATTTCGGCTGCACTTCTTCCAACATATATCTGCTGATTCTTTTGGCAGCCCATGGCACCTTCAATGTTCTCCTCTGACACCATAACTCAAATGCATCAATTCTCTACAATCTTCCTTATTCACTGTCTAGCTTTCACATGCATATGAGGTTACTGAAAATACCAAGGCTTAGGTCAGCCGTACCTTAAGTCCTCAAGCTGACATCTTTGTTCTTCAGCACTTTAAAATGGTCTTGTGCAGCAGATTTGCCTAAGTTGCTGCTTAGTGCTGTCGAAATGGTTCTGACTCATAGTGACTCTTTACAGGATTTCAAGGAGCGGCTGGTGGGTTTGAACTGCTGACCTTGGGGTTAACAGTTCAGTGTTTATCCTATCTGCTAAATTAAAACCAGGCAAACAGGTTTGGGTTCAGCTTGCAACCAACTTCCCTTTTCAATCCTTAGCTTTCAAATCCAGAGCAATATTAACGGCCTACTCATTACCTCGCCCTCCAAAAACCTACTAGACTGTAGATCTTTCTGGCACTAGTCAAGGCATTGAAGACATGAGGCTGGGCAGTGAATTCAGTGAGTGGTCAGGGAACATCATGTGCCCATGTCCACATCCATCTGTGTCAGGGCTACTGCTGTGGATTTCCACCCAACTACTTGCTGGTTCTAACAGGTGTGTGCGCAGAAGCCCAGTCAGCTCTGCTATCCAGAGCAGCGTGCCGGCCATTTCTCACTAACCCACTGCGCCTCATAGCACCCACAGTGTCACTGTACCTATGACTTCTCAGGCACTGAGCCAGTCCTGTCATGTGAGCGGCACATCTGTGCTTAGCGTCACAGGACGTTTTCAGCAGGCTCTCCTGACACCTGAGCTCCCTGCCACAGCACTAGGAAAACAGATCTGCATAGAAGTGAGCATGTGCAGTTCAAACAGCCCATGTTGTTCCAGAGCTGGCTGTGTAAACCTCTCTAAAGGAACGCACTCAGAGCCCACAGTGAAAACAGAACTTTCTTTAACTGCAAAGTCGGGTGGATCCACAAGGTTGGCAGTTCAAGCTCACCAGCTGCTCCTCGGAACCCCTGTGGGTCAGAATGGACTCAACCGCATTTAACAACAACAAAGAGACATAAAGACCAGTAAAGTGATCTAGACCTCCGTCTCCGAGAGGAAGAGGAGGTATTTAGAGAGACCTGTAGGAGAGCAGGCAGGCCCACACAGGATTTTCAACTTAGCCCCCAATAAGGTTTTCTCCCCAGTACAGAGAGCCTGGAGGGTCCAAGAACAAGCTGCTCCCTGGTTGGAGAAATTACGTAGTGATTATGACTCATTACTGCTCAGCCGAGAAACCCATAAAAGTCAGCGGCAGCATCTGCTAAAACTAATCCAAATCAGTTCATAAAATATAACTTTAACTCTGGTTTCAGACATAATAGCAGTAATACAACTCCCCCTTCCAACACAGGCTTTACTCCTCATAGCTACAGACCACCTGCGGCGGGGAAACCCAGAAAGCAGGCACCATGATTAAAAATAGGCAGTGTCTGTCCATTTATTCACACACTGAGGGTGGGACTCAGTGAAGCAAAGAAGGTCTCTGTTAAAACACGGTAAACATGAAGAGCAAATGATAGGCAACTTCATATCACTGACTTCCTTTCTTTGTAACAACTACTATTTGAGTTAGTGGCCGCATGCATGCAGGATGACACACTGGCAAGCAATTTATAAGCATGAACTTGCAAATTCAGTCCTCTCAAACACCCCATTAATAGAATTATGACATGCATAAACTGAAACATTGGCACTTCTCCTCCAGTTCAGGGGAGTGAGGTTGAGGGGAGAAAGAAGGAAAGAAAAGGTAAGTGACTGGTATTCTTAGGCTGATGCTGAATCTGTGCTAATTCTGTGAAAAACCACATGGCAAATTTCAGTCCTTACATAAGGAATGATTTTCAGCATACATGATGATGAAGACTCACTGGTGTGATGAAACATCAGATAAGAAACTTTACCCTACAGACTGAAAAACAAGAGAAATAACTAAATCAAAGAAGGCAATCTAGGATGCGTGGCAGTAGAAAAGAAAACGCGAGAGAAGAGGAGAAGACCTCAGGGATGACAGAATCAGTGATTCCTCTGGACTGACCCTGGCCGTTCCGGGCCTAATGGACACTCTTCGCAGGCTTTGTTTCCAGTGCACAGCTGGGAATCTTGGGAGGGGGGGTGCGCGCACCTGTGCGTTTCATATGATGTGGAGCTACTGGCCCCTGGAGGACAAGGGTCATGAATGCTGGAATGCATGACAGCCCCCATATATATACAAACACAAAGACGACCCCCCCAACACACACACACTCGGGCATCTTGCTTAACTTCCCAATAGCTTGCCAGCCACTCAAGAAAATTTTAATGACCTAAGCCTAGAACCTAACTCCATCTTATGCATAGGCAGAAACAATCTTTCGGCATAATTGATACATGATATGTTTTCACAAGAGCAATTACCATGTGGAGCCCTGGTGACACAATGGCTAAGCACTTGACTACTAACTGAATGGTTGGTGGTTTGAACTCACCACAGGACTCAGAGGAGAACAGTGCTAGCAATCTGCTCCAGTGAAGACCAGAGCCAAGGAAACCCTACGGGGCAGCCCTAGTCCATTATACAGGGTCTCTATGTGTCTGAACCGACTCAACGGCATAAACCACCACCACGACTGTTCTGTAAATCAGCCAGTCTGGGCTCCACTGAGAACAGACAGAAAACTGATCACCGCCTCATAAAACGAGCTCACCAACAGTGATGGGACTACCGCTATTTGATACTCCACTGTGACACCGGGGAGCATTGGGACTTTGTGTTCACGAAGGTTCTACGTACAAGTATAAGCATCTGAATGAAAATGCCATTCTGTCTTCCGGAGCAGTGCTCCCAAAGGATGGTTCTCAGACTGGCTACAAGCCCACACACTCATCAGAACCTTTCTACCCTGAGACAAAGAGTGTGTGTCTCTTTAATTCTGTTGCCTTTTCTCTCCCATAACAATACTCTCTCAATGAAGGAAGCTGTTGGACAAATGACATCTCTATAGGTAACTAGCAGTACCACAGCTCCTGTGTATGGTGGTGGTGGTGATGCCGGGCAGTGCCTTCTCTATAGGTAACCAGCGGTACCACA
>NW_006408782.1:953687-961411 GCF_000296735.1 Chrysochloris asiatica
GGGCAGTGCCTTCTCTATAGGTAACCAGCGGTACCACAGCTCCTGTGTATGGTGGTGGTGATGCCGGGCAGTGGAGTTGGAGTTAGTTCTAATCAAAGCGACTTTGTATACAGTTTCCAATGCTTTACATTTTTACAGGAGCAGAAAGCCTTAGCTTTCTCCTGAAGAGCAACTGGTAGTTTTGAACTGCTGAGCAGTCAGCAGCCCAACTCATAACCCACTATGCTATCTGGACTCCTTGCTCCTGCCTGAGTATAGCCATATTTAAACAAACGTTTAGCCAATGACATTCCTCTGATATGCTCTTTGTTAAAGCACTATTATTTTTTATGGTGTGCTAATAAGTACGTTCCAGGATAGCATGCTGGGTATTACACTGGAAATTATACAACAGGGAGCTGGATCTGACAAAGTTGAAGAACCAGTGTTGAAAGCGAGGGAAGAGTCCATCGGACCCAACCTTGAAAGGTGATTTTCCAAAGGGATCAGGGAAACCTATCAAAAGGGGCAATAGTAACTGGGCTGTTCCAAGGTGGTCAGAACTAATCAACTCACACCTAAACCCCGCCAGCAGATCTTAGACTCTAGTCACCTGTGTGTTAACAGTTTCACTTCCACCAAAAGCAGAAGAAAATAAGACATACAGCTTCTCTCCTGCCTTGTAGCAAGGGTGGACAAAACGCGGGTGTGTGGGCCAAGTCCAGGCGCAGGTTCATTTTTATACGTTCTCCTGACACGCAGTCACACCCATTCTTTCCTTGAAGACTATGGCTCCGCCTACAACGGTAGAGTCAAGTGGCTGGGACAGAGATCCTAAGGCTAATGAAACCATTTCTCATCTGGCCCGTTACTGTTTTCCAACTCCTGTTTTTCATCAATTACAAGTTAGTAGATTTCATTTTCATTTCAAATTTACTTTTATTTTAAATACAATCGCGTGATACTTTATCTTTAGAAATACATTTAACCCTCTGGGGGATGTCTGATATAAAATGGATAGTCTTGACATCTTTCAGCATCTCTGAGTGTTTAGTCTCTTTCATTTTAGGGACACACTCCTACGCCTGGAACTAGAATGGTGTAGTGATTATGAGTCGGGGTGCTAACCTCAAGGTCAGCAGTTCGAAACTATCAGCTGTTCCGCTGGAGAAAGATGAGGCTCTCTGCTCCCGTAAAGATTTACAGCCTCGGAAACCCTGTACAGGGTCGCTATGAGTCTAGAACCGACTCCACGGCACACTACCACCACCACTGCCAACCTTATTGATTATGATTTGATATATTTAAACCACATGGATAAGAGAAGAAAATTTTTCTCTACCAAGGAAATGCCTCTAAGATTAGGGTGACCCCCACAGATTATACTTTGATACATTCAAACAGCCTACATTGGAATGACCCAACCACATCTACTATAATTTGATATATTCAAAACCCCTGGCATAAGAGAAGAAAAAAAAATAATGTTTTTCTACCATGCAAATTCCTCTAAAATCAAGACATTTCTGTAAGTACAACTGGTAATAAAGGAGATAGAAATCTCACTCTGAAGAACTCAGTGAAAATGTGATTTGTGCCCTGACAATGACCTCTTGACATCCATATATCACCGTGCACCCGGGAGTCCTTGGATGTTCTTCAGTCCCCTCGGCCTCTAGGGGTGTTACCCAGCATGCTGGCCTGCTGCACATGTTCCCTCAGACATTCCCAAACCACTTGTCCTCGGGTTCCCAATACCCACCCCAAAACGCCTGACATAGTTTTGTCAGTCAAGGCTCATGTCTCCAGGCTGCTGAAGACCTTGGTGTCTAATTCAGAAATAGCTTCAGCACACCATGTGCTGAGGAACTGCGGGTAACCAAAAAGATATGTCCCTAACACTGAACCACTGTTCCTCCCTGTCACAGCTACAAACAAGGGACTTCTATCCTTAAAACACCCAGACAGCACGCATCAGAGGCTAAAGCTTTAGGTTCCAAAAGCAGCATTAAAACACAACCACATTTCCCCTCACCCAAGTCTAACCCCGCAGTAATGCAAACAATGGGAAGTGTTTACTTGAATGATATTTTCCAGTAATGGGAATGGGGGTCAGAAGGAGCTTCACTTCTTTTAAATTTTAACTTTGACTGTGATTTGGATGAAAGGTTAAACAGCAAATTGGTTTCCCACCTGACACGTAGACATATTTCATTTTGTGGCACTGAACACAGTCCTTCGGTGTGACAGCTCTCTTCCTGCTTCCTTCCTCACTGTGTGTCCTGTTTCCAGTCCACCTTTCTCACAGGTCCCCTTCCTGCCTTCTGAGCCTCCTCCCTGGGCACCAATGGCCCTTCTGATCCCCCATGGGTGAATGTCCAAGGAGGGCTACTTCCCGAAGTGACTGCTCATCTTATAGGCCTAGCCCCTCATTTGGTTCAAAGTTGAGCCACAGAAGTGAAATCAATCCATTCTAGGCCTGAAGGGTGCCTAAGGCCAGCCTCTACCTATCTTTTTTCCTATTTTGACTGCAGTTCCACAATTTTCTCCTACTCTACACTTAGGACCTCCTACTGCGATCCCTCCCTTTCAGAGTGGTCAGCAGAGGTAGCTCTGGTAGCGTAGTGGTTAAGAATCAGGCTGCGAACCTTAAGGTCAGCAGTTCAAAACTACCAGCGGCTCCGCGGGAGAAAGATGAGGCTTTCTGCTCCCGTAAAGATTTACAGCCTCGGAAACCCTGTACAGGCTCGCTATGGGTCGGAACCGACTCCACGGCACTTAACAACAACAACTGTGATGCCTCCCTTTCAGAGTGGTCAGCAGAGGTAGCAGTGGTCAGCAGTGGTAGCTGGGCACCATCAAGTTCTTCTGGTCTCATGATTGTGGAGGCTGGGGTGGGAGGAGCCTTCCTGGCCACACCCCTAGAGCCCCCAGGTTCCCTCCATGAGGGAGTGGCCATTAGACAACCTGAGTGGGTCCAGTGAACACCCAACCCTTCTCTCCGCATAGATCCTCATCGTCCCCTGGACCGGAGAAAATGCAGATATGAAAGCTTAGGGGCCTCTACAACATCATAGAATAAATACTCTGTCAAATATTAACGATACGCTGAATTCACTGTGAATTTTAAATGTAATGTACATGTTATTAGTAAAACTAGATCCAATCTTACCCATAAGAAATTCTCCAGAAACACTCTTATACCACAATCTCTCCAATCAGTCTGAAGAATACAGCAAGAGTTGTTTCCTTAGAGTTCCTATCTAAATAAATAAATGTGTAAGTGTGAGAATGCTAAAATCCTCCCGATGTGGTTTCAACTTAGTAAAGACATAACTTGCCTCCCTGCCCTTTGTGAAAAACAGGGTGGTGCTCTAGGCATCCCTTACACACGGTCTTCCCGCCAAACCAAATTCCTCAAAGAGTGGTATTTTTCATTTGCCATTTCCTATGGAGCTTAGTAGAATACAATCCTAAGCACATAACAGATTCTAAAAGAGTATTTCCCAGTTTCATTAAATACAAAAACAAGAGACCAATGTAACTGAGTAAGACAAGTCTTCAATTCTAAAACAACGAAGGCGGGAGCCCAACAGACAATTCATTTTGCAGTCGTAGAAGGGCCCTAGATTCACTATGTCAGGAGTCCTGGCTTCTGCACTTTCCCCTCCTACTGTGATTTCTAGAAAACACCCTCATGTTCACTCTCCAACGCCTACAACACAGTCCAAGCAGCGGATAGTCCTAGACCTCCTGCCGGCTTAAAGCCTAGGGCCCCCCACCCATGCGCTATTACCTCAAGGACAGAGGGCTTCAGAATAAGAAAGCCAGCTCTGGCATGGACAGGACTGTAACCATGGCAATGAAACGATATACAATAGGATGAATGTAAAACTAATATTCTTCCGTGTAAACTATCACACAATTCACAACAAAACATTGGGGAAAAAAGAATAAGCAAGCCAGGCAGATGAATAGAGGTCTTGAAATGACGCAGAATTTCCATGCGGTTTTCTCAGAGCTGTCTCATGGGCTACATTGGGAGTGATTGCTAAGTTTTCCTTTTAAATTTTTCTCTGTTCTGAGGACACTTATCTTTGCCATAGGAGCCCAGGTGTGGCGCCGTGTGTTAATGCACTGGACTGTAAGGTCGTTTGAACTGCAAGGTCGGTGGTTCAAGCTCACCAGCCGTTCCTCACAAATCCTATACAGGGTTGCTATGAGTCGGATCCGGCTCCACGGCACATAACAACAGCAAAATCTTTGCCATAAGGAGATCTGGTGGCACAAAGAGGTAAGCACTCGGCTGCTAACCAAAAGAGCAGCAGTTTGAACCCACCCAGCGACTCCATGGGATAAAGACCTAGAGATCCACTTCTATAAAGAGTATGGCCAAAAGCTAAACAAACAAAACCCTAGTGGCAGTTCTACTCTGTCACGTAGGGTTGCTAGTCTCTTAGTCAGAATCAACTCAACAGCAGGTGAAAGCATCATCTTTGACAAAGGAATCCAAAGGTTTTCAACCTATGATTGTTCAGAAGGATTGCCAGACCTTCCTTCCAAGAAGCTTCTGGGTGGACTCGAACCTCCAAACTTCTTCATTAATAGCCAAATGCATTAACTAACCATTCACTCCTCTTCATATAAATGGACTCCTATTCATGTGTACCCTCCAGGATAAGCCCCCACGAAAATTAAGAAATGTAATCAATCACTAAAGAGCCAAATGAAGGGCTTGGGGTTACTAAGCACTGAATGTCTGCACCCTGAGAGGATGTACACCTCTCTAACCCAATCTAGAGTAAGACGAAAATGAGATGGGAATTAGAGCACTAGCGTGTTACACACGTATGAAGAAAAGGGGGCACGCACCAGAGAGAGACAGAGATGGAGAATATATAAACTTTAAATTAAAATTAAGCGACCTCTCTAGGGCCACAAAAAAAGCACAGCTGCCACCACTTTCGTTTCTTCTCAGGAATCCTACTGGATTTAACTTTCTGCCTGTGGGACCAGAGGAGTTGCCTGGCTTTGAAAGAAAACCTTCCTTTCTTTCTTTCTTTGCACAATAAAATCACCTTGTAGCTGGGCAGTCAGAGTGGGGTCTGGCCTAGTTACCCCACTTCCTGGTTCCAGACCCTTCCCTGGTGGGCATGACTGCAGTGCCACAGCCGGGCCTGTTACCAGGAGCAGATCTCAGGGGTCCCATGGGAGTCTGGACTGAAGGGAAGTGTGCCAGCACGTGGTTTTGTTTAGTGTCTTCCCAGAGGGCCACCAAAGCTATGCAGATACTCAACACCTCTGTCTAGACAAGAGAGGGGAACACTACTACCATCCCAAATGACTTTCACAACCTGGAGAGGTCCTAGGGATAAACCAAAGCCTAAGCCACCACTGACAAGTGCCTTCAGATTCCCAGCGACAGAACAAAACTGCCCCATACGGTTTCCAAGGCTGTAGATCGTTCTCCCATAGAGCGGCTGCTGGGATCGAACAGCCCAACTTACAGTTGGCAGCCAAGCACTTTAACCACAGTGCCACCAGTGTGCCTCCTCTTAAGAGACTGCTGCTAAGCCCTGTTGATTCGGTGTTGGCACATAAGGACCCTGCATAGGGTTTCTGAGAAGCAGCTGGTGGGTTTGAACCTCATGGTTAGCAGTACTCTTTCTGCAAAGAAAATGATGGGGCAACAGGTGAAGCAGCCTGCCTGAGATTCCAAAGCAGCTGGCCAACGGGTAGGGGACAATTCTCTGGTCAGCTTTACTTAAAAAAAGAAAAAAAATTACAGGAAAAGAAAACACTCACTCACTCTTCAAAAACATGAAGCACCTGGCTCTAAACTCAGCTGGCATCTCAGTTAAAATCCTAACAGTGTGCCAGCTAACACACATTCCACAATGTTAGTAGTCACCCTATTCCTACAAACTCGGGATCCTGGTTTCACACTGGCCCAAGTCTCACTCTCTTCCCCTCATCCCACATCAGGGACGTGGGAAGTCAGGATTCACTAGGCAGCCACACCAGTTACTGCGACAATGGGTTTGGGAGGAGAATTCCGTGCCTGCCCCATCCAATGACTCTAATCTTTCTTACGGATTTCATTTTCCTTGGAAAGTTCAGTGCCAAAACACTCACTGCCAGTGAGTCCGCTGCTTTAGAATATTTACGGTTTTCACCTGCTACCAGCAACCCCTAAATGTCAATCTTGGATCTTCTTGTCTCATTGCGCAGCTGACCCTGAACCACACAGATGTTCTTCTTCCCGTTACTACTGCGGTCCAATCAAGCGTTGACAGGACCCGCTTAAAAAAGTGTGATGCTGCCAACCACTCAAATGAAGATGATTAGGGTCACATGGTGTTTTAGACAGGTAACATGCCAATACTGAAATAGCAATAGGGGGATAAAAGTGTGTGCCAAGTAAGGCCCTGCTGTCCCACTGCACGGATTTTCAGCTACACAGAAGTCGGCACCCCTAGGCCCCGCTTTGTTCAAGGGTTAACTGTCCCTGCCATCAGTGGGTCCCCTCTCACGGTGACTCCATGAGCACACCACACTAGAACTGTGCTCCACAGCCTCTTCTCCAGGGGCTGTTTCCAAAGTCTCTCTTCTGAGGGAACTCAGCATGGACTTACACACAGTGCCAGCTGTGTGATCTGGGCAGACCTGAGAGGCCAGGCCTTACCAGAAGTCACCTGAGGACACGTCAGGTGCTAGGGAAGCGGTAGTGGCTGCTCTGAGCACCTGCAGCAGAGCCCTGCAAGGTGCCTGATTCTCTTTTCCCTGAGGAGCTAGCCAGGTTGGTTTGCGTTTCAATTCTGTGGTCCATGTGACTCTCCCGGTCAGTGAGCTCAGGAGGCTAATGTAATTGTTGGGAAAGGGGAGCCACTTCCATATTAAGTGACATCACAGCACTGAAACAGGATCTCTGTTGTAATCTTAATGTTGTTGTTACGTGTCCTAGAGTCTGTTCAGACTCACAGCCACGCAGCACAGGGTTTCCGAGGAGCAGCTGGTGAGTTTGATCCACCCATCTTGCAGTCCAGTGCTTATCCTGCAGCGCCAGGACAGGACTCTGTAATCTTAATAGCAGGCTTCATTTTTGTTATTATAATAGTGTGGTTGCTCCTTATGATGAGCACTGGACTGTGAAAAAGGTCTGTGGTTTGAGCCCACCAGCTGCTCCTGCAAAGATTTTAAAGGCCCAGGAAACCCTATACAGAGTCGTTATGAGTTGGGAATAACGGGACAATACTTAACAATAACAGCAAAGTTGAAGTAGGAACCTGGGAGCGCTGGGGGCTAGGCACTGCCTTGCAAACCTCTAGATTGGCAGGTCGAACCCAACAAGTGTTCTGTGAGAAAAAGCTCGAGGCTGTCTGCTCCCGTAAAGGACAGTTTTGGAAACACTATATAGGCTGCTACTGAGCCGGACTGCCAGGGAGCTAGCTATGCTTATAGCTGGAGTGGCCAATAAAATCACAGAGATGACTGCTCATCACTGGAGTGGAAACAAGTTTACCCAGGGAATCACTTCAAGCCTCTCTTAGCACTGGCTGGACCCCAGGCCCCAGGCTGAGCTCTTGACACAGAAGGCTTCACTCAGGCATCCCAAATGCCTTCCCAGGGCAGTCAGTGAGCCCTGAGGCAGAGTGTGAGAGCTTCACATACCAGTGAGACTGCGCCTAGATGGAAACCCAGGCAGCCCAAGGCCCAACTCCCACACCCCAACCCCAAACCCCAAC
>NW_006408782.1:961860-962303 GCF_000296735.1 Chrysochloris asiatica
CCACACCCCTAACCCCAAACCCAGGTAGCCCGAGGCCCAACTCCCACACCCCAACCCCAAACCCAGGCAGCAGGGGGCCCACTCCGGCACCCACAAACCCAGCCCCAGAGAGAGCCGGACACCCTTCTTACTCAGTATTCTGCAGCACTTTGCAAACACAAGACTATTTCATTTGCACAGTAATAAGAGGCCCAGCACTTTCATTCCATGTTCGCCCAAAAAGGACACTTCTGCTCCCAGGGACCAAGGGCTGACTGCACTGAGTGGAAGCCAAGTCCCCCCCGTCCCCCCCGAACCTCTCATCCAGTGGAGACAACGCAATGCTGTCAGCTGGCTTGCTTAGGGAGTTGTTGTTGTTGTTGTTGTTGTTGTTGTCAGGTGCCATCAAGTCGGAACCGACTCATAGCGACCCCATGCACAGCAGAACGAAACAATGTCCGATC
>NW_006408782.1:963014-966677 GCF_000296735.1 Chrysochloris asiatica
TGCTCCTCAGAAACCCTATACAGGGTCATTGTGGGTAGGAATCAACTTGACAACACTTAAAATAACAACAACATATATATTTATGCAAGGAGCTCTGGCAGCGTAGTGGTTACGAATCAGGCTGCTAACCTCAAGGTAAGCAACTGGAAACTACCAGCAGCTCCGCAGGAGAAAGATAAGGCGTTCTGCTCCCGTAAAGGTTTGTAGTCTTAGAAACCCTATACGAGGTCACTATGAGTGGAAACTGACTCCATAGCACGTTAAGCACCACCGCCACATATGTTTACATGTATGTGTGTAGTATGTATCTAAATATATATGAAACTTTTATATTATTGTTACAAATTTTCTGCAAATCTGAAATTCTGTTGTTTTTTGTTTTTTTTTTAAAGTTTCTTAAAAGGCAGTGAGACTGTTTTGAGCCTAACGTTCTTTCATCTCAGAAGCCACTTTCTCTGAAAAGCCATTTCACGCTCCGAATCAATCCGTTCTCCTTGCTGTCTGTCTTTGACTGGACTTCGTGCTGCACAGCTGGACGCTGATCTGCAAGTGTCAGCTGGCAATAATTCCAGAGACCCACGGGGTCTTCCGCCTTAGCCAGTTACCTGCTTTCCCCCCACGCTTTGACATGCATGGCCCACACCGGTCCCTAAACTACCACACTACTGCGCCATTTCACTTCTCACCAGAGCCATACTTGACAATGAGAGGTGGGGCATTAAATTATGCAAAGCTGCACTGTAAAACCACCTTAAAACATCGGACAGTGAATTAGGAAGACCATCGAAGAACTGATGCATTTCACTTATGGTGGTAGAAGAGAATACGGAAAGTACCGTGCACTGCCAGAAGAACAAACCAATCTGTGCTGGAAGAAGTACAGCCAGAATGCTCCTTGGTACCCAAGATGGCCAGACTTCATCTCTCATACCTCGGACATACTATCAGCAGGGACCAATCCCTGGAGAAGAACAACAGGTTTGGTAAAGTGGAGGGTCAGCTAAAAAAAGGAAGACCCCCAACAAACAAGATGAACTGGCACAGTGATAGCAGCAAAGGGCTCAAGCGTAGCAAGAACTGAGGTTGGCGCAGGACCGGGCAGTGTTTTGTTCTGTTGAGCACAACAGGGTCCCTATGAGTCAGTCTAACTCCATGGCACCTAACAACAACAACAAATCTGTTTTAAGAAAGTGAACTGTGACTGTTCCCACCAACAGACATTGATGTATTAAAGTCAGCTGATTAAAAACACATTTATTCCTTTAATAAGAAAGGCAGTCAGTGTCAAACAATTATTAACATAGTTTTTTTCATTAAATGTTTACAAAAGACATTCATTAAATGTTTCCCAAACCCTAAACTGTTTAGCATTACCATTGGTTTGTGTGTGTGTGTGTGGTTGTTGTTAGGAACCCTGCGCACAACAGAACGACACACTGCCCGGCCCTGCGCCAACCTCACGGTTGTTGCCCTGTCTGAGCCCATATGTCAGCCCATCTCACTGGGAGTCCTCCTCCCTTACAATGCCCCTCTGCTTTACCAAGCATGGCAGAAGATATTTTCATACTGCATGCAACACAGGCCCTGGTGGCAAGGTGGCGAAGCACTAGGCTGGTAACCGAAAGGTCTGTCTTTTGAACTCGCCAGCTACTCCCAGGGGAAGGTTGTGGTCGTAGGCTTCCCTGAAGCTTTACACCCTGTGGAGCAGGTCTACTCTGTCCCTGAGCGTCGCCATGTGTGGGAAGTGACTCAGGGCAGTGGTGTAGTAGAATGTACCACTCTTCTCTGTGAGGAACTGACTGCTATGTACCTCCATGTCCCACACCTGGGTCTGCCACCATGGGGCTCCCCACAGCGTGTCCCACACCTCGGTTACGCTGGTCACAGTCGCAACAACTGCTCGTGGCCTACCTTCCACTGTCTCCATAATTTAGTTACGTGTGCCCTTGTCATCTTTTTTTAGGAACCAGAGCCCTGATTTGGACAATTGAGTGTGATGGTGGCTGAGGATGCCGTATCTGGGGTGGGCTAGGCAGAGCAGGCACTGGAAAGTGCAGCCCTGACCTTCAGGGCCTTCTGATCCTGGGGCTGGGGAGGAGGCCGTCCCCCACAGGTCGCCAGCAGCCTTGACACTTCAAGTTCTGAGAGGGCGGAAAGCGGCAAGAGGGCCGTGATGAAGATTAAGAACAGTGTCCCTTACGGCAGCATTCACCAAGGGTCTTCCTTCTGAGAGATGAGGCACTGTGGCCTGGCTTACCTCACAGAATCCTCGGGATAGCCCTTGGTGGTGGTGTTTAGTGCCAACAAGTTGGTTCCGACTAATAGCGAACCTGTTTAGGGTTTCCAGGGAGCATCTGGTGGGTTTGAACTGCCAACTTCGCGGGCCAGCGCTTATCCTATACCATCACCCCAGGATTCCCATGATAACCCTAAGAAGTAGTTATTCTTATTACCCCTTTTACAGAGGAGAAAACTAGAGTACAGAAAACTATAGGTGGGGTGACCACGGTCAAACGGCGATTATGTGGAGGAGGGAGTGAGATGGAGCGTGCTGGGAATCAAACACAGTACAAGCTCTTGGCCACTGAAGTGTAAACAGCAATCAATGATCAATGGCCAAGCCTCAGTCTCAATGGAGTTCTGTTCTCAACACTTGATTGTCTATTTAGAAGGAACAAAGACGGATTATTTGGCTTCTCACTGTCCACATACTGTGGAGCAGGGGGAGAACTTAATGCCTGTCACTGGTGAGACTGCAAATTAGGACTTAATGGACTCAGCAGCACTGGACTTAGGCACAATTAAGATGACATACTTCATGAGCTCCGGATCCTTAAACAAAACGTTAGGGCACATTTCATTACAAACCCTTCATTTTATGGATGAAAACCGAAGTCTGGGGAAGCTGAATAATGCTCTCCAGGTCACATACAAATAGTGGTGCTGTGGGTTAATGCGCCAGATTGCAAAGCTGTTTGAACTGCAAGGTTGGCGGTTCAAGCTCACCAGCTGCTCCTCGGAAACCCTATATAGGGTCGCTATGGGTCAGCACAGACTCTTCACACCACACTTCACAACAACAACAAAGAAAGAAAACCATGGGGAGTGAAGTTTTCATTACATTTAGGAGATATGAAGTGAGGGGAGACACACAAAAATACCCAAACTTGCCGGTAGTACTCATTTGACCTAGCCTCGATGACTTGATAATCAGAACTCAACTAGAAAAAGATTTAAAAAAAACAAAAACCTTTTTGATAAAGGAAACAAGTGTAAATTGCTGCAGTTTGAAAAATCTGACCTATACCTATGGATGTAGTAGCTCAAAATACCAACAGAGAGGGAAGGAGTCTTCACATCAAGTATCAATGCTATCCCCTCTGTATACAGGGTAAATAGGAACGGGCAACTTAAGACACTGGCTACCTAAAATGAGGGGGTGATAAAGGCACAGAGTGACTGGCTTACAAATTTTCAAGAGGGAGTTTAGTTTCAAAGTGTGCGGGGGAAGGTAGAGTTCCCACTGAATAGTTTTCATCTTGCCTAGATGGGGCTGGTAAGAACAGATGAGGATAAGATTCTTAGGATTCAATAGTAAATAACTGTTATCATGACTAATTCCAACTGTCACAACTGTAAAGGTACTAACAAAAACCAGGGAGT
>NW_006408782.1:966857-989476 GCF_000296735.1 Chrysochloris asiatica
CTGAGTGTTTTTTGTACATCACCCCAAACCCCGCACCTCAACAACAACAACAAAAACAGGGAATGGAAGCAAATACTGTTGAATGATGAGCATGGAGGGGATTATAATCATTAGAATGAAATAATGGTATAAAGCTAATGTTCTCCCATGTAAACCATCACTCTGTTCACACACAAAAAAAAATTAAAATAAAGAAGTTACTTAGAAAATAAAAAGTTATAAATAGGATATGTTGTTGTTGTGAAATGCTACCGAGTCCACGATCACTCACGGGGACCCTGTATAGGGTTTCCGAGGAGCACCTAGTCAGGTTGAATTGCTGACCTTGTGGTCTGCAGTCCAGTGCTAATCCTACAGTGTGGCACACCAGGAGCCCATAAAGAGCATATGGTCCCACCATTTGAAATCAATAAGTGAGACGATATGACAGAGACCACCTGTGGTTTCCAACCTAAGGTGTCTCATTCACCTTGCTCAGAAACACACAGGACACATTTATGTCTTACACACATGGACTGGTTGAGGTCACAGACAAGTAGTCAAACTGAAGGAGAACACTCACGAGTTCATCTACTGAAAAATAATTAGGTGAAATAAAGTGGTGCAGACGTTTGATTTCTGGGTTTCATTTAACTACGCTTTCATCCCTTCTGCTATACTCTCCCTTATCTTCTGGTGAGCATTGGCAGACGCAGTATTTAAATAGAGTTTCCCTAACCTTTGCTGTTGGTTGGCTTAGATTAACCTGTATTTTCTAACTGAGGTCACCCAGGGCTCTTTCAGAAAGCAGGAAGTGAGCTGGGTTGCTACCTCTGGCAAGCACCGGGAGGTAGGACAGTCTTGCTCTCCAGGTCTTTGAGAAGGACTGTGGATGCACTTGCAAGCCAAGTATCTCTTCTTCCTACCTCATGGAGGAGCTTGTCTCAGATCATGAGCGCCAAGGAGTCCTGGTCAGCGGACAACTAAGTTTACAAGCTGTTTTTCAGCTGTAACTGGTAACTCAGGGTTACCCAGTCCAACCAGTCCTTCTCCAGTTTTCCCGCCACACACTTGTAAGTCAAAGAGTAAGGAAATCAACCCACTACAGTACAAACAAAGTAGATTTACAAGCCAAGCAGTGGGAAGGTCCCTGCCTGAGGCTTGTGGATTTCTCAACGTGAGCAGGGAAAGTAGTTTGGTCAGTTCTTTTTTTTTTTTTTTTAATGTTTCTTCTTGTTGCTGTTGAGAATATTCACTGCAGAACATCTGCCAATTCAACAATCTCCATGTACAATTAAGTGATGCTGTTCTGTAGCCACTCTCTTGCTTCTTTTTCCAACTTGCCTCCCTCCCCAATTAATGCAGACACATTGCCCCCACTAAGGTTCCTATCTAATCTACAAGTCACTGTAGTCAATTCCATTTGACACCACATAGATCTTACAAGAGCTGGCGGGTGACTTTTTAACTAAACTCACAGGTAACGTAAGGCAGGGAGGCAAGGTGAGGAGGAAAGAATCACACCATGAAATACCGTTTTCTCTCCTTACAATGCGAAATACAGACATGACATGTCACTGTGCGTGGCTCTTCAGGTCTGCCCGTTTGCTGCCTGTATGTCACTCCCCTGATCTGAGGGGGGAGTCCCCCAAGGCTCTACCTAGGTGGGAATAATTCCACACCATTTTACTTGCATAAACCCTAATATGCCTCTTCAGGTATTGTCCTCAAAGTGGAGCTAGGATCTAGAGATATCCATGTAAAAAAATTTTAATGAAGGGCAATATCCTCGCAAGGAGCTCTGGTAGTGTAGTGGTTACAAATAGGGCTGCGAACCTTAAGGTCAGCAGTTCGAAACTACCAACTGTTCCACAGGAGAAAGATGAGGCATTCTGCTCCCGTAACGATTTACAGCCTCGGAAACCCTGTATAGGGTCGCTAATGAGTCGGAGCCGACTCCACGACACATTAACAACAACAACAATTTAAATTATTGGTAGTTTATAAGTACAACAAAATGAGGTGGTGCGCTTCGCTGCTAAATGAAAGATTGGCAGTTCGAACCCACCAGCCACTCTTCTGATTAACCACTGCACCCCCAGGACTCCTTCCAATGTCTGTGTAGAAGATACAAGGGGATTCAAAAGGGGTTATGGAAAAATCCCAATATCTTTTCATTTCATTTTCCCATGAGCTTTTGCAGTCTTTCCCATAAATAAGAGAGAAACCAGATCAGATACACATAAAAATAGTATATTTCGGATAGTTTGTTTTCTTCTTGTTTTTGGAGAAAAGCACATGTCTGATCAAGGGCTTTTATGGTAATATGTGGACTCCTGATGTGGCACTGTAGGATCAACACTGGACTGGGAACCACAGAGTTAGCAGTTCAAACCCACCAGCTGCTCCTTGGAAACCTTATACAGGGTTGCTATGAGTCTGACAGCACTTAACAACAAAATAATTGTAATATACAATTAAGAGGTTTTATTTAAAGTGCCACACTCGAAACTGTAGACTCTATGTCCCCAGAAAATGAATGTATACTTTAATTGTGAGCACGATACACAGAGACACCATGGAAACCAATGATGAATTTTAAGACTTAAACCTCCAACTGTGAGGTTCCTGTGGCCAGGACAAAGGACTGACAAGTGATATCCTGGAGACAGTAGACATTAGAGCAAAGGAGCTCCTGGGACCTCGGAGAGCCCAGAGGAATACAACGCCGAGTCCAACAACTAAGAACAAGGATTCTCAAGGCTGTATCAAGAAGCTAAATGAATGCAGCAATATCTCTCCATTTTAGTAAAATAAACAAGTACATTTTAAAAGAAAAAAATGTCCTGTTCTAAAGTACAAATAATTCTTCAATGTTGTGTTTTTCAAGACTGAAGAAAAAGTTAACAATACAATGGCCACAAAATAAATATAAATGAGGTGTTAGGGAACAAGGTGCGGCACACTTTTTCAAGAATTAAATTTAATTATAAGTACAACAAGAAGGCTCCCATTTTTGTCGTAAGTTTTCTCATGTCCCTGGATGATGAACTTAGACTCGATTCTCATTTGAACCAAACATCACGAGTGGCTAAGATTTCAGGGTGAGGCGCTGCTATCGATGGCTCTGCGCACTTCTGAATGAAGCTGCTTCCTTATGTCGATGAACTCTTAAGTTCCTGTTTCTCTGTATCACATGTGGTAGTTCCCGGAAATGTCCAGTGCACAAAGAGGTGACCAAGGAGCATGCGCTGTGTGCTCTATATCGCCACCTATTGGCTGGGTCCAGAACGCGCCCTCCTTAACCTGCGGGACTTGTCTTTGCACCACACATACTGGATGTTGTTACATTTTTGTCCCCTCGAGCATTCATTGCCTATGTGTGCTGTGCCCGCGCATTCATTACACGGGCACACTATATGTGAAAAATTACGGCACTGGTGTATGCTCTACTGTAAGTCCACAGTAACAAGAGAGGCAGGGAAGCTACTCAGTGGAAATGTTTTAAGAGGGACCCCACGCCCATTGGTTCCCCTACAGATCTGATCAGAACCCTGACAAATATGAGGGAACTCCAAAAAGTTCATGGAAATATGGAATTATAAATTCATCGAATTTTTCCACGAACTTTTAAGCCCCCTCGTATTACGTTTAGGGCATATACAGCGCTTATGTGGTGGCAGGCTGTTTGCAAGTACCAATCCATTCAAACACTGCAGCAAACCTATGAGTGAGTACATCTATTAGTTCTATTATTCCGGCTTTCCAGTGAGAAACTAAGAGAAAAGTCAGAATCAGCAGTCTAGCCCGGAATACTGGATTGACGCTTCCTGTTATGTTGTATTTGTCATTGTACTTGAAAAACGAAACGATATTTTAATGGGAGGCAAGGTTCAAGGCTTCACAGGATGAGGCGCCATATTCTTTTTTTCCCCACGCAACTTCTTCCCCCAAGTCTCGGGTCTGAAATGGCCACTCTGTGCATTCGTTTCTCTGCTGTATGAAATCCTTCACTGTATCACGGTGAACATTCAATAGTGTCCTGCAGTCCTACAGGGACCCCCACACTGCCATAGAGGTAGGTGCCTGGTCTCCAGCTGAGCACGCAGATCATGGGGGGTGGGGGGGGGGACACAGCTGGGTAAGAGAAGAAGGTCACGATCCTCCTCCTCTGCGCACCCCACCAGCTGGCACACAGGACCACCCCCCTCAAACTCCCCTCCCCAGTGGCCTGTGAGCCAGGCAGGAGGACTGATCAGCATTAACACCTCACCACGCAGGTCAAAGGGACAGGAAGCTGGCCAAAAGATGACACTTTTTTGGCTCAAGACATGGCAAGCATGCCAAACAAGTACTTCACACAAAACAAATCAGCATAACCAGCTTTTTGGAATCTCCAGCGACTGGAAGTCTCTGTGACCAAGGCCTAGAGACGTTCACAACAATAAGGACCGAGGCACTGGAGATGCCGCCCAGAGGCCTCGAAAGGCCATGGCAGTGCTTCCCACGTTTGCTGCCTTCAGTGAGGAGCACCAGACACTTTCTAGGCACAATGAAAGCATACAACGCAATGAAACAACGTGATACAATGTAACAATAATTGTAGCAGTACAATGTAACAAAAACTGCAATGTGACAAAGTAATATCATGCAAAGATTAAGCAAAAGCAACAGCTATGAAAAACCTACCTGCTTCGTTGTGAACCCCGGCAGCTCTCCCCTTGCCGGGGCTCCCGTGTCCCTGTACCCTTCACGTGGCTTGCCCTGGGCGGTGACGTCTCTGGGGCTGCGGATGCGGGTTCAGGGTGAGGACCGCAGCACCCGGCACTGTCAAAGGGCAGTCCCACAACGAACTGTCCGCGCGGGCGCCTCAGGGGAAGGGGCGGTGGCGTCACTAAGACTGGTGTCACCTGTCACCCAGATCACCAAAACCCACCTCACGACCCACCAGTCTGGAAGCTGGCAGTTGGGCCGTGGCCACCAGCCTTTGGGTGGAGCAGATCTACAGCTTAGCCAATGGAAGAAGAGTGGCATTGCAGGGGCGCCAAGAGGGCGGGGCCAGGGAAGGAGCCACATTTTGCGCATGTCCGGTTCTGTGTGGGGCGGAGCCATGTCTTGCGCCTGCTGGGCACTGTATGAGGTGGGGTGCCTATGAGGTCCCACATTGGGTGACAGCAACCCTAGAACCACCATTTTGGGCAACTTCAACAAGTTCAGGACTTCAAGCAGGTTCCCTTGCTCACGGGACTAGGAACAGGGCAAGTTTCTCCTACAGCTCGGAATCCCTGTGGGCAACAATGTCCATCCAGCCGGCCAAACTAGACAGTCCACAAAACACCCACAGAGCTATTTCTTAGAATCTGTAAACTGGACGCTGCAAAAAGGTAGTTTCACACAAACTTAAGGATGAACATCTGTATCTTGTTAAGCTTACTTATTTCATCATTAAGCACAAAACCCAGAAGCATCCGTTAAAGAGTATCACCATCCTGCCCTGAAGCACGGGAGCTCTGGTAGTTTAGTGGTTACGAATTGGGCTGCGAACCACAAGGTCAGCAGTTCGAAACTAACAGCTGTTCCATGGAAGAAAGATACGGTTTTCTGCTCCTGTAAAGATTTACAGCCTCGGAAACCCTGTACAGGGTTGCTATGAGTCGGAAACGACGCCATGGCACATCACAAAACACTAACTGAAAGGTCGAAGTTCAAATCCACCAGCTTGTCTATGGAAAGACCCTATACACAGTTGCTGTGAGTGGAAACCGACTCAACAACACTTAACAAACAAACATGACTCTCAGAAATGGTTTGGAATGAAGATGACTTTGCAAGCAAAGCATCTGCAGTCTAAACTCTAGCAGGTGATGAGGGGAGAACTGAGATGTTTCTGGAAACAAGAAATAAAAGTTAGATGTCTTTATCCTTTCCTTGTTTTGAACAAAGTTACCAAAATGATTATTCCCGCTTGGTGAACTTCAAAGTTATCACTTTGGGATGTTAGATTTCTCCCAGCTAGTGCTACAGAAATGCTGCCAGAGGCTTGACCCTTCGGTGGATTCCCCTTTTCAACTGCCTATTGCAGTCTAGGGCACATTCTCTGGAAACTCCTTAATGCAGCACAAGCCTTTCTCATTTAAGAACAGATTAGAATACTGAAGTAGATTATCGAAACGAAGTAAATGCCAGGTATGTTGTTGTTGTTAGATGCCACTGAGTTGGTACTGACTCATAGTAACGCTATGCACAACAGAATGAAACACCACCTGGCCCTGTACCAACCTCACAATCGATGCCATGTTTGAGCCCATCGCAGCTGCCACTGTGCCAATCCATCTTATTGGAGGTCTTCCTCTTTTTCTCCAACCCTCCACTTTACCAAACATGATTATCCTTCTCCAGCAACTGGTCCCTCCTGACAATATATCCGAAGCATGAGAGACAAAGTCAGGCCATAGTGAGCCTCCAAGGAGCACTCTGGCTGTACTTCTTCCAACACCGATTGGTTTGTTCTTTAGGCAGTCCTTGATACTTTTAATATTTTCCTCCAACACCATAACTCAAGTGCATCAATACTTCTACAGTCTTTCTTACTCACTGTTCAAGTACCATGGCTTGGGTCAAGCGCATTTTAGTCCTCAAACTGACATCTTTGCTCTTCAACATTCTAAAGAGGTCTTGTACAGCTTATCTGCCTAATGCAATACGCCATTTGATTTCTTTTGTTTAAGTTTTGATTGTGAATTGAGTGATAGTTTACATGGGAGAACATGGGTTTTATATACATCCTATCATATTTCATTTCATTGCCATGATTATAATCCCCCGTGCAGCATCATTCAACCATATTTGCTTCTATTCCTTCTGAGGTTTTGTTTGTTTATTTGCTTATTTTAGATGTACACAAAAACACTCATTTAAACAACAAAAGCGCACATTCTGCAAGGCAGTCTCCTGGTCACCAGCATATAACCTTTCTCTTCCCATGAGTCTGGAGTCCTCAGCTGCTCTATTTCTCCATACCTTCATCTAGGCCTCCATCTCTGGTGTCGCTGCTTCTCTTGCTAGAGCCCCACCTTCTGCTTGTGCTCTTCTCCGTGGATGGTCCTATGGTCCTCTGTTCTGGATTAACTACTCCTCCCTTTATGTTACAAAACATCTACCTTTTACAGTTGTGACAGTCACAATTAGTCATGATAACAATTACTCACTGTTGAATCATAAGAATCTTTTCCTCATCTCTTTTCACCAGACCCTTGTAGACAAGGTGAAAACTATTCAGTGGGGATTCAACCTTCCCCCGCACACTCTGAAACTAAACTCTCTCTTGCAAAGTTGTAAGCCAACCACTTCGTTTCTTTATAGCCTTCCCTGCAATCCACCCCTGCGCCCTTTTAGGTTGCCAATGTCTAAGTTGCCCATCCCTATTTACCTTGCATACAGAGGGGATAGGATTGATTCTTGATGTGAAGATTCCTTCCCTCTCAGTTGGTATTTTGAGCTATTAAGTATTTGGCTCTGCTGTGCATAAGGTCGCTATGAGTCAGTATCGACTCAATGGCACCTAACAACAACAACAACAACATCCCTTAAGTATAGGTCAAGTTCCTCAAATTGTAGCAATTTACACTTGTTTCCTTTATCAAAACTTATTTATCTTCCTCTATTCAAGCTCTGACCCTCTACCTTACCAAACATGATATCCTTCTCCAACGACTGGTCCCTCCTGACAATATGTCCGAAGTATGACAGACGAAGTTTCTCCATCCTGGCCTCCAAAGGAACACCATGGCTGCACTTCTTCCAACACAGATCTGTTGGTTCTTTTGGCAGCCCATGGCACTTTCAATATTCTCCTCCAACACCATAACTCAGAAGCATCACTTTTTCTACAATTTTCCTTATTCACTGTCCAGCTTTCACATGCATATAAGGTTATAGAAAATACCACGGAAAGATGTTTACCTGTGCTTTATTGACTACACAAAGGGTATCAACTGTGTGGATCATGACAAACTATACACAACATTTCAGAGAATGAGTATTCTAGAAGCTTTAATTCTACTCATCAGGAAAGTGTACATAGACTAAGAAGCAGTTGTTTAAATAGAACAAAAGGACACTGAATGGTTTAAAATCAGGAAGGGTGTGTACCAGGGTTGTATTTTGTCACCATACTTATTCAATCTGTATGCTGAGCAAATAATCTGAGAAACTGGATTATACGAAGTAGAGTGCGGCATCAGGATGGGAGGGACTCATCAACAGCATGCAATATGCAGGTGACACAACCTTGCTTGCTGGAAGCAAAAAGGGTTTGATTTAATACTGGTGAGGATCAGAGACCATAACCTTCAGTATGGGTTGCCCCTCAATGTAAAGAAAAATACTAACAGGGTCAATAGACAACATAATAAATGGAAAAAAGGAGGAAGTTGTCAAAGACTTCATTTTGCATGGATCCACCATCAACACACACTTATGGAAGCAGCAGTCAAGAAATCAAATGAAATTAGGAAAATCTGCTGTACAAGACCTCTTTAAGGTGTTTAAGAGCAAAGATGTCAGTTTGAGAACTGAAGTGCACCTGAACCAAGCCATGGTATTAAAATAGCCTCACATGTATGTGAAAGTTTGAAAGTGAATAAGGAGCTCTGGTAGCATAGCGGTTTGTGAGTCAGGCTGCTAACCTCAAGGTCAGCAGTTCAAAACTACCAGCAGTTCCACAGGAGAAAGAAGAGGCTTTCTGCTCCTGTAAAGATTTACGGCCTCGGAAACTCTATGCAGGATCGCTATGAGTCAGAACTGAGTTCGCGGCACACCACCACCACCATAGAAGGACTGATATATTTGAGTTACGGTGTTGGAGAAGAATACTGAAAGTACCATGAACTACCCGAGGAACAAACAAATTTGTATTGGAAGAAGTACAACCAGAATACTCCTTAGAAGGCAAGATGGCCAGAGCTCATCCTTCATCCTGTGGCCATATTATCAGGAGGGGTCAATCCCTGGAGAAGGACACCATGCTTGGTAAAGTGGAGGGAAGACGCCAACAAGGCAGACTGGCACAGTGGCAGCAGCAACAAGGCTGAAGCATAGCAGTATTTGTGAGGATGGCACAGGGCTGGGTGGTGTTTTGTTCTGTTGTACACAGGGTCGCTGTGGGTTGGAAGTGACCCAATGGCACCTAACAACAACAATATATCAGGTGCACTGCATATTACAGCTTAACTAAACACACAACACCAAGTGGTTCAAAACCAAGGTGGTGTCTTATTATTACCACTCTTCGAGGTGACGGGGTTCTTCAGCTAGTCTCACTGAGCTTTCTCACACAGCATTGGTCAGGGCAGCAGGCCCCTGGTTAGTGGGAGGGTCTAGGATGATCCTGCTCCAAGTCCAGGGCCTTGGGTTCTAGCTGGTATAAGGCCCCCACCTGCTCCCCCACATTTGGGGGACATATGATCAAAGTGGTAATAGTGATTGAAAGACTAACTGAATTAAAAATACTACTGAATTGAATTGAATTGATTGAGTGCCTAAGCAAAAAAGAAGTGCTGAGTATGTTCTTCCCTTTTGGTTTTCTAACTCCAAGTCTCTGCATATTTTATGACAGTACGTTCATTTTCTTGTGTTGCCCTTGTAAATTGTCCTGTCTGGCTCCTTTATTTCATGGTTTCTTCTAGTAGTTTTAGCTTCTATATGTTCTATAGCAAGCTTCAGAGTCTTTTCTGACATCTATTTTGATCTTTTCATCATTTGCTGCCTTTTTTAATGATTTTTTTTTACTGTCTTCATATACAATGTCCTTGATGCTATTTCATAGGTCTTCGGCCATTAGTGTTCAATACATCAAATTTCTTCTTGAAACACTCTCTAAATTCAGGAGGATATGGACACTGAATAAGGCAGATCAGAGAAGAACTGTTTGATTTTCTCAGTTTACGGAGCTGACGAAGAATACTGAAAGACAGCACCATGGATTGCCAAACCAACCAACAGGTCTGTCATGAAAGAGGTACAGCCAAGACTTTGTCTCACAGACTCTGGTCATGTGAGCAGCAAGGGCCAGTCCCTGGAGAAGAATATTATTCGTGGTAACATTGAAAAGGATGGTCATGAAAAAGAGAAAGGTGTTTGGCAGGATGGACTGACACAGGGCAGCAACACTGGACACAGGACTGGGTAGCGTTTCATTCTGCTGCATGTAGGGTCACTATGAGACGGAACCAACTTGACCGCACCTAATGACACCGCCAAAACACATGGAAGACACTTTACATAACAGAAAAGTATCACTCCTGACCCTGAATGGCTTTAGAGGGAAATACGACAGTTACCGGTTTGCGCTGGGCTGCTAACAGCAGGCAGGGGCAGCAGTTGGAACCCACCAGATGGTCTGCTCCGGTAAAGACTGACAGCCGAGGAAACCTTCTACAGGGTAGCTCTGAGTCGGAACCAACTCAATGGCATGCAGCAGCAGCAAGGCAATTATGACCAGGCAGCTGGGTGTACCAAATGAACAGTCCAAAGGAGAGCTGTCACCGAGGAACTAGCTTCCTCGTCTGCACTCGGTGCGAGGGACGGGAGTAATGGGCACCAGCGCTCATGTATCGACAACCCTGTCATCTGACATTTATGGCAATAGTAAGAAAACTGCTATCTGGCTATTTTACACATTAACAACTTACATCCGGCAACAGCCAACACTGAGGTGTGAGACAAGAGTCACAGTTATGTGTCAACTAGGCTGGGTCATGACTCTCAGTGGGTTGGCAGCTACGTAGTGATGTAGCCGTCTTCCATTTTCACTTAACAACCTGGTCTCTGGACCTTAAGTAGGTCAGTAAGTGAGGAGTGGGTATAAGTGGCTATAATGAAGAGAATGGCCTTCACAACAGGGGCCAGGGTATTTTAAATTGCTTCAACTTGAGTACAGGTGTTCAAAATAGCTTAGAAATGTTGAGTTGGCGAATTGCCACTTCACAAGATGGTAACAGGCCTTTAACGTTTACCTTTTCTTTGGAAACTGTCAAAGCATAATAAATATGGTTGCCATAAGCTCAGGACCGGGAACCACAAGGACGGTGGTTCAAATCCACCAGCTGCTCTTGGGACATTCTATACAGGGTTGCTACGAGTCAGAACCGACTCAACAGCACTTCACAACAACAACAACTTCTGTGGTCTGTGTGTTCACTTCAAGTAAAAGTCTTGTGCTTATATTTAAAGCAAAATGAGCAAGTCATTCAGACTTAATAAAGTAGAAATAATTCATTAATGTAGTCTGGCGCAGTGTTGTAGGATAAAGCACTGGACTGCTAACCGCCAAGTCTGCGGCTCAAACCCACCAGCCTCTTCTTGGAAACTATGGGTCAGAACCAAGTCAAGGGCACTTAACAACAATTCATTAGTTTATTCAAAGTAAACCTGACTTAGTGGAGCAATCAGTAAGGAAAGCTCTCCCTTTGTCCAGGTAAGTGATAATCTCGCAACCACAGTTTCTCTTATCTACCAGGACAAGGTTCTGTTTGTTATTAGAGTTGTTGTTGTTGTTGCTAAGTGTTGAGTAGGTTCCAAGGCACAGTGACCCTGCATAGGGTTTCTATCTGAGGAGCAGCTAGTGGGTTTAAACTGCTGACCTTCTGGTTCATAGTGCAATGCTGATCCTACAGCGCCACACCAGGAGTCCTACAGCATCAGAGTTAAGTATATTTAATCCTCACAGTTAACTAATTCTGCCAAATATTTCTCTAAATTCTACATGACCTAACCTGAGCAAAGTACTACACTTAAAATGCAATGTGCTTATCTCCAATCAACTAAGTAGGAGAAGCCCTCTTTAATTAAAAGGGAGAACTGGGACTGGCTTAGATATGCATTTTAATTCCTGTTGTACTTTGTTATTAAGTAAAAGAAGATGCAGAATTCTTAAATTAGTTTAAAAAGTTAATCGCAGCTCATAAATAAGAATACATTTTGTACGCAATTATTTTTTAACAACACTGACTTGCTAATAAAACATTGAAACAGCTGAAAAGCTAACTCTTTTTTAAAAACAGCAATTTAGCCATTTAACAAAGGAGGGGGATGAATGAATTCAATAACTGGGTGACTGGTTCACACATTGGAATCGAAAACACATCAAAGCAGGAACTGGGAGGAATAGTATCTACTGAATGACTATGTAAAATAAACAACAACAAAAACTCCAAATATTTTGCAATTAAGAGGCCTCTCCATTCTGTACTTTCAGCTGCCTTCCCAAAGGAGCCCTGGTGAGGTACTGGGTTAGGAATCAGGTGGCCAGCCACAGGTGAGCTGTCTGAATCTCTACCAGCAGTGCCACGGGAGAAAGATGAGGCTGTCTGCTCAGAAAATCCAGAGGGGTAGTTCCACTCTACCCTATTGGGTCACCAGGAGTCACAATTCACTTGATGGCAGCGGTTATCTGCCTTGCCCAGCAATCCAACAGCTGTGAAGTCTTTTCATCGCTACCCACCCATTCCCATGCCGACCTAAGTCCAGGGTGGAAATACTAAACCCAAAAGGGTCATTCAAGAAATACCTACTGACAACGTAACAAGTGCCTCATGGGTCAGGCTCTTCGAGTACAGATGAAATAAGTCACATTTAGTCGCTGCTGGGAGAAGCTAGCCCTTGAATACGGGGGTCTGAAATTAAACACAATCAGCACTAGGAGCCACAGAGGCTGGATGAATCCCTAAAAGTATTGCCTGGAGCTCATCATTAGACCTTAAAGAGACAACATTCCATAAAGTCATCTTTAAACAGAATTCTATCTTAGCTAACCTAGTAAAGCAATGTTGTGTGTTCTTTTAAAGGACTATCTACATGAGACCAAACTGACAAGACCAACTGAGAAGGTTCAACAGGAAGCTGGGCATGGGGGTGCAAGAATATCATCAATGTCTCTGAACTGTACATGCGGAAATTGAGTTAGTCTTTGTTTTGCTGTATATATTTTCAACAATTAAAAAAACCTCTCACCCTAAAAAAGAATATTCAAGTGACAAGTGCAAACAAAGATTGAGGATGTAATATGGAATAACAGAATCGAGGAGTCTGAGTTCGTGCCCTAAGTGACACTAAAGCTACAATCTAGGGATGGAGAGAGGGTGGGGAAGGATGGGAGAGGAGAGGCAGGGCTGGGAGGGGAGGAGGAATGCCCTTCATAAGCAAAATGAGGACAAGGATGAATCTGAGAGGAGAAGGTCCTGGGGTATTCGCCTGACTGAGTGACAAAATATACAAAGCCCCAGACATACAAATTCTGCCTTGGCCCCAGAAGGCACTGAGGGGGCTGGTTCTGAAGGGACGGAATCGCTGCCTCGAAACTGGGTTCCTGCAATTAGCACTCAGCTCTCATCAGGCAGAACTGCGCTCTGACCACTGGCCAACAATCCTTCAACTGGGCCCCCTAGCAGCAGCCTTTTACCTTGGACACCACCCAGACATCAAGTGTGGTCTCCACTCTCTCCTTCAGGCCTGTATTGACCCATTCTAATATGCCTGGCCCCGGTGTTGGGAAAGATTCAGCATTATGACCAACCTTGGAACCCAAAAATCTAACACGGGCAAAGGGACAATAGCCTCAAGATGTCAGCTGGGACTGAGAGGAGAGATATCGTGAGGCTAGAGAATGTCACGGTCCAGACAGACTTCCCTGACCGGAGACACAGTCCGGAGACAGCAAGGCACAGAGAGCAGGACTCACTCTCATCAGCAGGCCTCCTCTTGGTCCAAGAGCCTGACCTTGCTGGGTCACTGTGTGAAAACAGCGCATTGCTATCATTTTCCAAGAGCTAGGAGCTAAGTAACTGAACAAAGAGGAGTATTTTCTGGAAAACAAAATAAGGCAGCTTTGTGGCTTACAAAAGAAAGACGTCATTCAAATGAATTTTGAGCAAGTCTGTTTAAATAACCCAAAATCTAATAGTACTGATTTCTTTAAAAAATACTAATAATAAATCAAAGCTACTAATCTATATATATACATATATTGTTGTTGTTGTTCAGGGCCAAGTTGGTTCCGACTCACGGCAACCCTGTATAGGGTTTCTGAGGACGGGCTGGTGATCTTGAACCACAAATCTTGCGGTCCTGCACATTAACCTGCAGCACCACACCAGGACTCCATGAATATAGCAATTGCCTTGAATTGTTGTTGTTGTCAGGTGCCATCGAGTCGGAACCGACTCATAGCGATCCCATGCACAGCAGAACAAAACAATGTCTGATCCTGGGCCAACCTCACTACCACTGCCACACTTGAGTCCATCAATGATGCCACCTGGTCAATCCATCTCATTAGGGGTCTTCCTCTTTTTCTCTGACCCTCCACCTTACCCAGCATGACATCCTTCTCCAGCGACTGTTTCCTCCGGACAATATATCCAAAGTAGGAGAGACGAAGCTTAGCCATCCTGGCCTCCAAGGAGCACTCTGGCTGCACTTCTTCCAAAACAGATCTATTGGTTCTTTTGGCAGTCCATGGCACCCTCAGTATTCAACTCCAACACCACAACTCAAAGGCATCAATTCTTCTACGATCTTCCTTATTCACTGTCCAGCTTTCGCATCCATATGAGGCTATTGAAAACACCATGGCCTGGGTCAGGCGCACCCTAGTCCTCAAGCTGACAATATAGCAATTGCCTTGAATAGGACCTAGAAATACCAGTACTTGAGTTGCGAGTTGCAAGTTGCTTTCCAAAAAGACTGTCCAATGAATTTTTTAATAAGTTGAAAGAAAGCACATGAGTGGAAATGAACTAGCTTGGGTAATGCTCACAAAAACTTCAGTCTGACTGGAAACAATTTCAAAAATGAATGTCTGTTTGGACAAGTACTTCCCAAGAGTCTGTGCTCCTTGGTCTGGCTCCAGCTTGGCTTTTGTGCAAGTGGGCAATTATCAACAGTGGGCTTGGGCAAGATCAAGGGGACAAGACGTTCTACAAAGCAGATTGCAGGTTTGTGCAATCCAGTGACAGCCTAGTGTGGCGCTGTAGCATAAGCACTGAACTGCTAAATGCAAGGTCAGCGGTTCAAACCCACCAGGAGTTCCTAAGGAAGCTTATAAAGGGTTGCTATGAGTTGGAACTGACTCAATGGTACTTAACAACAAGTACCATCTGACAGAATGTTAGGGGCAGAACTGCAGAACAATGGGGTTAACCTACTGACATCTTACCATCCTTTACAGGCTACATTCAGGTCATGTTCCTGCTTCAAGAAGGTCCCAATAAAATGGAATCATGTTAAATGGCATCACTTTAAATGAAAGGGCTAGACCAGGTGACCTGTTCTCTTCAGTCTCTAAGAGTAGGATGCTGTAATTAGTAACAATGAAGCATTAGGCAGACAATAGGGAACAGAAGATGCTCCGCAGCATGTCAACAAGGATACCGGGTACAGAGCGAGGAAAGTGTATGTAGTAGAATGGTGAGTGAAAAACTTCTAGTTACAAGGTAGAATGTGCACTATTATCTAATGTTTGATGGAACGCATGCTACACATACATGTACACTTATGGAGAACATACACAAAAGCACCTATGCCAACACTCTCACAGAGGTATCTCAGAGCACAGAGACTATAATGACGGCTTCGCTTCCTCTGTTGTGTCATTCCCACAGTGCATGCTGTTGGGAGGCAATTCTTCATGGGTCTTCTGCAATTCTGCACCTCATCCCAGCAGAGGCACTGGCTGCATTTGTTCTGGGCTAGCTATACCAGGATGTGGTTAGAGCAAACAGTCTTGGAAGACAGGGGTGGCATCTGGGTCTACTAAGGGCAGGTTGCGTGCAGTCTTGAAAGACAAAGTATCTCTCTTCAGAGCCATGAGGGGGCATGCTCACAAGTTCAGCAGAGAAGACTCGGTCCCTACAGTCAGGGTTACACTGTGTGAGCAGGTGTCAACTGCCTGGCTGTGCAGCACCCAGAGGAACTCGTGCAAGAAGCCACTGGCCGTCCACTAACGCTATGACTGCGAATCATAAAGTCCTTCCTCTCTGACCCAGGAGTCTTCTGTCTTCTGCCTGCATCCATCAAACTGTGGCAGGCTAACCTTTTAGCTTGCAAGCAAATTTAAAGGCTCCAATCCGTTTTGGAAGAAGTGCAGCCAGAGTGCTCCTTGGACGCCAAGATGGCCAAACTTTCTCTCTCATACTTGAGACATATTGTCAGGAGGGACCAGTCACTGGAGAAGGATATCATGTTTGGTACGGTGGAGGGTCAGATAAAAAGTGGGAGACCCCCAACGAGATGGATTGGCTAAGTGGCAGCATGGATGGACTCTAGCATGGCAACAGTAGTGACGTTGGCCCAGGATCGGGCAGTGTTTCATTCATTCTGTTGTGCATAAGGTCACTATGGGTCGGTACCTACTCGATGGCACCTAACAACAACAACAACAAACCCTCACAGTTCTTGACAAATAACTTCCACAGTTAACATCCAACTGCTCACTCAAAAGTATCTTTCATTTTGTGGTAACTTTCACTGTTCTCACAAAGTACTTCGATTACTAAATAAGCACCCTAGAATTTACTTCATACAGATATATTCAGGCAAGTAGAAAATAAGTGTGCCTAATTCCTGGTGTGGCACTGTGGGTTAATGCGCCAGATTGCAAAGCCGTTTGAACTGCAAGGTTGGTGGTTCAAGCTCACCAGCTGCTCCTTGGAAACCCTACACAGTGTCACTATGGGTGGGAATCGACTTGATGGCACTTACCCTTAACAACAAAAATGATTAAATAGGTGTGGCGCTGGGGGGGTTAATGCTCTGGACTGCAAGGCAGGTTTGAACTGCAAGGTCAGCAGTTCAAGCTCACCAGCCGCTCCTTGGACACCCTATACAGGGTCACTACAGGTCAGACCCTACTCGACGGCACTTAACAACGATTAAATTGTGACACTGTAGGATAAGCACTGGACTGCAAGGTCTGTTTGAACCGCAATGTAGGTGGTTCCAACTCACCAGCCATTCCTTGGAAACCCAATACAGAGTTGTTATGAGTCAGAACTGACTTGAGGGCACTTAGCAACTATGATTAAATAATCAATTTTCAAACATTGGTTAAAATATACTAGAAATCATATATGTTCATCGATGGGTGGACAGTTAAAGGGTGGAAGTATGAGGAAATGAGACACTTACATATTCATAAAGAAAACCCTGCAAGATACATTATTAGTTACAAAGAGAAATGGGTAATCTAGAGATGATTTTTGTATAGAGGAGGATGCAGGTGTTATATGTAAATATCACATCATGTTATATAAAGGACTTGAGGCACCTGAGGATTTGGGTAACTACAGAAGGGAGGGTGGGGAGTGGGAAGGGTCCTGGAACCAAGCCCCTTTGGATACCGAGGGTCAACTGTACCATGGGCTGCCAGAGGAACGCACAAATCTGCAGCCACAATGTGAGGATGGGGAGACATGCTCTCAAGAGGGAGCAGTCCCTGGAGAAGACACATCTTGCTAAATGAAACAGACCGTCAATGAAAAAGAGGATGACCCTCAACGAGACACAGCGGCTGCTACGATGGTCTCTAACGTAACAATTGTGAGGAAGGCACAGGACCAGAATCAGAGTCGCGATGAGTGAGAACATACTTGATGGCACCTAAAAAGACCAACTCTAAATGTTAATAAACGAGCTGTGACCCACTGATGTATGCTCTCTGTTCAGGTAGAACATGCTTGACTTGTACATTAATTATACCTGCATCCATCTCGGAGGAATGATGGTGGTGGTGGTTACGTACCGTGGAGTCGATTCCAACTCACAGCAACCCTGTTATAGGGTTTCTGAGGCTGTAAATCTTTACGGGAGGAGAAAGCCTCATCGTTCTCCCACAGAATAGCTGGTAGTTTAGAACTGCTGACCTTAAGATTAGCAGCCTGACTCGTAGCCACTACGCTACCAGAGCTCCTCAGGGGCAAGGTACTAGTACCTAACACAGGAGAGAAATACTAGACATTCGCTCTATGTGGATGCAAACTGATTATATTACTAGGTAACAGTGTTGTCTGGCTTAAAAAAAAAAGACTCCCAGTAGCCAATGAAAGACGGTGCCTAAAAACTCATCCTGTCCTGAGATACTTCTAAGCAGAGACTGAGCCAGCTATTCACTTCTTCTTCTTCTTCTTCTTTTTTTTTTTAATTTTAATTAAAAAACGAATCAAGCTCTTCTGAGATAAGAGTCAGGTATTTACAGATGATTAAAAATAAACAAGTCACTGCCCCAGGCATCTGAGGCTTCAGATGAGTAAATAAGACACAAACAGAGAAGACGGATTAAAGAAATACTTACACTAAAGTCACATGTGCAGAAATCATTTGGACACACGGGAGCTGATAAACTGTCACGGGGCAGCCAACAGAAGAGCATGTGTCTGTGGGTTTGGTATGAGCAAGGAGCACCAACAGAGCCAACACCATTCTCTCCTCAGAACAACACGGATTTCTGAAAAGATGGACCCACCTTGTTGTTGGGACTCAGAGCAACCCCATGTACAACAGAACGCAACACTGCCCAGGCCTGTGCCATGCTCACAATTCTTGTTATATCTGAGCCCATTGCACTGCTGCCAAGGTGCCAATCCATCGTGTTGGGGCTCTTCCTCTTTTTCGATGACCCTCATGTTACCAAACATGATGTCTTTCTCAGGGATTGGTCCTTTCTGACAATATGTCCCAGGTATGAGAGACCTAAGTATCGCCATCCTGGCTTCTAAGAAGCTTTCTGATTGTACTTCTTTCAGGACAGATTTGTTCTTCTGGCAGCCCACGGTACTTTAAATAAACCTTACATGCACGTATTTTCAAATGAACGCTTACGAAAGAAATAGAGGTACACTACAATTATTTTTTAATACTTATGTGGGTTAATGCGCAGACTGCAAAGCCGTTTGAACTTCAAGGTCAAGAGTTCAAGCTCACCAGCTGCTCCTTGAAAACCCTATACCGACCGGGTCGCTATGGGTTGGGATCAACTCAACGGCACTTAACAACAACAACAATGATTGGCTTTAAGTGTTGAAGAGCAAAGATGTCAGTTTGAGAACTAAGGTACACCTGACCCAAGCCATGGTACTTTCAATTGCCTCATATGCATGTGAAGGTTGGACAACAAATAAGGAAGATCATAGAAGAATCGATGCATTTGAGTCATGGTGTTGGAGAATAATATTAAAGGTACATGCACTGCCAGAAAAACAAACAAATCTATGCTGGAAAAAGTACAACCAGAAGCCAAGATTGACCAGACTTCGTCTCTCATACTTTGGACATATTCTCAGGAGGGACCAGCCCCTGGAGAAGGACATCATGCTTGGTAAGGTGGAGGGTCAGCGAAACCCCCAACAAGATGAGCTGGCACAGTGGCAGCAGCAACTGTGAGGCTGGTGCCGGACCAGGCGGTGTTTCGTTCTGTTGTATAGGGTTGCTATGGGAACCGACTTGCTGGTACCTAACAACAACACATGGCTGATTTTATGGCTATTTTTCGTCTCTGACTGAGGATGACTAATGTGGTGACCCTCAATGAGGTGGATTAATGGACAAATTTCACGATATTAACTCGTCACTGACTAGCCTTCCTCAGACACCACACTGCTGATCCCACTGAGTGCTTCCGGTTCAGCCATGAGAGGAAATAGGGACAGTTTTCCCTCTATTCAAAATGAAAGCAGTCTATATTAGATAAAAAAGATGGCAATGTGGATAAGCACTGAGCTGTTTGCTATCCATAAGCTCGAAGGTTCAAGCCCACATAGACCCACCCGTTGACTACCAGGTAAACCAGTTCTATCAGCAACAAAGAGCCTCCTGGTAGCACAGCTGTCAAATGCTTGGCTGCTAACTGAAAGCTAGGTGGTTCAAACTCACCATACACTGCTTGGGAACAAGGTATGGCAGTCTGCTTCACTATGTGTTATACCTTGAGCTGCGGCCCCCAAAATATGGATACGCTTGGCTGCGCCATGATCCCCAGTGCTTTGGCAGTTACGTGACGATCCCCCAAGATGTCATCTAAAGTGAAAAACCAATGCTGTTGTTGTTGTTGTTAAGTGCCATTGAGTCGATTTTGACTCATAGCTACCCTGTATACGGTTTCCTAGGGTGGCTAGTGGGTTTGAACTGCCATCTTTGCAATTAGCAGTCCAGTGCTTGTCTTATAGTGCCACACCAGGACTCAGACAAGCCAATAAAAGGATGAAAAGCGGGCTGAATCCCATCACAACCCTGACCTGATGTCAGGGCGTTTCCCAGGGGGCGACCTGCAGCACCTTTCATCTTGCAAGAGATTAAAAGGCGAGCGAAGTGAGCCACGATGAGGCACCTGGCCAGTCCTGTAATGCGGCCGTGGGCTTCATCCTTCATCACAAGAAAGAGTCGGGGTCCCTGCACTGTGACGCTCCGAGATCCTGGGAAGGCTGACAAACAAGACACATGGAGATTTTCACGAAATGCTGGGCCTACGCATGGAGTCCTGATGTGGCACTACAGGATAAGCACTGAACCACTAGCCTCAAGGATGGCAGTTCAAACCCACCAGCTGCTCCTAGGAAACCCTATACAGGATGGCTACAAGTCAGAATAGGCTCGATGGCACTCAACAACAGATGCGGAAAGGAGACATGGACCTCTCCCCAGAGGTGACCCTCTATGAGTTTGGACTTCCAGTCCTGGTGTGGCACTGTATGATAATAAACACTGGACTGGGGACCACCAGGCTGGCAATTCCAACCCACCAGCTGTTCCTCAGAAGCCCTGTACAGGGTCACTATGAGTCAGCTTCAACCCAACGGCACTTAACAACAACAACAAACTGAGAGTTCAGATACAACCGCCACTGTGCGTAGGAAGCAGTACCGGACGGTGTTTTGTTCTGTTGTGCACAGTCGCTGACTAGGAACCAACTTGACAACACTAACAACAACAACAGACTGTCAGAGAATAATAAAATCCCTGTTTGCTGAAGCCATCCACTTGTGGTATTTCTGTTTACAGCAGTGCCAGTTACCTCCTGGAGAGTCTAAAGCTTACTGCTGTGGGAGCCCTCTGGAAACCCCATGGATCACTGTATGTCGGACCCAACATACTGGCAATAGGCATCTAGGATACCTAAACCTTCTCTCTCCTCAGGTCTACTCACTGATTACCATGTAAACTAGCTATGTCAACCAGATTAAAACCACACACAGCCCAATCACCTTGAAGATGTCACTCAGAAGAGCCAGCAATACTTTGGTTCTCTATGCTCCCAAGTGAGATAGAGGCTGCCTCAGAGCACAGGAAAGAGCTGCACTCCATGGAATGTATCCATGGGAACAATCTGAGATGATCTGCATGTTCTCCCAGGCCACACACACACACTTACTGGAAAAGGAAAGTCTGCCATGTTTGCGGTTCTAGAATCCACATTCCCACCACCCTCCAGTCCAACTCTAGAGAAAGAATGGGTGTTTGGGGAGGTGAGGAAACTCTAACAGCATCTGTCTGTAGTTAGGTTAGCTTTTCAGTTCAAATTTCATCGTGAATTCAGCAGGAAGGGCTTCAGGAGCTGGATCAAAGCACAGCATCAGGACCACGAGACTTCTACATGGTAGGCAACAGCAGAAACATACCACAGGTAAACAGTAATCAGGAACCAAAATCCTCAGCACTAAGCAATTTGACCTACAGAGAAATATTTATAATACTGCTACACAATGTGTTTAAAACTTCCATACTAAGAATTAAAATAAATACATTTCAAAAGTAGTATCATTTTGTGCCTCTTCTACCAGACTGGTAATATGTATGAGTTTTTCAAGGAAGAACCAGAGACAAACTTGTAACATTTATAGCAAAACAACAACAACAACAAAAACAAGATCATGGAAAAACATTTTCACTACAATGAGCCAAAACTCAACAGCTAAAAATATACCAAAAGATCACACAAGTACCTGGGCTTATTAAGGTATTCATTTTATAGCCTTTCTGCTGCAACAGCATTGCCAGACTTCCCCCATTCAAATGTTCACCTGAGTCCTGGGATGAAACTATAGGATAAGCACTGGACAACTGCAGTCAGCAGTTCAAACCCACCAGCGGCTCTGCAAAAACCCTACACAGGGTTACTATGAGTCGGTACCGACTCAAAGACACTACTCAACAACCAACAGGAAACATCTGCAAGAGAAAATGCATGTGCTCCATGGCACACCACCACTGGTCTGTCAGTCTGTCGCACTGTGGTGGCTTGAGAGTTGCTGTGATTCTGAAAGCTATGCCTCCGGTATTTTAAATACCAGCAGGGTCACCCATGGTGGAGAGATTTCAAATGAGTTTCCAGACAAAAACAGACTAGGAAGAAAAAGTGAAGAAATACTTTTGAATATTTAGTCACTAGATACTTTATGAGTAGCAAAGAAACACTGTCAGATACAGTGCCGGAAAAAGTGCCTCAAGTTGGAAGGCACTCAAAATGTGACTGGGGAAGAGATGACTCCTCAAAGTAGAGTTGACCGTAATGACACGCATGGAGTAAAGCCTGTGGGAGAAAAGCCTGTGGGACTTTCATTTGCTGATGGGGCATAACTCAAAATGAAGAGAAA
>NW_006408782.1:990596-1001912 GCF_000296735.1 Chrysochloris asiatica
AACGAGATGGATAGGCCAAGTGGTAGCATTGATGAACTTAATTATGGCAACAGTAGTGAGGTTGGCCCAGGATCGGGCAGTGTTTCTTTCTGCTGTGCATAAGGTTGCTATGGGTCGGTACCGACTCGATGGCACCTAACAACAGCAACACATGACACACGGAGTCCTTGTGTGGCGCTGCAGGATAATGTGCTGGACTAAAAAGTTGGTTTGAACAGCAAAGGTTGGCGTTTCGAACTCACCAGCCCATCCTCAGAAACCCTATACAGGGTCACTGTTTGTTGGGACTAACTCGATGGCACTAACAATAAACAACAATAACATGACATACAAAAGAGCCCTGGGGCACTGTAGGATAAGTTCTGGACCGCTAACCACAAGGTGGTAAGTTCAAACCCACCAGCTGGTCTGAGGGAGAAAGATAAAGCTGTCTGTCCCTTTGAAGACTGTTGTTGTTGAGCGCCTTTACATCAGTTCAGACTCAGAGCAACCTTGTATGGGGTGTGCAGGCAGAGCAGGCTAGAACTGCCAACCTTCTGGTTTGCAGTCCAGTGCTTATCTGTAAATACTTACAGAGTCAGAAATCTTATTTAGGGTCATTATGAGCCCTGCGGTAGCGCTGCAAGTTAATGCACTGGACTGCAAGTTTGGTTTGAACCACAAGGTTGGTGGGTCAGGCTCACCAGCTGCTCCTTGGAAACCCTGTACACAGTCGCTGTGAGTCAGAACTGATTCAACAGCACTTCAAAAACAACAGCATGAGTCAGAATTAGGGGACCACGGTGACTCCATACGATTAAGTACTGGACTGCGAACCACAAGGTCGGTGATTCGAACCTGCAAGCTGTTCCACAAGAGAACGATGAGGCTTTCTGCTCCCGCAAAGACTGAAAAGCCTTGGAAAACTCTAAACAGGGTCACTATGAGTCGGAAGTAACTCCACGGCACTTAACAACAACATGAGTCGGAATCGACACAGTGACAGTGGGTTTGGTTTTGGTTTACACTACCTATGAGGGGGAGTCCTGGTATGGCGCTGTAGCAGAAGCACTGGGTCACAAGGTCGGCTTGAACTGCAAGGTCACCGGTTCAAATTCACCAACCACTCCTTAGAAACCATATATAGGGTCACTGTGACTCGGAACCAACTTGATGGCATTAACCAACTCACCAGCCACTCCTTGTCAACCCTATACAGATTAGCTGTAAGTCAGAACAAACTCATGGCTCTTAACAGCAACAATGACAAATCTAAGAGGGGACCCCTCACAGGATGTGATCAACTTAGAAACTGGTGAGGAATTACAGGGGAAAAGCTAAAATTATCAGTAAAAGGAAAACGAAAGTTCTCATTGATGAGATAGATATCTAATAACAAAACAAGGAAGGGAAAAAACAAAAATATGGAAGGGAAAACGAACACTCACCTATGACCGCATGAGTCTGTGTGAGGCCTGGAAATGAAATAACAGGTCTCACTGTGTGAGATACATAAAAGGGAGAATGTATTCATCTACATGTGTGCACGAGGAGCTCTGGTAGCATAGTGGCTACGAAAGGGCTGCGAACCACAAGGTCAGCAGTTCAAAATTACCAGCTGTTCCGCAGGATAGAGATGAGGTGTTCTGCTCCCGTAAAGATTTACAGCCTCGGAAACCCTATACATGGTCGCTGTGAGTCGGAACCAACTCCACGGCACACCCCCACCACCACCATACTTGTGCATGCTGTATTATTTAATTAACAGCCGTTGCACCTAAGTGGTTAAGAATATGGACCAAGAATGAGGTTTAAACCACTCTCTTAATGGACTCCATGCCTTAGGCAAACTACCTAACTAATCACCATTTCCTCATCTGTAAAACAGGACAATATCTCCAACACATAATACTGCTGAGAGGAGTCAGTCAGCCATTGCAGTGGTACCCAAGCCAGCAATCAAGGAGAACCAGCTCTCCTCACTTGAAACCAGACTCACAAAATGTCTCCAGGAGTGTACAATCAGTCCTCTCGGCCATGGATTTCTTCACTAAAAAATGTCTCCAGGAGTGTACAATCAGTCCTCTCGGCCATGGATTTCTTCACTAAAAAAAATTTGGGGATTTTGTGTGTTTGTGTGTTTTCAATTCAGGTAACTTAGCACACATCATAAATAAAAACCAACTGATTCTATAAAATGTGCTTTCACAAATCAAAAGTTACATAGTCTGTGTCTTCAAGATGCCCGGGTTTGACTTGTCAGTGGCAAAGAGAAAAACAAGTGGTTACGCATCAGGCTGCTAACCTCAAGGTCAACAGTTCAAAACTACCAGCTGCTCTGCGGGTGAAAGACGAGGTTTCTGCTTCTGTAGAGATTTACAGCCTCAGAAACCCTGTACAGGATCACTATGAGTCAGAATCGACTTCACAGCACACCCCCAATACCACCAGCAGCATGCGATATATAATAGTGCAGTACTGGTATATGTTGTAGGAGAAGCACTGGGCTACTAACCGCTAGGTCGGTGTTCAAACCCACCATCCACTCTTCAGAAACCCTATTATAGGTTACCTATGGGTAGTCAGCTTGGAGATTAAGGTGCGCCAAGCCATGGTATTTTCAATCACCTCACATGCATGTGAAAGTTCGACAATGAATAAAGAAGACCATAGAAGAAGTGATGCATTTGAGTTACGGTGTTGGAGGAGAATACTGAAAGTGCCATGGACTGCCAAAAGAACCAACAGATCTGTGTTGGAAGAAGTGCAGCCAGAGTGCTCCTTAGCGACCAAAATGGCAAAACTTCACTTCAAATATTTTGGGCATATTGTCAGGAAGGACCAGTCCCTGGAGAAGGATTTCATATTTGGTAGGGTGGAGGGTCAGAGAAAAAGAGGAAGACTCCCAGTGAAACAGATTGGCAAAGTGGCAGCATCAATGGGCTCAAGCGTGGCAATAATTATGAGGTTAGCCCAGGACAGGAGAGTGTTTTGTTTTGCTGTACACAGGGTCGCTGTGAGTTGGTACTGACTCGATGGCACCTAACAACAAAACATGAGTTAGAAGTGATTTGATGTCATGTAACAACATATGTAACTAACAGACTCCCTATCCGGGAATCAGTCTAGCAGAGTGGACTCAGCCCACAAGCCCAACAGAGACTGGCACGGAGCAAACGACATAAAACCTCCACAGCATACAGCATTTCTCTCAGTACAAATGGGATATATGTCATTCTATTATGATTTTAATCACTCCCCCTCATTGTTTCATAAAGACATCACTTTGTTGGTGCTAAGTGCCTTGGAGTGGGTTCAGACTGCTAGCTAACCTGTATAGGGTTTCCAAGGAGTGGAACCCAATACAGGCTAGCTATACCACCACCCTAGGACTCCATACATCACTTAGGAATCCACACATTAAGAATCAGGAAAACCCACAAAATGTAAAACCTAAACAATTCCCTTCACATGAAACATCCACATCATGCTACTCAATTGGAATCCTATGTGGAACCTATTTTAAATAAAATTTCATATGTCAAATCTCACTACAAGTGTTTATATGGAGCTCTGGTAGCGTAGTGGTTACAAATCAGGTTGCTAACCTCAAGGTCAGCAGTTCAAAACTACCAGCTGTTCCACAGGAGAAAGATGAGGCTTTCTGCTCCCATAAAGATTTACAGCTTCTGAAACCCTGTACAGGGTCACTATGAGTTGGAACTGATACATAGCACATAACCAATATGTGTGTATGCGTGTGTGTGTGTCCAAAAGCACATGAAAAAATTCTAGTCCATTTTTCCATGAGCTTTTGAAGCCCCCTCATGTGTATGCGTGTGCCTACACACATCTATATATGCATGCACACATTCACGCATTAAACTCTTTATCAAATTACTCTATTTGCTATGTTAATTAGACGCCTAAGAAAGACCCACTAAAATTCATCAAGTTCCCATTCAACGTCTGTTCAACAGTTTTTTCACCTCACAACTTGCCAGCAGTTACGTATCTTGGTCTGACCCTGCACTCATGCTCTGTCTAAACTGCCCCGTTATCACTAAACTGTCATGTTGTTGTTAAGAGCCATCGAGTCGGATCCAAATCACATAGTGTTTCCGAGGAACGGCTGATGAGTTTGAACCGCCGGCCTTGGCACACCACCCCCATGTGAAGCTGTAAATGAGCTGCCTGAGCTTCTGCCTTGGCTCCCCCCCCCCCCCCCCCACAAGGGGACAGGCAGCGAGGCTGGAAGAGAGCGCAAGCCCCGGGGTCAGGGTACCAAGTCTTCCACCGCCATTCCAAAGGAGTCCAAATTTAGCCTGTGCTGGGGAACAAACTGCAAAACTGTCTGGAAGCATGTTTTCATAGTTCTTGAGTATCCATCCACCGGATGACTCAGAGTTACGTATCATGGGGCCAGGTACTTTTATTTCTAAAAAAGGAATATGTTTGCGTGCTGGAGAGGCTGGCCGAGGGCCCTAAGACTTGGTGGCGAGGCCAGAAATACAAGGGAGAAGCTGGTTTGTCTCCAGTTCAGGGTAAGTGGTTTTCAAGGACCAAAGGCTAGCGCAAAATGCCACACTTAAAGTCAAGGGTGCAGTTTCTTTTCCAGTGTAGTCTCGTGAATCTAGTCAACATTTAAAACACAACTCGCTGGTGCTAATTGGGTCTACCTCTTAAAAGCCTGTTTAAGGAGCTTTTCAAAACAGCCTGGTCCCAAGCTGCCTTTTTTTAAAAAAAAAAAAAAAAAAAAAAGTTTTTGAGTTTAGAAGGGAATAACTAACTAGGAGTCATGTCTTTCCCACTGCTCTTCATAGGCTGAATGGTAGAAGAGGCCAAACAGTCTGCTCTGACTGAACAACGAAACATTTGCCACTCCTGACCAGCTCCCCACCCACGTCCACCTCACAGAAGGAATCTGCTCAGTCTGTCCACTGGGGAAGGCTGCAGAGCTGGACTGAATCACAAAGGAACAAACAACGGTGTATTTCACTTTGCAGTGAGAGAAATCAACTCACTCACCAGACAGCATGTGCACACTGCAGTTAGATATTCTCCCTTCAGAATGACTGCCCCTCTGTCCAGCATTCAGCCTTTCAAATACAGTGTGTCAACTATAAACGCAACACCAACTCACCTGCCCTCTGCTAACTCAAATCCCTTGTAGGAAAGCGCAAATTCAAGATCAACTGAGGACAAGCCCTACAAGTCAGTCAACTAGTAAAGTATCAGAGACAATACTATCCTGGCTGAAGGCTTTACACCTGGCCACAAGCTCCTTAGCGCACACTTGTAATTTTAGACAAAGGAATATAATATGTTGGTGATATCAAATTCAGGGCTTAACAGCACACCTGCCAAAAGTGAAGACCCAATCATAAGTAACTAAATAGCTCTGATAGTAAGAAAATGCTTCCTTTGAACTTTGTTATGAAGACACAGTTATAAATTAGTCAAAGTTCAGTTAGCTGCTACTGTTGTTTCAGTACTGTCTAGCTGATTCCAACTCATAGCAACCCTGTACAGGGTTTCCAAGGAGCAGCTGGTAGGTCTGAACCACCAACCCTGCAGTTAGTGCTTATCCAAAGGCAGTTCAAAATATCTTTAAACGTTTCTCCCATGTGCCCCAGAACCCACTAGCCCACCATATTCCCATAAAGTTGGTCTTCTCCCCACCTCTTCTTCCAGCCATTATTCCCACCTCTATTTTGGCCTATCTACACCCTTTCCTACAAGTCTGGCATAAGGACTGCAATCTCCAAACTTCTTCCTGATCCCTGCCCAGAGAGGCTTCTCTGCATGCGTACACAGGTATGCACGGGGCAGATGAGTACGGGACACCAGCAGGAAATAGTAGCCAATGTGCCCAGGGGAGCTCACTCCAGAGCCAAAGAGATCGGTTCTCGTGGCCCCCTCTGACAACATACATGAACCACACCTTCCACCTGTTCCTGGCAGCTGGACACCCGCCACCTAATACTGTGAAGTGTGTGGACCACCAGTGTCATTATGTCTTTACTTTTCTGTTCACGTCAACAGCCTTCGGGTTTTATCTTGGGTGGAAAATAAATAAATAATACGCCAAATTCTCCTGTTATCCTCCATAAGGGATTGTCTGGACCTTGTTTTGTCTTGGAAGGAGTCCCGGTGTGGTGCTACAGGATAAGCACTGGACCTAAGGTCAGTGGTTCAAATTCACCAGCCACTCTTCGGAAACGCTGAATAGGGTCGATAGCAGTCAGAAACGACTCGACGGCACTTAACAACGGTTCTGACTCATAATGACCTTTTGTACAACAGAACACAACACTGCCTGGTTCTGCACCAGCCTCACAAGTGTTACGCTTGAGCTCATTACAGCTGCCACTGTGCTAATCCATCATGTTGGGGGTCTTCCTCTTTTACAATGACCCTCCAGGGACTGGTCCCTCCTGATAATATGCTCGGAGTATGAGAAACCAAGTCTTGCCATCCTGGCTTCTAAAAGGAGCATTCTGGCTGTACTTCTAACACAGACTGGTTTGTTCTTGCGGCAGTCCATGGTACTTTTAATATTCTCCTCCAAGGTTGGAGGTTGGAGCCCACCAGGCACTACGCAGGAGAAATATGTGGTAGTCTTAGAAAGATGGCGGGTAGATCTCCTCTACCCTATAGAATTGCTCGGAGTGGCAATCACCTCAATGGCATCCAATAACAACAGTTATCAACAGCCAGTACCAGAATGTCCTCAGCAGACGTCAACAGACAGCCACTTCACCAGGAGTGACCTACATGGCCAGAATCTTGCAGCGCCCCTAACAAGCCAAGTGGAGCTCCAACTTCCATTTCAACCTGTGCCAAACATTGGCAATGCTCATAAGCCAGTGTCTGGAAGGACTCTTCCTTCACAGAACCTACTTTAAGGACTCTAAGGAGACCTAGCGTCCTGGTGGTGCAATGGGTTAAACATGGGCTACTAACTGCATGATCAATGGTTCAAAGCTACCAGCCACTCTAAGGGAGAAAGATGGGACTCATGGAGATTTGTTGTCATTGTTGTTGTTAAGTGCCATTAAGTCAGTTCTAACTCATCAAGACCCTGTATAGGGTTTCCAAGGAGCGGCTGGTGAATTTGAACCACCAACCTTGCAATTCAAATTGACCTTGCAGTCCAGTGCTTGTCCTATAGTGCCACACCAAGATTTACAGCCTTGGAAACCCTGGACGCGACAGTTTTTTTGAGAGTATGATGTCTTGGTGGCTCAATGGTTAAGCGCACGGTTACCAACTGAAAGGCTAGCAGTTTACCATTAACTCCACTGCAACACTACAATCTAGAACACGCTACAGTTGTGCTCCACAACACATGGGGTCACTATGAATCGGAATTGACTCAGCGGCATCTAACAATAAGAATAGTATGGTATCAGTGGAAAATAACAAACTTCATCCTAAATACCTTATATTAAATGTATTTTATTACTTAAGATGGTAATGTTAGCTGATTGTTACCACAGAAAGGTAAGAGACTGAGACACAGAGCTGATAGAAAAATCAAACAAAAAAATACAATGTCCACAGTCAATTCATTTTTATAGTTCACATGAAACCGGAAGAAATTTCTAGATAAGTCACGGTGTTTGGACACCATTTTCTTGCATATTCTTTGTACTTTAACTTATTTCTGAAGAATTTCTTTAGACAGAATTAAATATACTATTAGCCTATGTAAAAACAAACAAACAAACAAAAACTTAATTCAAGTAAGTTTCAATTTTTTTTTTTTTTTTCCAAAACTATTCTCATTTTAACATATGTCCTCACTTAGTGAATTTCTGGAAAACTTAAAATTGAAATTCTTAAAAACATCCAATTTATTTGGTATGGCCCTGTGGGTTAATGCACTAGACTACAAAGTCAGTATGAACTGCAAGGTCGCAGGTCAAGCTTGCCAGCTGCTTCTTGGAAATCCTATGCAGGGTCGCTATGGGTAGGAACCAACCCATAGGCACTTCACAACAAACTTTATATATGTATACATATATATATATGAAGAGCAGAGATGTCAGCTTGAGGACTAGGGTGCGCCTGACCCAGGCCATTGTGTTTTCAATAGCCTCATATGGATGCGAAAGCTGGACAGTGAATAAGGAGGATCGTAGAAGAATTGATGCCTTTGAGTTGTGGTGTTGGAGGAGAATACTGAAAGTGCCATGGACTGCCAAAAGAACCAATAGATCTGTTTTGGAAGAAGTGCAGCCAGAGTGCTCCTTGGAGGCCAGGATGGCTAAGCTTCGTCTCTCCTACTTTGAACATATTGTCCAGAGGAAACAATCGTTGGAGAAGGATGTCATGCTGGGTAGGGTGGAGGGTCAGAGAAAAAGAGGAAGGCCCCCAACGAGATGGATCAGCCAGGTGGCATCATTGATAGACTCAAGTGTGGCAGCGGTAGTGAGGTTGGCCCAGGATCGAGCATTGTTTCGTTCTGCTGTGCATGGGGTCGCTATGAGTCGGTTCCGACTCGATGGTACCTGACAACAACAACATATATATATATGGAAGGTACTCTGGTTAACATAGTAGTTATGAGTTGGGCTGCTAACCTCTAGGTCAGCAGTTCAAAACTACCAGCAGATCTTTGGGACAAAGATGAGGCTTTCTGCTCCCGTAAAGATTTATAGCCTCGGACACCCTATGCAGGGTCGCTATTAGTCGGAACCGACTCCACGACACACCACCACCACCACCACCGTGTATATACAGGGCTCCTGGTGTGGTGCTGTAGGATCAGCACTGGACTGTAAACCACAAGGTCAGCAGCGCAAGCCCACCAGCTGCTCTTCAGAAACCCTATACAGGGTTGTTATGAGTCAGAACTGACTCAACAGCACTTGACAGAAACAACAACAATATAAGTAGATGTTTATATATATTTTAGGAGCTCTGGTAGCATAGTGGTTACAAATCGGGCTGCGAACCTTAAGGCCAGCAGTTCGAAACTATCAGCCGCTCCATGGGAGAAAGATGAGGTGTTCTGCTCCCGTAGAGATTTATAGCCTCGGAAACCCTGTACAGGGTCGCTATGGGTCGGAACCAACTCAACGGCACTTAACGACAACAACAATATATATATTTAAAGCCGACAAACTTTATTCAGGTAAAATAATGACAGGTTTTATTTAACTCACCACTCCTACCACTAAACCAAAAATCCAAGCTGCTGCATTTTCGTTGATTCCAACCCTACAAGGTTTCCTAGGTTGTAATCTGAAGGGAGTCGAGCTCTTCCTTCTCCTATGGAGCAGCCAGTGGGTTCACACAGCCCACCTCTGGTTAGCAGTCATGTACTTAACCAGTGCACCACCACGGATCCTTGTTCATCACAGTGCAGGGAAAAGGGGTTCGAGTCAGTGTATCCATTCCCTTCTAAATTAAGCTTCGTTTGAAATCCATTCGGAATAGGAAGCTCCCGGCTACAATATGCAATGAGAAATTCAGGCCACTCAAGAGGAGAGGAGACTGAAAATGTCTCGGTTCTTCCAAGACGCTGTTCCCGAAACCTAGGGAATATAACAGATATTCCTCACTATATATCACAGTGAATCATTAATTTACCCAACACCAGGATGTGGCCTGGAAAATCCATGGAATTTAACACACTTGTATAAAAATGTATATAAAAAGTCCAGATTTCAGGAAGATGTGTTTCGACACACACTGTTGTTTATTTATTTAAATGCTTACACTGCCAAAGAAAATCCCATCTGAGAACGGGAGAAGTAAAAAAGAACACATGTTTACTTAAGACAATATTAAAACTGAAACCTAGCATTACAGAACAATTAAGAGAACAATTAAGAAAGACTTCCTCTACTGCGTGGTAAGGAGGCGATCCCTGAGTTTTACTCCAGAGATGAAAAGAGAAAGGGACTTCTTCCTGGTTCTGGAAGTCTGTCTTGGGGGAGGCAGGGTGACAGGGGCAGGTGTCACATGGCATGCTGCCCAGGAGGTCCTGAGGCAGGCAAAGGGGTGGGGGCACTCTCTCTAAAGTCACTCTGCTCACTACAAAGGGGAAGGCGTTTAAAAAAGACTTTTTCACCACCATGCCGTGATGGGCGATGGGGGAGGGAGGAAGGGACAAGGGTAGTACAAAGCCCTCCTTCTGAGGTCACAGGTCAGGCCCTGGTGCTGACAAATCCTGATCCACAACCCCAGTCACACTCAGCCTCCTCATCAAAAGAGCGCTGCACTCACTCACAAGCTAAGGAGGTGGGGTGGGGGCTGTTTCTAAACAGAAAACCACTGCCTGGGCTCTTCTGACTCGAGCACTGGTCCTGGTCAACTGTTGACACTTTTCTTTGTCCAATGCTAAGCTGACATACTTTGGACATATTCTCATGAGGGATCAGTCCCTGGAGAAAGTAATCCTGTTTGGTAGAGTGGAGGGTCAGCAGAAGAAGAGGAAGACTCCCCCAAAGATGGATTAGCACAGTGGCAGCAATAGCGTGGAGGGCGCAGGGCTGGGGCTGGAGGTTGCTGAGTCGGTACTGACTCCAGGGAACCCAACAACAACAAGAAGTTGACATCGGACCTCTGGTGTCGGATCAGCACTGGAATTCAAACCATGAGGTCGGCAGTTCAAACCCACCAGCTGCTCCTTGGAAACCTTATACAGGGTTGCTATGAATCAAAGCAGACTCAACAACGGCACTTAGCAACAACAAAACAAATCGACGTCATTTTCTCCGAGTCCGGAATGAGCTGCCAAAATTTATCATGGAGAGTCACGTGGTCAAGGGACCAGTGCATCTGGGTGTGCCAGGGCATTCCAAGTCCCCTCCAACTGTTCCAGAATAGTTATGAACAGCTCCCTTACTCATCCTCAAAAGTACCACTGTTTACACACTAAGCTATATGGTCAGGCTATCGGCACTGTAGGATAAAGCACTGGACTGCAAGTTTGGTTTGAACTGCAAGGTCGAATGTTCAAACTTACCATCCACTCCTCGGAAACCCTTCAAGGGTCACTACAGACTCATGGCTCTTGATGAGGAAGAGTCCAGCTGACTCCACAGCACTTAACAACAACAATAATAATAGTCAACAAAGAAGGCACCCTGGTGGCACAGAGGTTAAGTGCTTGACTACTACCCCACTAGAAGCTCCGCGGGAGGAAGATGAGGCAGTCTGCTTCCATAAAGATCATAAAGATTTCAAGTCTTGGAGCTCCCATGAAGCAGTTCTACTCTCCCCTGAAAAGGCTACTCTGAAACCACAGCAAATGGGTTGGTTTTTGTTTTTGCTTTTTTATCAACACCTGTTCCTGCTCAAACTCCTAGTGGGGGGGTGGGG
>NW_006408782.1:1002012-1042177 GCF_000296735.1 Chrysochloris asiatica
GGGGTGGAGGGGGGTTGTGCAGGTGCAGAACTCTGTAACCTCCACACAGCAGGGCTCTTCACAGGGAGCAGGGAACAAGTAGCAGAGAGTTTCTAAAGTTGAACCTTGACAAACTCCCTTTTTTATTTTCCTCTGTCCTTGACATGACAGCATTCACATGCAGACAGCCTGCATGGCCTATCACTGATGCAATAAGGACCTATCAAACCTCTGCCCACAGAGAGGTCTGTTTAGGTAAGTGCAATGAAGGAGTGGAGAGATGAAGAACAACTCTATGAATTAAGTGAACTGAAGGGTTGGATGAAGAGTAATTATAAAAATCAAACAAGCTACACACACTACCAACAGTAACCAATAATATTAAATGCTGTTGTGTTGTTAAGTGCTGCTGAGTGTGTTCCAACTCACAGCAACCCTGTATAGCATTTCCAAGGAGAGGTTGGTGGGTTTGAACCACCGACCTTATGGTTTATCCTACAGCGCCACACCAATAAATAATAGAGAATCTACCACCAGCTTGTCAGTTTGCCGTGCTGTGGGGTCTTGCATGTTGTTACGATGTTAGAAGCCATACCACTGATTTTAAATACTGGCAAGTTTCAGTGGCGCTTCCAGTTTAAGGCAGACAAGGCAGAAAGCCCTGGTAATCTGATTCCAAAAATTAGGCAAAGAAAACCCTAAGGGATCAGAACAAAATACTGTGTGACTCAAATATGCCACGGATCGTGAAGATGGCACAGGATGAGGCAACGTTTCATTCTGTAATGATTCAATGCAGCTAATAACAATGACCATAAATGTAAATCAGATAACCAAATAAAATAGACAAAGTAGGCAAGTGTGAATAAAATATTTGGAGTGGGTTACCAACATAGCCAATATGTATCACTGGGGAGGTTTTAATATCTAATATGCAATAAGGGGCCCTGGTATGACACTGTAAGATAAGCACTGTACTGCTAACCTCAAGGTCGACAGTTCAAACTCACCAGCCTCTCCTTGGTAACCATACACAAAGGTTGCTGTGAGTCAGAACTGATTCCACAGCACTAATAACAACATGAAATAATGGCTTTATGGAAACTCCACAGAAAATCTTATGTTTACCAGAAGCTGTGAAACTGCTTCAACCAGTTAAGATACTGGGAGGTAATGAGCCAGACACTAAGAGGAGGAAGGGAGACTCCCAAAGTGAGTGGCGAGAAGCAGGGACCTGGCCAAGGCGGGAACCACACTGGATCCAGTGACCCCCACTAACCCCGCAACATCCACCTCCTCCTCTCGCTTTCTCTCTTTTCAGCTATCTTCTTTATGTGTGTTTTTAAATCTCCTAATCAGGATCCTGGTGTGGCACTGTAGGATAAGCACTGAACTGCTAAACATAAAGTCGGAGGTTCAAACCCACCAGTCGCACCTCAGAAACCTTACAGAGGGTGGACAGGAGTCGGAACCAACTCGATAGCACTTAAAAACAACAGTCGGTCAAAGTCACAGGAATGAGCTTAAACTGAAAGCATCCTGGGCTTCCAAATCGATGGGTTTCCAGGGGCACTGTAGACATCCCTGTGCTGCACGTATAAGCTGGCCAGACCCCAGGATGTAACATGAGACTCACGTCAGTGCCAGAAATGTATGTTAAAAACCACAGCAACAGACTCTGTGCTTTAAATTTGCCATCCTCAAAAGATTTTGTATAAGATAACTACTCATACTCCTGTTACCAAAAAACAAAATTAAAATGGGACCTTTAAACTGTGAATCCTTTAAACTTGTGAAACATAAGCCACAGAAAACTAAATTTAAATGTGGCAATTATGGATCAAAAAGTCTTAAAGACCTAAATATTAAATGTCTTTCAACAACTCAAGTGGATTCCAGATTCAATTCTCTCTCTTGCAGGGCTCCACAGTTGAAAGATGAGGCTTTCTGCTCCTGCAAAGATTTAAAAAGCCTTGGGAACCTTACAGAGTGTCTCTATGAATTGGAGCAAATGGGCGGCACTCAACAACACGACTTAACTTCTGTGCTCATCACTCACTGTAAAACACGCTTCTGGTCTCTCAAGTCTTCAGGCAAAATCCACAGAACAAGATTTATGTAACTTAAAGAACATAACATAAATTCTGACTCATAGCGACCCTGTATAGGGTTTCCAAGGAGTTTGAACCACCGGCCTTGTAGTTAGCTAGAAGTCCAGTGCTGACCCTACAGCGCCACCCCAGGACTCCTTAACATAAAGAAAGTTAAGTATCTGATAACGGGTTATTTGTACCTACCTAAAATATTCTTGTGTTGAAAGTGCAGCCAGAGTGCTCCTTGGAGACCAGGATGGACAAACTTCACCTCTCATACTTCAGACATACTTTATTATCAGGAGGGACCAGTCAGTGGAGAAAGATATCATGTTTGGTAAGGTAGAAGGTCAGAGAAAAAGAGGAAGACTCCCAAAGAGATGGACTGGCAAAGTGGCAGAATCACTGTGCTCAAGCGTGCCAACAATTGTGAGGTTAGCCCAGGATCAGGCAGTGTTTCGTTCTGTTGTGCACAGGGCCACTATGAGTCGGTAATGACTTGATGGCACCTAACAAAGATATTCTTGTAAACACTGAATTCAATAGTCAAATATCTTATAAGACCACTGTATTTCTGAATTGAAAATATCTATTAGCAATCCTGTCGTTGTTGTTGTTAAGTGGTTCCGACCCAGAGCAAGCATGTATAGGGTTTCCATGGAAGAGCTGGTGAGCTTAAACAACAGACCTTGCAGCAGTTCAAATGGCTTTGTAGTCTAACGCATTAACCCACAGTGCCACACCAGTACGCCCTGTAAATCTGTGCATACAGATGGGACTTAAACCCAAATTTTCAAGTAACTATGCTTTTTAATGTGTTATAATGAAATGTACAAAGACTTAGAGTTAGAAAACGCAAAGCAAAGAACACACTTGGTATTTCTCAAGCTAGAAGAACTGGAAAAGAAATTCAAGTGTCAAGTTGTAGTAATGAAGGATTCTATTGGCAAAATATGGAAAGATGACAGAAACATCAAAAGAAGACAGAAACCAGGAGGCAGGCCTGCAGAATGTGCCCTTGGGTTGTTCAAAATGATTATATATCCCTGAGTGTTTCTGTGTACATAAAAAAAAAAAAAAGAGGGAATAGAAGCAAATACTGTTGAATGATGATGCATGGAGGGGACTATAATCCTTGCAATGAAACAAAGTACGATCAGATGAGTGTAAAACCGATGTTCTCCCATGTAAACTATCACACTCAATTCACACAAAAAAAGCTTTAAAAAAAAAAACACAAGAAAAAGAAGATGGAAAGAATGCAGAGCCACTGTGCCAAAATGAATTAATAAACCTAAAGGAGCTCTGGTAGCGTAGTGGTTACGAATCGGGCTGCGAACCTGAAGGTCAGCGGTTCGAAACTACCAGTCGCTCCACGGGAGAAAGATGAGGCTTTCTATTTCCGTAAAGATTTACACCCTCGGAAACCCTGTACAGGGTCGCTATGGGTCAGAACCGACTCGACGGCACTTAACAACAACAATTAGCTCAAGAATTAGCTCATGATGAAGAGCCGACGGTACTGAAGGAAAAAGAAATCCAATCAGCACTGAAGAAAATCAAGGCTCCAGGAATTACCATTAATACCAGTTTGAAATGTTTCTTCACATGGATGCAATGCTGAAAGCACTGGTCTATGCCAAGAAATCTGAAAGACAACAATCTGGCTAACAGGTTGGAAGAGAACCATATCTGTACCCACTCCAAGCAAAGGTGACCTGACCATCAAAATGTGGAATTTCTAGAACAACGGAATTCATCTCATACACAAGTAAAACTGTTGCTGAAGATAATTAAAGCATGTTTGTAGCAGTACAGTGGCAGGAAGCTGCCAGAAATTCAAGTGGATTTAGAAGACGATGTGGAATGAAGGATATCATTGTTGATATTACACGAAATGTGGCGGAAAGCAGAAAGATGCTTACTTGTGCTTTATTGACTATGTAAAGGTATTCAAGTATGTGGAGCATTACAAACTATGGAAACACACTGCAGAGAATGGGTATTCCAGAATACTTCATTGTGCTCATGCGGAACCTGTACAAAGACCAAGAGGCAGTCGTTTGAACAGAGCAAGGGTAGACTGTGGATTACGATCAGGAAAGGTGTGCATCAGGGCTAAAACCTTTTGCCACACCCATTCCATCCGTATGCTGAGCAACTAATCCAAGGAGCTGGACTATGAAAAGGCCAACATTGCACCAGGATGGGAGGAAAGCTCATTAACAAGCTGCAATCTGCAGTCTGCTTGAGACTTGAAGCCCACATGAATGAAGATCAAAGAATACAAGCTTTAGTGAGGAATGTTGGTAAGTGCCGTCCAGTCGGTTCTGACTCATAGTGACCCTGCACAGGGTTTCCAAGGAGCAGCTGGTGAACTGAACCACCAACCAGTTACCAGTCCAGTACTGATGCTATAGCACCACCCCAGGACACAACATAAAGTAAAAATCCTCACAACTGGACCAAAAAACAACAGCATGATAAATGGAGAAAAGATTGACGTTGCCACAGATTTCATTTTACTTGTATCTACAACCAACACCCACGGAAGCAGCAGTCAGGAAAGCAAACGACTTTTCTTTTTCATAAGGTAAGTCTCCCTGACATTCTGCACACAGAAGTTATGCATTCTGTATATTTTCATGAGTAATAAATGTTGCTGAGCTTTCACAGAATAGTCTAGGTCAATAAAAATAGGCTATATTATCAAACAGGGAGTTCCCAAAATACCCATGTCATTTTCACTAAGATAAAATCACTTCATTTGAAATGCCACAGATTTAAGGGAGCTTCTATCTGAGTCTCAGATTCCTGGTATGGTTCTGTGGGTTAACGCACTAGACTGCAAAGTCTATTGGAACCGCGAGGTCGGCGGTTCAAGCTCACCAGCCGCTCCTTGGAAGCCTGAAACAGGGTCACTATGGGTTTAGCAAGACATTTAACAGCAACAACAATTTGAGTCTGATGCTTAACTCTGAAAGACACAGGCTTGTAAAAACACACCTTGTTTTCTAATCTAGAGATTGTAAGACTCCAAGAAGTTCTTGGAAGATAAGAGGATTAAAGGGTAATGGAACTCTACTCCAAGATCTACCGCCTGCCGGAGTGACTGAGTAAGAGCCATCCATACCTGAAAGGAAGGCGTCTGCGAAAGGAAACACAGGCGTTCTTCATGTCTTTCCCAGCCAGACAACACCCCTCCCTCTAGACTTTCTTACTTATTTTAATCTCGACCTTTGAAGGGAATTATCTTAGACCTCTGGTAGGGTCGTGGTCAGACTGCTAACCGCAAGTTCAGCAGTTCGAAACTACCAGTTGCTCTGCAGGAGAAAGATGAGGCTTTATACTCCTGTAAAGATTCACAGCCTCAGAAACCCTATGCAGAGTCGCTATGAGTCAGAACCGATTCTACTGCACACCACTTCTGTTTTAGAAACACAGTTCCGCACTAGGTGACCATCGGCCTTTCAGCAGAGTCTCCTCTTGACCTCTGGACCATGTAATAGCACAGTCATGCATGTGCTGCGTAAACCCCCGGATATAGCTGACCAGGGAGTCCCGGTGTGGTGCTGTAGGATAAGCACAGGGCTACTAACTGCAAGGCTGGAAGTTCAAACTCACCAGTTGCACCTTAGAAATGCTATGCAGGGTCATTATGGCTTCGAACCAGCTCAACAGCATTTAACAACAATGTGGCTGACCAGATGGCCACTGGACCCAAAGCGGAACAATCCAGAATCCTGGAACCATGAAAGTGATGTAGAGCTGGGTAGGCAGACACGCTGGGCATGCCATCAGACAGACAGACAGACAAGCCCAGCGTAGATCCTAGGGAGAAACAGGAGGCACATACACATCGTTATTTGCTATTTTGACCCTGTCCACTCACCACCTCCAACTCCTGATTTGGAAATTCCTCCCTTCCTGGGGGGCACTCCTAAGCCCGTATACACGTTTTTGGGTTTTGTGTTCTCTGAGAAACAAACAGTAAAGGCCACAAGTGCATCAGGCTGAAGCTGACCGCTGTGGGCAGAAATCACAGACAGAAAATCTCCGAACTGATTTTTATGCTAGAAGTTTTGTTTCTCATGAGTGGCAAGCTAACAGGAGCAAAACCCTGAATTGTATATTATCAGTTAAAAACAAAAACAAACAAATTCACTGCCACTGAGTGGATTCCAAGACGTAAATCTTTACAGGAGCAGACAGCTTCATCCTTCTCAATGGAGCAGCTGGTGGATTTGAACTTGTGGCTAGCAGCCCAAAACTCAACCCACAATGCCACAAGGGCTCCTTAATACCAGTATGTTGTTGTTTGTTGTTAATACCAGTATAAACAGGTGAAAAAAACCAGCGAGTTATTTCCAACTCACAGCGACTGACTAGAACAGAGGAGAAAAATGAATGAAGGTGAAGACCTGTCTTAGGGTGGGTCTACCTTCCTGTTCTTATTGAAAACCCCACTGCCTTCAAGTCTATTCCAACTCAGAGTGACCCTGTAGGGCAGAGAACTACTTCATAGGGTTTCCAAGGTTGTAAATAAATCTTCAGAGAGACAGAGTATAACATCATTCTCCTGCAGAATGGCTGGTGGGTTCGAACCACAGACCTTTCAGTTAGCAGCCAAGCGTTTTAACCACTGTACCACTACGGTCTCTCACTCCAAAGGGGGGGGGGGATGTTTATCAGTGGCTCACAGAGGTAGTTGACATCATAGTCCCTGCACTGAGGCTTGCAGGCCAGTTACATGTGCTCCCAGATCTCCTGGGGGCTAGGAAAAGGCTCCCACCGTTGTTGTCAAGTGTCCATAAGTCTGTTCTGATGCATAACAACCCTGTATAGCATTTCCAAGGAATGGCTGGTGGGTCTAAACTGCTGACCCTGTGCTTAGCTTTCAGTGCTTACCCACACCAGGACTCCATTATCTGTGCGCATAACAATGCACGGACCCATAAAAGGGGTTAGCTGTCTGCTGAGGTTTGAAAACCACCAGATGCCACTGGGTAAGTCAAATACCAGTAGGCTCACCCATGAGAAGCAGGTTGTAGTGGAGTCCTGGTGTGGTGCGGTGGGTTAATGTGCCACACTGCAGAGCCGTCTGAACTACAAGGTCAGTGGTTCAAGCTCACCAGTTGCTCCTTGGAAACCCTATGTTGTTGTTGTTAAGTGCCGTCAAGTCGATTCTGACCCATAGCGACCCTGTGCAGGGTTTCCGAGGCTGTAAATCTTTATGGGAGCAGAAAGCCTCATCTTTCTCCCACGGAGCGGCTGGTAGTTTCCAACTGCTGACCTTGCGGTTTGCAGCTCGATTCGTAACCACTCCGCTACCAGAGCAGGGTTGCTGTAGGTTGGAACCTACTCGATGGCACTTCACAACAACAACAACTAAGGCCAGGAAGAAGAGCGCAGTGATCTACTTCTGAAAAACAGCCAATGAAAACTCAAGGGATCATGACAGAGTATCTCTAGCATCACATTGGAAGGAAGATGCACCCCCTAGGTCAGAAGGCACAGCAAACACACAGCAATCATAGCAATGGCCCGACAATCACAAAGATGGTGCAGGGTCGGGCCAGGCTTCCTTCTGTTGTATGTGGTGTCACCAGGCTGGCCCCTGCTACTGTAGACTCTAAGCTGGGGCCTGAAGTGACTCTCTGGGTCACCACTGAACTTCCAAGACCAGGTGTCCCATAGCGTCAAGGTGCCACATGTGTGTGTCTCCACCTACCTCACTGTCGTCTGTCCTCATGGGTCACCCCAACAATATGTCCCTCAGCCTACCCCAGGGCGCCCACCATCTCTCCCCAGTGCTCAGCGGCCTCAGTGGCACTACCATGAAACGCTTCCCCGGAGAGCCTGCATTTCACCATGCAGTCAGGACACTGCACATGAGCACCTCTCCCCTTTCCGTGTGACCGCCCGCGTGTCGGCTTGGTTACACTGGTTCTCCGTCTGTTCATTTAAAATCTCTACACGTCGTTGCCGCTCTGTTGTACGACACGTCAAGTTGGTTCCAACTCACAGCGGCCGGCCGTATATACACCAGGATGGTCCTGTCCCATCCTCCCAATTCCTAACATGTCTGAGCCCACTGCTGCTGCCACTGTGTCAATCCATCTCGTTGAGGATCTTCCTCATTTTCACTGACCCTCTACCAAATCTCCATATGTTGTTAAGTACCATGGAATCAGTTCTGACTCATAGTGACCCTGTGCACAGGGTTTCTGAGGTTGTAAATCTTTACGGGAGCAGAAAGCCTCAGCTTTCTCCCACGGAACAGCTGATAAATTCGAACTGCTGATCTTGAGGTTAGCAGTCCAATTCATAACCACTATGCTACCAGAGCTCCTTAAATCTCCATAAACAGAGGTTTTTTTTTTTTTTTTTAACAAGGCCAAACCTACCCACACGACAAATGAAAACATAAATACACAAGGTCCTTTTCAGGACGTGGCTGACATCTGCTTTAAAAACCACACCGTGGTCATGGTGTTGTGGCTTATCAGTCAGTGTTCCAATGTGAGAGAGAGAGGACAGGCACACACAAGCACTCAGTGCAGTACCACATGAACTGGTGGACCTCAGTATAGGCTGGGCCAGCATTCTCGGAACAAGCCTTCCAACTTTTCTTTATGTGTGACTCTTTCCCCCAAAAAAATTAAGTATAAGAGGGGGAAAAGTTGTTATTCCATGCTTGCAGAGTATAACCTTTCCCTTTTGTGAACTGGAAAGCAGAATATGTATAAATAAATATGTTTGTGTCCCTACAGAACGTGACTGAAAAAAGTCGCCAGTATTTCACAAACCCAAGTGGCTACAACACACTTGTCTCTTCCCTGTCCCTTCTTCCTGTCTCCCTCTCTGTCTGCTAGTTAGAACCTTGTTGTTAAGTGCTGTTGAGTTGGTTCCGACTCATAGTGACCCATTATAGTTAGAACCTTATGACCAAGAAAAACGTTAAGACTAACACACAGCAAGAACCTGAACCTGCTCAGGTTTCAGAAACACTAGTACTTAATGATGGAGTCCTGGATGATCCAAACCAGTGAAGGGCTTTGGCTACTAGCCAAAAGGTTGGTGGTTCGAACCCACCCAGATGTGCCTCGGAAGACAGGCCAGACAATCCGCTTCTGGAAAGTTCTAGTCTTGAAAATCCTAGGAAACAGTTCTATTCTGCATACACTGGGTGGACATGATTAACAACCACCTTACTTAGTGGTACAATAAGACATCACTCTCCAGCAGGGGTTCCGTATCTCTGTGGGTGGTTTCTATCTGTACCTCTACCACAAGAAAGGCAAACACATACAGTGCTCCCTACCCCTGACAAACACAGAAACTTGCTAAAAGATCCGCAGCCACGCTGTCGCGGAAGCATATGGGTGGCGGGTGGTTTTGGTACAGGCTGCAGTCTTGGGAACCCCATGGGGCAGCAGTTCTACTCGGTCCTGTAGTTACTGCGGTTCTGAACTGCCATCAAGTCGGTTCCAACTCACAGTGACCCTGTACAGGGTTCCAAGGAGCAGCTGGTGGGTTTGAACTGCCGACCTGGTAGTTTGCAGTCCAGGGCTGACTCTACGGTGCCACCGCAGGGGTCCACCGTCTCTAGGAGTCAGAATTAACTCCACGGCAGTGGGTTTGGTGTGGTTTTATTCTCAGTAAATTCTAAAGAGCAACCTTGCAAATTCCACTAGACTTGCCAGGGTGTGGATATCTCCCCAGTAACACAACTGATTGTGATACACAGATTAAAAGCACAAACCTAAGTAAAACCAACACAGAGGAACGACTTGCAGAGCTCTCTGCTAAGAAAACTGACCTGGTATGGAACTACTGCTGGTTCATGCACGGGACCACAAGGTCAGTCCACACTGCAAGGTCGGCAGTTCAAGCTCACGCTCACCAGCAGCTGCTCAGAAAGCCTATCCAAGGTCGCTATGGGTCGGAGCCAAGTCATGGCACTTCACAGCAAATACTAAGAAAGAATGCCTGGTAATTTGGTAAAACAAATCATTGTTAAATTGGGAAAAACCTGTCTGAGTTACCCCCCTAGGGCAGATGGCAGCACTAGCAGACTCCATCCCGTCCTGTGTGCCTTTCTCCCGAACCCCTACCCATAACATAGCTCACATCACACCTGAACCACAGAAGAGCCTCCACTCATGGCATTTGTGGCAAATTCCCGCTCATCCAAGACAGGTCCAGAAATGAAAATGTTCTGATGCTGACGTTCCAGCAAGCCATGTCAATAGGCTTAAGAGATGAACGTTGGTCATACCCCCTTAAAATACACCCCTCCATAAAGAATAGGATGTCTTTGAAATCCTACTTTGTAGAATTATCTTGACCTATTTATGAAAATCTGGGTTGGCCTCAGATTGATGGGTATAATTTTCATAGGCCCTGGTGGCCTGTTTTCAGATCCACAGGAAAAAAACCTTAAATGGAAAATAGTGAAGGAAGTGAAAACCAAACCCGCAGCTGTTGTCGAGTCCATTCGGATTCACAGCAGGTCTGGGGACAGAGGAGTACTGTCCCCCAAGGCTAATGAGACTGTAAATGTTTATGGGAGCAGACAATCTCATTTCCTCCCTCAGAGAGGCTGGTGGGTTCACACCGCCAACCTTGTGGCTATCAGTCCACAGCCTAACCCACTGCACCACCAGGGAGAGGAAAAGTGAAGGATCTGGAGCATTCATTCCCTCTTGGTTGACAGAAAGTCTTTCAGTGAGAACATTCCCAGGAGCTCAGAGAAGCTTACCAATCCACTCATTAAGACATCTACTTGCTAAAATAGTAAGCCTCAGAGGCCACCAGATCCTAACTCTCAAACAAAACCTTGTAAGGTACGCATCTCCACCTTCCACGGTGACTGACAGAAGCCAGTCATCTCGTCTGTGATGAGGCTGGCCAGACTAGAACCTAGGGAGTAGTAGGAACACAGGGGCCAGCACCCGAGGTGGGACTGGGAGGACTGAACTCTGTTCAGCTAACAGCCATAAGCAGGCCAGCTGAGTATCATGGGTAGGAAAGGAACCGCTTCTTCCTTACATTACACCTACCTTCTCTGCTGTCACCCACAGAGTCATCCCCCCCTCCCCACACATGCTGACATGCACATCCTCCTTCCAAGAACGTGTCCAGTCCCCTACTCCGTTTTCTTTACCTCCCACGCTTCCATCAGCGAGGACATTACGCTACGAAAACGGCCGGGCCTCCTGCCCCAGTTTGCTGGCTCAGTTTCCATTCATCAGTCTCCCAGAGACAAGAAGGGAACGCTAGCCACTGGACTTGGGGAGGCAGCATTCACACCTTCCTCACTGCTTCCTCATTGCTTCAGTAACACATGAACTAAGTGCCCAATGGGTGCTGGGCCCTGGGGATACAAACGGCTGTGTGATTTGAACTGAGCAACAAAGACGGCATATGTGAGTTAACAGCTTCGAAAATATGAGACGGCTTCAAAAGGTTGGTGGGGAAAATGCCACTATTCAAGTACCAATGCACATGTTTCCAGTCCTTCTTGAGTTCCCCCTTAGCTATCACCCCTGATCTCTGACTGCCTTCAGATAAGCTAAGCAAGGTCTCACTAGGTGGTCAAAGAGAAAGTGGACAAAAGCTATGAAAACAACAAAAACTAAGCCCACTAGGGTGATGCTAACCACTGTGCCAACAGGGATCTCTAAATGAAAAAAAAAAAAAAAGGAGGGGGGGGAGGGGAACTGGAAGAGAAAGATGGAGTCCATTTGGTCAATAAATCCAAATCCAAAAACCAGTCAGCTGCCACTGAGTCAATTCCAACTCACAGAGGCCCTACAGGGCACAACACAACTGCCCCATAGGGTTTCTGAGACAGTACATCTTGACAAGGACAGACAGCCTCATCTAACTCCTGTGAAGTGGCTGGTGGGTTTGACCCACTGTTCCTTTGGTTAGCAGCCCAACACTTAACCCACTGAGCCACTAATAAATTAAGGCATTCACGAATTCAACAAGTCGAGTGTTGGCACACATGCCCCCACCAGCCAGCAACCACCCCGTTCTAGCTGGCCTGCCTGCCCTGGAAGCTAAGCAGATGTGCCGGGTGAGGCATACCACTGGGCCAGAGTGACCAGGGCTCTGATGACAGCGCTGGGTCAGCTATTTATAGGGCCAGGTCTGGGCCGATGGGGCTCTATTGGGGAAGGGTGAGTCACTGAAGGGAACAGAGGAAAGCCCCTCTGCTGGGTGAATGGAGAAACCCAACGTCTGAAATCAACATGGACAGTCAGCAGGAAGATGGCTTAAAGGAAGCTTAAAGAGAGACTGCGGAGGAGAGGAGAGAGGATGCTTTCATTAATTTTCTTTCCCGTGTTGAGAGTGTCCTTTTATGGGAGAGAGCTGGTATCCGTTCAAGGATTGAATTGTTTCTCCCCCAAAATATACATCAATATGGCCAGGCCATGATTCTCAGCACTATGTAATTTATCCTGTCTGATAAATCCGTGTTGTTGTTGTTAAGGGCCATCAAGTCAATTCCAACTCATAGCAACCCTGTATAGGGTTCCCAAGGAGTGGCTGGTGGGTTTGAACCACCGATTTTGTGGTTAGCAGTCCAATGCTGATCCTACAGCGCCACACCAGGACTCCCATGAGTCCTAACCTCTGTGATATTAACAAAGCAATGAGGAGGACTAGGGGCACTTACTATGTTTATAAATTCCACAGGATGAGACTCTCTCTTGAGTCAATATCTTCTGAGACACAAAAGAGATGAAACAAGTAAGTAGAAATCAGAGGCCTATGACCACCATAAAGAAGAGGCAGGAGCGGAGCATGGCATTTGGACCCAGAATCCCTGAGCTGAATCCCCTAGAACCATGAGGCACATATAAACAGACCTTAGCCCCCTAAACTGTGCCAGAACAAACATCTGCTCCACGTGTGGCATTTCTGTCCTAGTAACAACCCATAACTAAGGCAGCATCCCAGGGACACCTGAACAGAGCTGCCAATGTGCAGCCATGGTTGGCAGGGACTTCACATGCCCTCAGTGCTTTTAACACATAATTCAATAGATAAAAGGGCAGGGGACCAAGCCTACGTCTCTGGAGTAAAAATGAAACATTCAGCCACTCCGACGAGGAACCTCTCCCTGGGCAGTAACTGACAAACCTGGGAGTCATTTGAGAAGATGAGTAAAAGGAAAAAGACAATCACATCAGTACAAGTGGTTTAGCTAAGAGGGACGGAACATGATTCATGACAACTCTGGCCAAAACCATGAGAAATAAGATGACACAAAGTTACTCACTGACTTTTTCAATCCAGTTGGTTGGGAGGTCACGGACCAGATGTTCCTGATGGACTCAGGAAAATGCTCCTGGGTTTGAGCACCACAGAGCCTCCTGCCCTCCATGCAGATCACATTCCTGGACAGAGTTTACCTGTCAGTCTAGCTTTACCACCAAGGACATGTGGCTGTATTCCCCTCAAGACATTCGTTTCAGTAAGTGGGCAATTTTGTCCACGTTCTTTCAAGCCAGTACTCACCTAACATTGGCCACAAAATAGCTACCATGAGAATGATCCCTCGTTGCTGTCGAGTGGGGCAAGCTTATCCACATAAGGATGGTTTCGTCCCACATGTTCCCTGCATCCTTAGGATGGCTATGAGCTACAGGAAAGAGATTGTTGCCAGTTGGTTTTTAGTACATGATGATGAAGCACTCTGGGTTTTTTGTTTGTTTGTTTTTTTAATTTCCCAGCACTGACATGGAGGAACCAAAGAACTTCAGTATTGCCTAAAATCACCCCAATGGTTCATGCTGAAGGAGGAATCACTACCCCCAACAGGTCGGCGCCACAATTAGCCCACCTGTCCCACTGAGTGGAACCGAGAAGCTACATGGCAGAGAAGGAGGCAAACACATTCACTTACAGCAATTCAGGGATTACCCAGAAACTGGAAGACTCAGTTGTTAGTATCCTTTCCAGATAAGTGTTAACAAGTGGCACATGAGAAATGGGACTTGTGAAAATGTCGGCAGGTAAAAACTGATGTCGGGGTAGCTTTTAAGCATGGGAGAAAAAGACGCCCTAGAATAACTGTGTTAACATATATGCAATTACAGCTACTTTAATTTATAAATAAATAGAGTAAATGTGAAGTGCTGTGAATTCTTTAGTAAGTCTCTTCTAGTCATGTCTTTGTTGACTCCCACCAGACAACTTTTTCCTGGTGGGTCTGGGTAAGAGGTGGTGGGAGAAGATGACGATAGGATGATATGGTCCCACCACGAGTGGTTGTTAACAGGTTTCATTGTGATTGTAGAAACTTGGAAATCTAATGAGGGTACTGGTCAATTTTGTCATCTTGGTGGGTTTAAGATGAACCATCGCAGAAGCAGAAGGCTGGGGAATCCCACTGCCATCCAGGGAGAAGAGCCAGGAGCGAAGCCTGAGGTCCCTGCACACTGAACCTCCCCCACCCAGGGTAGAAAGCTGTGAAATTGGAGCAGGGGCAGAGGAGCAGCAAGAACAGAACCAAGAACCAGAGCACCAGACGGGGCTGTAGGGTCCCAGCCCACAGAGCAAGGAAAGGTGAGAGTGCCTTTGGGTAGAAGGCTTGCTTGTAGAGTAGGCTGACTCCACACACTTAAGTGGAAAGCTAGGTTTGCTGATTCACAGAGTTAGTCAAGTGTCTTCAAGCAGAGGCTTATAGCAGAATGGAGTGTCCTCTGGGCGCTAACAGCAGCCTTAAAAAGGCCACAGGGCCAGGGGCCTGAGGACACAGTCTAGACAGTTCTGCCTGGAAGAACCGTGCCCTGAGCAGTAGTGTTGTGAAGTGCCGTCGATCAGTTCCAACCCATAGCGACCCTGTACAGGGTTTCCAAAGAACAGCTGGTGAGCTTGAACCGCCAACCCTGCAGTTCAGCGCATTAACCCACAGCGCCACACCAAGACTCCAGAGCATTTCTGACTCCTGAGCAAACAGACCTCATAATCAAGAGCATTGTCTGAGTTCTGTGTGGCTACCACAATGAACTATGGGACCCAGTCGAGATGCAGAGAGTGCCCTGCGAAGGGTGACCGGCGTCAGAATTGGTAGAGAAGACTCGAAGGAGGGGCACATCTGACCTCAGTCTCCCTGGAATCACCCTTGGGCTGAGGCTGGGTTTGACTCACCTCCTCCCCTGGGCAAGTTAGAGGAGGTCAGGCACCTGACTTTTAAAATTACATTAACAGGACGATCATTTTCTTAATTTGTAGTATTTTCCGTATCTAACCACTTGCGTCGTTTACACAATGTAAATTATAAGCAACAGCAAGTGTGTGTGTGTGAGAGAGACAGAGAATGCGTGCGCGTGCGTGTGTGCGAGAGAGACAGAGAATGCGTGCGCGTGCGTGTGTGTGAGAGAGACAGAGAATGCGTGCGCGTGCGTGTGTGCAAGAACTCAGTCACGGTGCAGCTCCCTGAATGAGGAATACAATCCCTGAGGATTGCACATTAGTCCACAGGGGGGTGGGGGATGGGGGTGGGCAGGGATTGTCAAAGTATCTTCTAGAACCCAAATCCACTGCCATCAAGTTCATTCCAATCCTTCTGAACAGAGTAGAACTGCTCATAGGGTTTCCAGAGCTGGAGGAGGCCACTAAAAAAATGTATCACAGCTGAAACACAGGTTACACGGGAGAACACTGGCGGGGAAGCTTCAAACGGAGTTCCTGGTGTGGCACCATAGGATAAGCACTCGACCTCAAGGTCAATTTGAACCAAGAAGTCAGAGGTTCAAACTCATCAGCCGCTCCTTGGAAACCCTGTACTAAATTGCTATATGTCATAACTGACTCAAAGGCACTTCACAACAAATCTCTACCAAAGCAGACTGCCACGTCTTCCCTTTGTGGAGCAGCTGGTGAGTTTGAACCACCAGTTTTGGTTGTTCAGCCTAGCGCTTTAGCCACTGCACCTCCAAGGCCTCCTTTTTCTAAAAAATACTCTTTGACTCATCACATAAAACACCTTGAAAGTACATGTTGTGAGGTGTCATTGAGTTGATTCCGAATCGTCACAACCCCATACACGGCCTGACCCTATGCCATCCTCACAACACCTGTTATGTTTGAGCACCAACACATGAAAGTACATACATTGCCAAAATCAATATGATCTTGGACTTTTCCTTTTCCAGCAAAGCTCTAAGCTCACATCACTTCATTATTCAAGTCAAGAAACGTGATCCCTCTAGTTCCAGAGGGTGCAGGGGAATGCAGAATCTCCACTGAGTGGTTTCCAATCAGTTGGGACAGGGCTGATGAAAGGAGATGAGGATAAGACTCTTGTGATTCAATAGTAAATAACTGCTATCAGGACTGATTGTGAGGGTCGGAAATGTAAAGGCAGATGTTTTGTAACAAAAGGAGGGGAGTGGGTGATCTTGCAGTCCAGTAGCGGAGATCCCTGGGACCATCAAGGGAGAAGAACGGACTGCGGGACCCTGCCCAGAGAAAAAGTGATGTCAGAGACAGAGGCAGAGAAGATGACATGGAGAGATGGAGTGGCTGGGGACTCTCAACTCAGGGAGGGAGAGGGGCTGTGTGCCGGCGACCAGGGGGCAGGCTTGCAGGATATACCCTTTGGTTGTTTGATGATGCATGGAGGGGATTGTAATCATTGCAATGAAACGAAATATGACAGGATGAATGTAAAGCTAATGTTCTCCCATGTAAACTATCACATAAGTCACAATAAAAAAATTTTTTAAAAAAGTGATCCCTCATTGGTTCTAGAAATACAAAGGGTAAACACTAAGGAAAGTGGTAAATCAAGTGGCCCTGAAGGAACAAAAGTAATAAATGGCACTGGGTCCTAAAAGCAGAGCTGAAGAGGTCACACCTAGTATGCTTCAAATACTGCCTCCACCTGACATCACTGCCACCCAGTAAAATAGACATACACAGCATTTAGAACACACATGTTAAGTTTTACTAAGAATGAAGTGCCCTTTCTACAAGTAGACAAAGTAAGAACTGGTGATATTTTTAAGTGGTCTCAGGTATCAGTACAACATTGGTTAGGAGAACGTTAAATTACAAGCCATCTGTTCTGATTAATTTAATTTCTCTCATCTCCTTCAACACAACCTAGTCTGGCTTCACATGAGCGTTTAGAGGGCCGAGTATGACTTTAGTTTGTTCTGAGAGCAGGAAAGTAGACTGGTCAGCTGGTGAGCTCCTTGATGGGCCGGGACCCATCTCCTTCACAAAGACATCCCCGTTGAAGGTGGACAGCACTCACTCGCTCCTTTCCCTCCAGAGAGGTATGTGGAGCAAGCCCGCATGCTGCAGCATCATACATTACACAGGAGCTCTAGTGAGGTGCTGCTGGGTAAACACTAGACTGGTAGCCACAAGGTCGGCAGTTTAAACCCATCAGCCACTCTCAGGAACCCTACACAGGGCCGCTATGAGTTAGAGCCAATTTATCACCATCACCCTACACAGTTTTAGCTATGACCCCATAACCCACAGCTCAGGGGTCCCAGAAGTTAGCTGTGCATCTGAGGTAAACGGGGTCTTTTTTACTATGCAGATTCCTAAAGGTAGCGCTATGAGCTAGGCGTTAGGGTGCTAACCAACTGGTCATGGGTTCCAGCTGCTACCAGCTGCTCTGCATATAGTCTTGGAAAACCTATCTAGGGTCACTAATGAGAACCTGAACTGACTGGATACGACTGGCTTTGGTCTGGGCATTCTAGAACTACTAAATCAAAATCTCGAGAGGAAAAACCACCTTTCCAGGTGATTCTGGTTCGAAGCACATCACAGCAGGCATTTACTGCGCACCGGCCTGGCCCCGCACTGTGTCCTCCGTCACAAGGAACATGCAGTAGAACCCAGTTCTACAAAGCGGTATGCTGAGGGGCCCAAGGGGCACCCACAGGAAGTGAGGGTTGAACTGAGGCAGGCAACACCAAACCAAGCGTACAGGATCCAGCGGGCCAGCACGGGACACAGTCAGTAGGTGGCACCCTAGTGCTGGAGGGACGGCTGGGGACAAGACAACCAAGAATTTCCCTGGAGGCCAGCACTGCTGACCTCAGCTGAAACTCAGACAAGCATGTCTGTGACTGCCGGGTAGCCTTCCTAGACAGTGCAAATCTGGGTGGTAGACAGAAGTGCAACCAACTCTGCCTCACCCTTCAATGGAATCCTCGTCTATAAAGGAGGCAGTCCACAACCTATATAAACCACCAGAAACAAACCTACTGCCATCGATTCGATTCCCCCTCATGGTGACCCTGTATAGGGTTTTGGAGGCTATAGAATTTTACAGAAGCAGATCTACAGTCTCATCTCTTTCCCACAGAGCAGCTGGTGGGTTTGAACCACCGCCCTTGCTAACAGCAGTCTGATGCCTAACCCCTGCCACCACCAGGCCTCTTTGCTACCTAGACAAGGGGGCTTCAAAGAGTCCATGGAAAACTGGAACGGAAAGATAATGGAATTCCCCTTTGTGCCAACAAGTGTGTGCAGTGGATGGGAGTCAATGATGGGCTAAATCTTTTTAGGAACATCTTGAGTTTCATTTTCACCTTGAGGACAATTTCAATTAAGTAGACCTGAGCTAGTCAATCATCTCTTAACATTTTAATTTCTGCGTTACTTCCCCAGTACGTTTCTAAAAGGGGCCAACATGGAGACTCTGCCAATCGCTTAGCCTCCTCAGAGGCTCCCGCTGGACAGGGTAGTATTTCTGTCATCTCCAGCTGCAGGGCACCTGGCACACTGCTCTATGTGCTAGACAATGGCCCTAAAGCCTCACTTTGAAGATGAAAACCTCTTCAAATGCTAAGTAACCGTTAGCTATAGGCCTGGGAACCTGAGAGGCTACGGGATTGGGCCGCATATAAAGGCTCCAGGCCAGCAGGAGGCGCTGTAAGGAGCCTCTCCTTCCCCAGAATGTGCAATGTGTTGTGAGTGTGTGTACACATGCACACACATACCACAGAGATGTTGCTACTGTGTGTCATCGAGTCGATTCCAACTCACAGTGACCCAGCAGGGCAGAACAAACTGCTGCCGAGTGTTTCTAGGGCTGTCTACCTTTACGAGACCAGACCACCGATCTCTTCCCTCATGGAGCCACTGATGGTGGGCTCCAACACTGCAGCACCACTAAGACTCCATATATATGTATATATGTAAGGTTACTGGTTCAAGCTCACCAGCTGCTCCTCGGAAACCCTATACAGGGTCACTATAGGTCAGAATTGACTCGACGGCACTTAACAAAAACAATGTATGTATGTATATATTCTTATATATATGTATGTTGTGCTGTTGGGTACCATGTTGTTGTAAGTGCCGTCAAGTCAATTCTGACCCACAGCAACCCTGTATAGGGTTTCCAAGGAGCAGATGGAGAGCTTGAACCACCAACCTTGCAGTTCAAATGACTTTGCAGTCTGACACATTAGGCCACGATGCCACACCTGTAAATCTTAGCAGAAGCAGAAAGCCTCCTCTGTCTCCCACTGAACAGCTGGTGGGCTTGAACCACCGACCATGTAGTTAGCAGTCAAGTGCTTGTCCTACAAAGCCACCACATTCCCCATATATACATACTGTTTTTGTTAAGTGCTGTCAATTTGGTTCTGACTCATAGCATCCCTGTATAGGGTTTCTAAGGAATGGCTGGTGAGTTTGAACTGCCGACCTTTAGGTTCAAACCGACTGTGTGGTCCAGCACATTAACCCACAGTGCCACACCAGGACTCCCTCGTACATATAGTCAGTGGGCAAGACTTGAAAATGTTAAAATGAAAAAAGTCTGCCATGCATCATTTCTTTCCGAAACCATGACCAAAAAGGTGATGTTAAAGCCGCACAAATTTTTCTGCTTTCGGAGATGGCTCCTTTTCAGCGAGCAACGCTATACACTGTGTAGGAAGTGTCAGATCATTCCAGAACAGGTACAATGTAAAGATGCAATGCTGTGCCAACGAATGCCCTTCAGTCCTGTATCTGCGTCTAACAGCGCCCTCCGAGTCGGCACCCTGACTCCGACATCTGAGAATACAGGTTCAGCAGGCGAACATCACTGCGCAGAGTGTGTATACAGGTTCAGCAGGCGAACATCACTGCGCAGAGTGTGTGTGTGAGGGAAACTCGCGTCAGCTGCACCCTTCTCTGTCCCCAAGGGGAAGGAAAACCAAAAATCTGCCCCAAGTGCCATCGAGTCCACTTGTGTTACAGAGATATCCAAGCCTTCCTTCCACAGTCCCTCTAGGTGGGTTCCAATTGCCAACCTTTAGGCCCACTACCCACCAAAAACCACGTGCACTTTCCCAGGCTCTCTATAAAACCCAAACCCACTGCTACCATGTCGATTCCAAATCAGAGCAACCCACTGGAGGGTTTCCGACACTGTCCATCTTCCATCTTTCTCCTGGGGACTGTGATGGGTTTCAATCGCTTCCTTTTACAGAGAAGTACAGGCTGTCCTTTTCCCTTTGACTGCGATTTCTTAGACTTTTCACTGGGATAGTTAATCCAGTGGTTGCTACAACATTACCAAATACACCATCGCAGGAAGCCCAAGCAGATCTTATCCACAACCCCCTCCTTCTTACAGGAGTGGTTTCTTTTCCTCTCCCCTCAAATGGAATCAAGGAGCTCTGGTAGCGTAGTGGTTACAAATTGGGCTGCGAACTGCAAGGTCAGCAGTTTGAAACTACCAGCTATTCCACCGGACAAAGATGAGGCGTTCTGCTCCCATAAAGATTTACAGCCTCGGAAACCCTGTACAGGGTCACTATGAGTCAGAATCGACTCTACGGCACACAGGCACCACCAAATGGAATCACAGCTCTACCTCCGCACAACACACAATACCATGTGGAGTAGCAGAAGCCATTAACCAATTCCTTCACCCAGAGATCCAGCTCCACCTTGAGCAGAACATCACTGGTGTGATGTTCTCAGGACCACTCGACACCCCGCCTGGAAAACGCTGCAAAGCCTCCAGAGCTGCGTGTCCTCGGGTACAAGTGACCCGCTGCTACCTTGAGGGCAGTGACAAACCCGGCTACACAGCAAATGCTCCACAAACAGCGCAGAGTGTTAGCGATTCACTTGGGCCCTGGTTTTCCTCCCCTGACAATGTACCACGTACAGCTCAGGGGTCTTCAGTACAGTCACACAAGTGTGAGGTCACCACCACTTTCTACTTCCAGAACATTCTCATCATGCAACAAGCAGCCCAGAGCCTGTTGGCAGCCATTCCTATCCCAGGCCAGACTTTTTCTCTCCAAATGAAATTTTCTACATGACATGGCAAAGCCTGCCTTCCCCCTTTAAGAAACAAAGAAGTAAATTGTGAGTTTTGTCTGCTGCCACAATTTCTAGCTTTCGGAAGTAGAGCAGTCAAATTTCCAGAATGTCAACTTTAATAAGAAGGAATCCTGTAACGGTTACGTGCTCAGTCACTGACCAAGAGGTCGGTGGTTGGAACCCACCATGGGAGAAAACATCTGGTCATCTGTTCCCGTAAGGATGAAGTCCTACATGGCAATTCTATCCTGTCCTCTAGGCTCGGCACACAACAACAACACGTACCAGGCAATGCAGTACTGGGAACTACCATTGTCTCCCAAAATCAGCAGCCTGTGTGCTGTCATCACCAGCTACCATAGAAGACACTGAGCAGCAGACACCACTGTGCCTGCCACACGAGATGTGCACCCACCGCCCCGCGGGTTCAGGAGCTGAGTCATACGAGTGCAATTTCCAGACATCTACATCGCTGTGGGTTAATGCGCCAGACTGCAGAGCCGTTTGAACTGCAAGGTTGGCAGTTCAAGCTAACCAGCTGCTCCTCGGAAGCCCCTATACAGGGTTGCTATGGGTCATAACCGACTTGACAGCACTTCACAACACCACCACCAAAGCAGACGTAGCACAGGGACACTCACGTCACTGCAGGTGGTTTCTGGGAAGAAATGTGTAGTCAGTGAAGTGCAGAAAGCCACACTCAACAGATATGACTCACAACGGGACACATGAGCCCAGCCTCCGTTTACCTGTGGATTGTACACTGGGCTTCTGTGTCCCCTCCCCCCCACCATCCCCACCCCTGGCTCCTCACCATTCACCTCCCCAGCCTCTCTTCTTCCTGGTTGAGATGAAGACCAGAAACTGCTCCTCCCACAACACACGTGTCCCCTTTACACACCATGTTACTAGAAATGAGCCTCCCTTCCTATTTTGGCAACTTTATGTTTTCCAACATCATCAGAAAGTGAGTTGAGGGTGGAATCTTTCAGAAATGTGTCTCTGGGAATTTCTTCATCTCTTCTGTTTGGATGTGGGACCAACAGAAGTTGACCAATCACTGAAGGTCTGAATATCTTCAACCCCGAGGTTGTTGTTGTTGTTGTTGTTGTTGTTAATCAGTGCCAACTCATAGCAACCCTATGCACAACAGAACAAAACACTGCCCGGTCCTGGGCCATGCTTGAGCCCACTGATGCTGCCACTTTGCCAATCCATCTCACTTGCAGTCTTCCTCTTTTTCTCTGACCCTCCACCTTACCAAACATGATATCCTTTTCCAGTGACTGCTCCCTCCTGACAACATGTCCGAAGTCTGAGATGAAGTTTGGCAATCTTGGCCTCCAAGGAGCACTCTGGCTGTACTTCTTTTGGAAGCCCATGGTACTTTCAATATTCTCCTCCAACACCGTAACTCGAGAGCATCAATTCTTCTTCAGTCTTCCTTATTTACTGTTATGGTCAGCATTTTGAAACTACTCTCACAATAGTTTATTGTGTGAGGTCAGGCCGGTTCCAACTCACAGCAACCATGTATAGGGTTTATGAGGAGCAGCTGGTGGATTCAAACCACGGACCTTGTGGTTGGCAGTCCAGTGCTTATAGAGATTGAGGGCAAAGGGTGCCAAGTCTCTCACTGCCAGAGTGGAATTACAAAATATGGAAAAGGAGAAACTAAAATGATCCCAGTGGCTAGAATTGAAGATGCATCCACGTAAAGGCTTGGCTCTTTATATAAAAGATGCCGACAGAGCTATAGATCTATGTGCAAATGTGTAAATGTATGCATTTGTCATGCAGATATATGTGTATGTGTGGAGCCTGTTGGCACAGTGGTTACAGCGCTTTGCAGTGCTAATAAAAAAGTTGGTGGTTAGTACCCACGAGCTGCTCCGTGGGGGAAAGATGAGGTAGTGTGCTCCCGTAAAGATAACAGCCCAGCAAACTCCAGGGAGCCGTTTTACCATCATTTGGAGTCCTGGTGTGGCACTGTTGATAACCAGTGGACTGCAAGGTTGGTTTGAACCATAAGATCGGTGGTTCAACTCACCAGTCACTCCTCAGAAACCCTATACGGGTTTGAGTCGCTATGAGTCATAATTGAGCCAACGGCACACAACAAAAACAGCATACACATGTGTGCGTGCACACACACACACACACACACACACACAACACACCCCACTCCCCACCTCATTCAGAAGGTCTACAAGCAATGGTATACCCTGCGGCAATCAGTCCTCTCAGCACAAAAATACCATTTTCTGCTGAAATGAAACACAGCTGTTTAAAGCAATGGCTGTTTCTCCAGGAGCAAGAAATGTACAAAAAGAACCTGGAACATGCAGGTGTGCCAGAAAGTAAGACTGAACTCTAGGTAAAGGCACCAGCCCATAGGGACTTCCCACTGCTCAAATCTCAAATCCTGGGGAACTTGGAGACTATTAAACTACAGAAGGATAGTTAAGGATCACAGAGGGCAGGGGGTGGGGGTGGTCTTCCTTATTGGAGAAAGCCAAATACACACAGAAGGAGGGAGGGAGTTAAAGAAAGCACCTTTGGCAGCCATCATAGGAGAACAGATTCCAGAAAGAATCATCAGTGGATGCTATGACCAGCAGGTGAGAGGCATGGATTTATGTCCATCGTCTCAAATTGCAAAATGAATCACAAAAGGAAAAATCAGTGAAAACAGCTGATCGTCATCACCACCCAAACCAAGCAATCAAAGTGAACAACACCCCCCTGGGATTGGCTGATATCATGTGCTTCCCGATGTGACTCTCCAGACCAACGTGAGGCGTGACTCCAATCAGGAGGAATCACAGCACCCAGGCTGATGGTGTGCTTCAAACTGACTGACTCCTAGGCCTGGTGACACTGTGGGATAAGCACTGGACTGCTGAGAGGTCGGCGGTTCAAAACCCTCGGGAGAAAGACGAGGCTGTCCGCTCCTAAAAAGATTTACAGCCTCGGAAACTCTAACAGGGTCGCTATGAGTTGGAATGGACTCCGTATGGTCACAGGTTGGGTTGGCTTGGGGGTTTAATCTTCAAAAGAGGAGGTTTAGGGGTGCAGTAGCTAAAAAGTGCTCAGCTGCTAACCCAGCTGTTCACGTGAGAAAGATGAGGGAGTATGTTTCCTAGAGATTTACAACTTTGGTGAGGAAAAGACACAGACCTATTAAAGACCCCAAACTAAACACAGAAGTGATCTTGGATGCAAACCTGGGTCCCCCAAATTGTATTGCCAAGAAGGACATTGGGTGAAAATTGGAGAAACCTGATTAATAATACTGGACCTAAATGATCTATCTGATTGTGACCATTATCATATAAGACAGTATCCTTGTTAGAAAACACAGCCTAGCACTCAGCGGTAAAGAGAAACTCACTCTCAAATGGCTCCAAAACAATATGCAAATTACGTGTGCCACAGAGAGAGGCTCTATATAACTGTTATGCATGTATACATGGGGGCATATACACATAGTGCCCACATATAGCTACCTGGAGAAGACCCTTATGTATCTATTGTTGCTGTTCTTGCTATTATTGAAGTGCTGTCGAGTCAGTTCCGACTCATAGTGACCCTATATAGGGTCTCCACAGAGTGACTGGTGACTTTGAACTGCCGACCTTGAGATTCAAACCAACCTTGTGGCCCAGTGCATTATCCTGCAGTACCACACCAGGATTTCATATCCATCTATGTTGTTGTTGTTATGTGCCGTGGAGTCAGTTCCGACTCCTAGCGACCCTACACAGGGTTTCCGAGGCTGTAAAACTTTACGGGAGCAGACCACCTCATCTTTCTCCCGCAGAGCGGCTGGTAGTTTCGAACTGCTGACCTTGCGGCTCACAGCCCAAATCGTATCCACTACGCTACCAGAGCTCCTTATATCCATAACTATGCACATATGTGTGTATACACACACACGTACCTACATGTATCTACCTGGAGAGGACCCATATATATCAACAATATGTAAATGCGTGTGTACATATACATACCCTACGCAGAGAGGACCCATATATATCCATATGCATTTCAAAGAGCACAGCCTTCCGTATGGATTACAACTCAATGTAAAGAAAACAAAAATCCTCACCACTGGACCAATAAACAACATTCTTATCAATGGAGAAGAGATTGAGGTTGTCAAGGACTTCATTCTTCTTGGATCAACTATCAACACTCGTGGAAGCAGCAGTCAAGAGATCAGACGACGTATTGCATTGGGCAAATCTGCTGCACAGGAACTTTTTAAAGTATTGAAGAGCAGAGATGCTTGAGGACTAAGGTGCGCCTGACCCAAGCCATGGTATTTTCAATAACCTCATATGGATGCGAAAGCTAGACAGTGAATAAGTAAGATCGTAGAAGAATTGATGCCTTTGAGTTATGGTGTTGGAGGAGAATACGGAAAGTGCCATGGACTGCCAAAAGAACCAATAGATCTGTTTTGGAAGAAGTGCAATCAGAGTGCTCCTTGGAGGCCAAGATGGCTAGGCTTCATCTCTCATACTTTGGACATATTGTCAGGAGAGAACAGTCGCTGGGGAAGGATGTCATGCTGGGTAATGTGGAGGATCAGAGAAAAAGAGGAAGACCCCCAACGAGATGGATCAGCCAGGTGGCATCATTGATGGCATCAAGTGTGGCAGTGGTAGTGAGGTTGGCCCAGGATCGGACATTGTTTCGTTTTGCTGTGCATGGGGTCGCTATGAGTCAGTTCCGACTCGATGGCACCTGACAACAACCAACATACACACACATGAACCTGCATATATCTACATGGGGAGGACCCATATATATCCATGTGCATGTATGTGTGCATATATACATACAAGCACACATACATCATTTATATATAGAAAGGATCCATGTATATGTCTATGTGTGCACAAACACACACACACATGTATATACTATTATGCAGAGGATCGATATGTATACATGTGTTTGTGTGTGCTAACACAAACACATATTACCTACATGGGAAGGATTTTAAAATATTCAATGTATGGATATGTGTGTATGGATATGTGTACATAACATACATTGAAAAAGTCCGTGGAAAATGGAATGAAAAACAGTCACATTTTTCCACCAAGTCTGAAGCCCCCTCTTATATGCACACATACAGACAGATACACACACACATGCCCACACACAAAGAGAAAGAACTTATCCATAAAGTAGATGTGGTGAAAAGTAAAAGTTGAGAAACTAAGTGAGTTCTTGCTTCAATGAACATGAATTCTGGCTTATCAAAATTAAATAATCCCCTACTAGTGGTTACGTGTAGGGCTGCTAACCAAAAGAACAGCAGTTCAAATCTACCAGCCGCTCTCGAGAGACAGATGAGGCTTTCCACTCCAGTACAGATTTACAGCCTGGAGACCCTAAACAGGGTCACTATGAGTCGGAACTGACTGGAAAGCACATCACCAAAAAAGCTTTCAATGTACCCAGCAAGAAGGCACGCGCCAACAGCCAAAACTCGGGATCTGAGTTTTGTACCTTCTTTGCTCACTCAAAATCAAAGATAGATAATAACAACATCTCAAAGGCCACCCAAAAACGCACAATTCTTTTCATTCAAGAATTTTTCAAAAAGCAAAAATGAAAACACTTGAAACTTTTAAAACTCCTTGAGCAAGCCAAGAGGGAGTAAAATTTGTAAATATTTAGAATATATCTTCTGGTTATACTGCTAACCTACAGGAGGCCAGCACTTCAATCATCTAATTGCAATATTCAAACTCCAAGATGAATATGGAGTTAGAGACATTAGAAAAACAACAGAACATATTACTAGTGTGGGAATGACACTTAGAAGCCACAGCTTTAGAAGCCTTGTCTGTGTAAAACCTGAGCAAGCGTCCCATAAAACCTTGGCACTGATTGTGGGCTGGATCCACCACATGAGGTGTCCCAGGCAAAACTGCTCGCAGAGAACCACCTAGAGCAGATGCCCACCACGCCCACAGAGGGCAGTGGGAAAGAACTCTTCCCACCTACCACTAGCACATTTCAGTGAATAAACAGCAAAGACACTGGCGGCTGCCATGAGACAGTCCCTGGAGAAGGACGGACGGCATGCCTGGTAAAGCAGACAATCAACGAACAAGAGGAAGACCCTCACTAAGACAGACTGACACAGTGGCTACAACAATGCGCTCAGACAAGCGACACTCGTGAAGCTGGGTGTCAGGTCTGGGCAGAGTTTCGGGGTCTCTAGGCCTCACAACTTGCAGACACCTGACAACAATCATGAAGTAAGTAGAAGAATCCAGGAGTTACCACACCCACATTGTAAAACTGTCCTTTCAAAAAGAGCTTACCAGCAGTCTGCCCCTCCTCATTTCCCTCTCTGGCCCCTTTCCTAAATGAGGAACTAGAGAGGAAGCCCTAGTAATTGTCATAATGTGTCATACATAGCAATGGGCTGAAAGAATTCCCTCAGGGACTGGCCTCTTCCTGTCCTGCCTACACTCCCTTAAACCCCAGCCCAAACAGCCACAGAGGTGGTTTCCTGATTCGAGTCAACCCCATGAAACCCTATAGGACAGAGAGGAACTGCTCCATAGGGTTTTCAAGACTAAATCTTTACAGGAACAAGCAGACAGCCCCATCTTTCTCCCGTGATGCTCCTGGTGGATTCGACTGTTAGCAGGCCAATCCATACCTCACTTTGCCACCAGGCTTCCTCTGTCCAATTCAAGGCAGCAAGAAAACAAAGCCAACTTTCCAACCAGGGCTCCCCTGGGACCTAAAGACAGGTGGGGGTCAGTTCAGCTCCGCAGACCCAACAGGCTGCAACTGGAAAGCTGAGTCTAAGGTTGCTTCTGTCAAAAGCAGTCTCTGCTTTAGTTAGGAAAGGCAGAGGACGTAAATGAGAGGCGGGCCCAGACCAACAGAAGACAAAGAGGGCTTCGAACCGGGTCGTTCTAGTTCCAGTGTTCAGAACTAGCTGAGTCCAGATAGACTGAATCTGAGTTTACATTTTAAACAGATCCCAAGGTGATTCTCACATAGGTTCTCACGGGATCCCAGGGATCATGTTAAACTGTAGATTCGGGTTCAATCAGAGGTTCAATAGGAGAAGATAAGAGATACAGTTTAGGGCGGTGCCAGTCGGCTCTGTAAGGTCGCTGTTTGTGGGAATCAACTTATAGGCCATGGGTTTGGTTTCAGATGACTTGGGAGTCTTTCACTCAACTTTTGGATGGGGTGAGACTTGTAAAATTATATTTTTAACCGATACATAACCGACTTTAAAGATTGAGAAATTACAATTAATATATTCTGTGGGGTGCTGTGCTGAGTAGGGGTAATTTGAGAAGCATTTAAAATCGGCACTTCATTTAACCTCAGTGTGTCTGAGGACCCTTACCCATAAAGCAGAAAGAGAGCACGTCTGCTCCAACGGTGGGTTTGGTTCTCTTCGAGAACAAGCACAGAGAACATTCCGCACAGAACCTGCTCCATGGTCACAGGCACTCGAATGGAAGCCAGCGGTGCTGTGGCAGAGAAACACAAGGTTTCCTTGGGGACTGGCATTAAAGATGTTTGGAGAAAAGAAATAACTATCAGTTTGAAAATACCTCCCCATCACTCTGCAGGCACAGGACTGCTTTCTGGAGGGACACCAAACTACAAGTTGTCAGATCCATGGTGACCAAGTCCTGGTCTCTCTGGGCACCCGTTGCTGAAGGCTTCAGCTACAGCAAGGACGCAGTGAGCATAAGTGAAGGAGTCCGTGCAAGACTGCCCAACATCCCTGTCTGCCAAAATACAGCTCCGTGGCCATGCTGGATGCTGTCACAGGACACTTCCAGAGATCCTCCTTCAATTTTGTGTGGGGCTGACAGGCAGCGGTGACCAGCTCTTTGGTCCAGGGTGCCGGCCCAACCTCACAAACAAGCTGAACGCTGCCATCAGCTTGGGAATGGACCTGAACAGCGAAGCGTCGTGAGACAGGAGTGCCACGCTGCATCCCACAGACATGGAGTGACTTTCTGAGTCTAGAGGGAAGCCCCCAGCAGGAGGAGCTGGCTCACCTGGACACCCTCCCAGGTACATTTTAACAGCACTGTCCCGTGAGAAAGATGTGTGGCCTGCCAACCATCGAATTAGCACCACTTGGGAGTCCTGGTGTGCTGCCACAGGATAAGCACTTGACTTCGAGGTCGGTTTGAACAGCAAGGTCGGTGGTTCAAACTCACCAGTCGTTCCTCCTCGGAAACCCAATACAGGGTCTCTATGAGTCAGAACCGACTCGACAGCACTGAACAACAACAACATACTCAAGGCTCCAGGACTCAAGATCAATCAGGATGAGCGTAACAAAAATTAGACTGTAGTTGAAATAACCCTAAAGTGAAAGTGTAAAACATACTTCTCTCTCTGTGTCTGTTTCTAGCATCTACTTTTCTGAGCTGGCCTGGCTTCCTTGCATAGCGGGCATCATCACAGTAACAGCTGGAGAGAATTCTTCTTATTCACAAACTGAAGAAAAGAAACTCTACCTAAACACCAAACAAGAATAAGCTATGTTTGGTGTGGGGCGAATGAGGAATCTGCTACCCGTTATTTCAACGTCAACACACTAGACAGTTTAAACTTTAGAGATTTCATTTTGTGAGATTAGTTAAGTGGAAATATCTATAACACCAGAGTCAAAATATTTGTGTCCAGATTCTGGATAAATAATAGAGGGATTGTACGTTCTGATCTTTATCATTTAAAAGTTACACTACTAAAACTATCTGAAGAAATCAAAGATCAAAAATTGCTTATGTTACTCCTGCAGATACTAGAACATCCATCTGCCTGAAGGATTACAAATTTTTTAAAGTAAATCCAAGTACGAAAATGTAAAACTTCATTGTTGTAAAAAGAGAAGATTTTCTTGATAAATTAAACATTCTATGATGGTTACCAAGGAGCTCTGGTAGCGTAGTGGTTACAAATCGGGCTGTGAACCTTAAGGTCAGCAGTTCAAAACTACCAGCTGTTCCACAGGAGAAAGATGAGGTTTTCTGCTCCCGTAAAGATTTAGTCTTGGAAACCCTGTATAGGGTTGCTATGAGTCGGAACCGACTCCGCAGCACATCACCACCACGATGTTTACTAGGGGATGGGATTGTGGGGAGGGAACTGTTCACGGGCTGGAGGGTAGTAGACACAGGTTAACATGGATAACAAGCAGGTAATATACAACAAGAGGGAGGTTGGCAGAGGAAGGATGGAGGTAGCTGGAGATACACGGAGGAACACAAGAGTTAAAGGAACAGAGGTATGTTTTGCTAAGTGATGGTGCATAGAGGGGACTGCTGTAATGAAGTCAAGTGTATGATTTTCTGAACGTAAAACTGATGATCTGCTCTGTAAACCTTCACTCAATTCACAATAAAAAGTTAAAAAAAAACCAAAAAACATAAAATCTTGACAGAATCAAAACTACCCACGTATATGGCCCCTAGGTTTCAGTGGTGGCCAACAACACTAGCAAAAAAGGACTCCTTGAAGATGTGGAGTCGTGTACCAAGGAGCCAAATAAAATGAATAAACAGTGGAAACTAATTACGTATCGACAAGAGTTAGTCAAAAAGTACTGCCACTAGGGTTCCAATACATAATGCCTGGGTTTATTCCACACAAAATGTGCTGAACCCCATGTCTGCGATCAGTGGGTGCCTACAGACAAGTTCTCTCAGTAATATACCCGTAGGCGCCTTCAACAACAGGACACTTTTTACACCACGGGAAAAGTGATATTCAGATTAGGGCTACTATCAAATTTGAACAAAACTCAAGTGGACATCTTCGCTAAATCACTGAAATTTTGCAACAAGTTTATGAAAATGTTGCCCCACATAAAACAACAGTTTTTAGATGGATCAAGTATTTTAAGGAAGGTTGAAAAGACCTCAAAAATAAATTCAAAGGCATAGAGGTCAGCTCAGAAGGTTAAAGCAACTGTTTTCTGGGATTTCAATGAGGTTATCTTGATAGATTTTTCTTAAAGGACACATGGGCTTACCCTGAACATTTTTAAAGAAGATTGAAAAGTGCATTCATAAAAAGGGTCAAGGACGATGCACTGAGTAATTTTTTTCATCACTACAATGCAGATGCTCATTCTTTAAGGGCAACAAGGGCTGTCCTAGGAGAATTTCATTGGGAAATCTTACCCCACGCACCCTAAAACCCTGATCTTGTCCCTTCAGACTTCTTTATGTTCCCCAAACTCAAAGACCTTTTCAAAGGAGCAAGATTTCATCCTCAAGGATGCCAAAACTGCCATTCTAACGTGGTGTAAAATTGCAGCGCAGAGTTCTTTGGGGGAAGGGTTAGAGAGGTGGAAACACCATCTTCAGACATGTGTAAGATCAAGACGGAAGACAAATCAAGAAAGAACAGTGTCACATTGTGACATTTTTATTTAATGAAGGTTTCTATGATTTTGTAGCAATACTTTTTCACTTACCCTGGTATAGTATTCATACTTTGACCAATTTCTCAGAGACATTTCATAAACACAATCACCAAATTCAAACACATAGCCCTAAGGTATACAAGTATGTGTGTCATTTCATATGCACCAGGAAACAGAAGTTCTTTTAAATGAATTTCAAATATTAGTCTCCGGGTTCCTTTGGCATATGAACTAAACATTCCCAAAGTGGTGTGTCTCATGACTTTTTCAAGATACACACGTGTATAATAACATATACACACAGAACATCAAGAAAAACAATGACAAACCCTATCTTAAACGTATTCAAAAACTATACTAACTTGAAATGTATTTTTCTTTAAGTTCCAGGACACCTTTATTTTGAGAGCTGTATAAAAGGGAACGAACTAACACTCTAGAAATGCATTCGTGAATCCTCAATACTATTAAAAACAAAAAGGTAGCTGCACAGTTATATGCACGAAGGTCCAAGAACGGAGCAAATGACCTCGCGGCATTCCACCTTAAATGAAATGGATCCTAGAAACTCCTTCTCCAAACCCTGGAGTACTAAGGCAGTATAGATCATTCAGCACAAGCTATTTGCCCTTTTCTGTCTGGAGGGCAGCACACATCACCAACATGGGAAAATCCAAGGCAGCAAAATTGAGGACTCTCCAAATTTAAACACAACTTGCTTGTTAAGTCAGCTTACTTGACTTCTATGCCATATGGATTATCAAATCAACTCTTCTTACAGAATTCAAGAAAAGGATCTTTACGGGCTCCTGGTGTGGCGCTGTAGGATTGACACTGGCCAGCACCAGCAGACAACTCCCAGAACTTTGGGGAAACTTGGTTCTCCCTTAGGCAGTCTGAGCAACCATTACCAGGCTTCGAAGTCACCGGAAAGCTTTCCAAAATAACTCAATTTTTTTCTAGAGAAATGCATACATTTTACTAGTAGTGGTTTTGCTTTTATGGGTATCTCAATTTTGTTTACATTTCCTTGGTTACTAGTAAGGCTGAATATGTAATCATATATATATCTGTACTCTTTCAGTTGTCTATCTGCCTATTTTCCTTTCGGACTGTCTTTTCTTACTGACCTGAGGAACTTCTTTATTTCTTATGCATACTAATTCTTTTTCTGATTTGTAAGGAAAGAGGTTTCTCCCAATTTATTGTTAATATAGTCTTAATCTTATTTTATAATTTTTGTTGTTGTTGTTAAGTGTCTTTGAGTTGATTCCAACTCATAACGACCCTGTATAGGGTTTCCGAGGAACAGCTGGTGAATCTGAACAGCTGACGTTGCAGGTCAACGTGACCTTGAGGTCCAGTGGAGTATCCCACAGCGCCACATCAATGTCTTGTTTTTGGCTTTTTTATGGGGGGTGGAATTTTTTTGGTGTGCAGTTCTGTGGATTTCAACACATGTGACACCTGGAATAAGCATTGGACTGCGAACCACAAGGTCCAACCCACAGGGTCCTTGCGAGTCAGAACTGATTTGCTGACTATACTTAACAACCACCACCACCAGCACAATCAGCACACAGAACACTTCTACCGTGACCAAAGTCCATCCCCCAATATGGCCCTGTGGAGAACATCCTCCCCCGACCCCCTGTTCCCACTGTTGTGTCTTCTTTGAGAACGTCATAGAAATATAAATGTGCAGTCTGTATGTATGTAGCCTTTGAGGCTGCGTCCTCTCACCCTGTGTTCACTACACATCACAGTTCATTTGTTCACTTACAACACATAAAGGCAGGGAGGGGCCCCTTGCAAACCCAGGACTCCTATGCGGGGCCTGACGGGAGAGCGTGGGCTGGCAGGACAGACACTGCCCCTGGTCACAGGGACCTTTCCTTAGAAGACCCCTGTGTCTGTCACCACAACCCACAACAGGGCTGCAGACCCTAAGAAAAGAAGCCCAAGCAGCTCTCAGAGAAGTCTGGCTCCATGCTGACCAACGCTTTCATGAAAGCGTTCTCTGTGTATCTGGACGAGACTCAAGTAAGGTGGTGATGCTTCCACAGCCCCAGGTTTGATCTACAGGCTAGTTTGCAATCCTCCCAACCAGACAAGAGTAGACATGCTGCTAATTAAAATCGTCAGTCATCTCCAACGCAAGTCTGGTTGCCTCTAAAGCGAGTCTTCTGTTTCCACAGCGTGCCTGGCATCAGACCAAGTGCTCACTGTGAAGTGGCAGAGATAGAAACCCCCACGGTGCACACTTTCTCCGGCTCACCTCCCTGCATCCACCTGAGAGCCTCTTACTCACGTGCCTTGTGACCTGGGCTTCCTTTCATGGAGAGGGGGAAAGAAAAATTAAGATACAACTGTCCAGTGAGCAAGTGTTTCCACTAGTGAATGACAAGTAAGTACTTTTGCAGTGTGGGATAGTCATCGGGTTGCTAACCACAGGTCAGCAGTTCAAACCTGCCCATCACTCCACGGGAGAAAGATGAGGCTAGCTGCTCCTGTAAAGATTTAGTCTCAGAAACCCTATATAGGGTCACTATGAGTTGGAATCGACTCAATGGTAGTTTTTAGCCATTAAACAAAGGAGCCCTGGTGGCCCAGTGGTTAAGCACTTGGCTGCTAACCAAAAGATCTGGTGGTTCAACCCCACCAGCTGTTCTACAGGAAAAAGATGACCCCTTGTAAACTCTATGGGGCAGTTCTACTACTATCCTATTATAGGGTCTATCATAGGGTCACTATGAGTCCAAATCGAATCACAGGCAATGGCTCGGGTTTTAACCATTAAACACAAGAGCAAGATTTCTCACAAACAAGACTGCCTACAATAAGCTTACTAACTTCAGAAACTAGGGCCACTACACTGGGAATCCTAGTCAAACATCTCCACTGGGTTTTCATAAAGTGAAAGTAGAGTTAGGCAGGACAGGACGCGGGCACCGGCACAAGACAGCAAGGCCTCCACAGTGGGCAAGGGAGTCAGACCCGAGCAGGGGCCCGGGTTAACCCGAGCACCCAACCCTTACTTCCTGTCTCCTCTTTTACTCCTTTCTGCTCAATCGATGAAGGGGTTCCCAGGAGTGGCTCCACTGGAGGATCCATCAGCCAGAATTCCCCAGACTCCCTGTTTATGCTCATTCCCTTCCTAAAGCTCTGCTGAGGAGTCATCCACAGAATGTGCACGGGACAGAGCACCAACTCTGTGTGTGTCACCTCAGCACCTGTGCTCCTTGCTCCCACGGTGAGACCTTCCTGGTGACGGCACCCCCTCAGCTCAGTCGGGCATGGAAAACATGGGGCAGCTAATCCATAAGATAAACAGTACAGCCAACCTGTCAGTTCACCCAAATCTACCTAACCTGATGGGTAAAGGGAAAAAGAAATGAGGAGGGGCTTCACAGCGCTCCTTCCACTCAAATCTGCTTCCTTCAGTGACCAGGTAGCGGCACAGTTAAAAACCTGTCAAGACCATACATTTAGGGAAATAAAAACCAATTCATTATGGAACTGAGACGGGATCGGGGTATATGGCTGTGACAGCTCATGCCCATCAGCATAAGTGATTTTCCAAGGCAGCAAAGTGTGGTCATTGATTGAGAATTTGACTTTTCTCTGGAATTCTGCCAAGGATATGAGAAAAAAATGTTATTTTCTCAGCAGAGGAGTTAAGTAAATAAACTTAAAATAAACATCAGATAGAGCTAATGAGGATGACAGTCTCAAAGGCCTGTTTCACTTTGTTACAAACAAATCTGAAATGTATCCTAACACTGGAAAGGTTCAAAAAAGACACTCTTAACTACCTACCTACCTGTAACATATATTAAAGGACACCATTTAAACCCCAGACTTTATTTTCAACAAAACTGATGGCTTCATCTAAATCTTGGCTTATCACTGCAACGGTGGAATGAACCCATTTAAGTCTTTGTTGAGACCTTGGACAGTTCAATTGCAAGGGGAAAAAGACAATATCCCCACATCACTAAACCCATTTACACTCTCAATGGAAACTTGCTTTCTGTGATTACAGCACTCTCTTCTTTGAGTTCCTGAAAGTCATTTATAGGATTATTTTTAGGTATCTCCTTGCTCTCTTTTAAAACTGAGTCTCACAGAGCTGCCTAAAGAGATGGACCCAAAAATCACTATCAAATTACATGTTCTTTAGCCTCCCTATAGTCTTCTCAAAATATTCAGAGCAACAAGCAATCACTTCAATCCACAATACAGCAACCATTACTGGTGCTCACAATGACCAGAGCTGCCAGGCTTCTAGATATAAACTTACAGATACCACATGGAAAGTCCGGAGGCTACTATTTACCCACTGCCCTGGAGTCCATGTGGACTCATAGAGACCCTATAAGGTTTCTGAGGCTATAAATCTTCAAGGAAGCAGATTGTCACATCTTTTTCCCTTGGAGTGGCTGCTGGGTTGGAACTGCTGACCTTTGGTAAGCAGCCAATGCTTCATCCATCATGCCACCAGGGCTCCTCACTGACAGGGTGTTACAGGCATAAACACGAGGAGAAGCTGCCCTCGGTATCCCACAAGGAAATTATCCCTCCATATATAAAAAGGTAAGCATGCTGCTCATTAAGCCACAAACTGGTTGTCCTCCAAACAGCGCTGGAAGGAGGCAGGCTGAATAGCCAGGAGTCCAGAAGATTGACGAACCTGAGCCACACAACACAGCACCATGGTGATGCTTTAGAACACCAGGAAAGCCTTTCCTCTCGCCACAGTCATTTAGAACGATCCTCAAACACTCCAGGCAGGTTAAAAATACTCTATTTATGTAAGCACACACACCCCCTCCCCGCCACACACACACACACACACACACACACACACACACACACAAAACGCTTGCAAGGTTAAACAGAGAGCTCTGAGAGAATGACTTATTGCCACAAGAACAGAGCCCCAAAATAGACTGGCAATAAAAGTGATTGGTCCCCGTGGGGCTGAGAACTAATGTAAGCAAAGTCCTGGCCCTGACAGGCATCCCTGAAGGAGTCCAGTGGGGACCCAAGTCCCCAGTGTGACCCTCACCTCAAGGCCCTATGTGGACCAAAGTCCACCTCTGGGCTAGAGCCCTGAATGTCCCTAGAGCTAGGCTTCCTCATCAGTTTTGTTTTTGGGGTTTTTTTTTCCAAAGTGGGCAACCTCAGTTTTTGAGGAGGGAGTGACACTTTTTCTTGGAAATCTGCTTTATCTTGTTCAGTGCTAGGCTAGGTGGGAAAGAGAAAAGGGAAGTTCAAAATTCACTAGGCTTATAGAAAAATCTCGACCATCAGTTCACACACAATCCCAACTTTATCCACCGGTTTCAAATCAATCCAATCCATGTGAGTTGACCTGCCCGCTCCGCACCAGATCTAGAAGAGAGTAATCAGGGTTGTCAAGGCAAAGTGGGAATTTCTGTGCCTGGAGCCTGAATGGAGAATGAAATGCCAGTGTAGAGGGAAGATTCAGTGCAAGGTGTAACCAGGTGGGATGAAGCCCAAACTACCTAAGAGTGCAGGTGCTGGGGACTCAGAGGACCCCAGAATCCGAGCGGGGGAGACAGCCTCCCAGATCATCTCTCCAGATCCCTCTCAATGCATGGAGTTGGGTCCTAGCACCCAACTCCCAACCTCAGCTTCAGCCCTCCAGTCACAATGGGGAATCGCCCTTTCCAGTCCTGACCAGCTGATTATGCTGTGGTGCAGGGCTTAAGCACTCAGCTGTTCATCAAAAAGTCACTGGCTTGAACGCACCAGCCATTCCACAGAAGGTTAAATGTGGCAGTCTTCTTCCATAAAGATTTACAACCTTAGAAACCCCATGGGGCAGTTCTATTGTCCTATTGTGGTTGTGAAGTGCCCAACCCATAGCGACCCTGTACAGGGTTTCCAAGGAGCAGCTGGTGAGCTTGAACCACCGACCTTGCAGTTCAAACGGCTTTGCAGTCTGGTACATTAACCCACAGCCCCACACCAGGAGTGTCCTGTCCTATAGAGTCACTAAAAATCACTATGAGTTGGAATCAACTTGATAGCACTGGGTTTGGTTTGTTTGTTTTTAAAGTTTAAAGTCTCCCTCCTCCTTTCACTCAACCATTGATACCAGTTTTCAACCTTTGGCTACAAAGATAAAGCTGAAAGCAGGAGAAAGGAGAAGGAATAAAGATGGAAGATCAGAAGAAGCACCCAAGCAAATAAAGGGCTGGAAATGAAGGACAGCCAATAGAAACTCTTTGTCTAAGCCACATTGGCCATCTTAAGGACCAGTCTCAAAAAATGTCCTGGAAAACACCATTCCCATCACGGTATGTCCTCCCTGGTAAACAAGAACTTATTTTCCTATTCTGCATCTTAGGAAAGAAAGGTAGATTTTCCTGATGGGTTTAGCTGCTCCATTCTACGGAAACATTGCAGATGGTCAGAACTGCCTAGGTCTCTCTCAGATGGAGTTATGCTGCCCTGATCGTCCAGAGCTCACCCAACTCCAACTAAATGGTCCCTTGGCCCCTTTGCAAGACAACACTGTCCTAGACGCCAGAGACAAGATCTAGGTCAGGGCTTCATAACAACCCAAAAGATGGAGAGATAGTTTAAAAAAAAAAGATGTCCCCAAATCCTTCTGGGATGGCAGAGCCCAACAGCTGCCTACTTAAAACCTGCCGTTATGCCAGATTCCAGGTTAAATTACTACAGGGGACATGTCTAAAAACCCTTTTGTAGAGCAAAAGAAAGGGGCAAGTCAAAAGAGCAAGCGAACGGAGTTCTGCACAGCGACTGGAGCCAGCACAGGCCAAGAGCAGAGGACACACCTGGGCAGCAAGACAGCAGATAGCAAGTGTCGCATGGGGGTACAGCCTGGCCAGATACCTTCCGCGGTTATGACCAAAAGGAGTGTTTTCGCTCCTCTGCATAATAAAGCTTTAGGAATGTCTGCTCTCACAAGCACCTCACATTCCATCTCCAGCGCGAGGAGCTGCCTTCTGCACAGAGTCTATTATTCCGTGACAGGTGGCAGAGACAGAAAGATGACAGGCTAGACTTTAGCTTCAGGGCATGAAAGGAAGACGTCCCAATTCTGCTATTAGGCGGTAAGGCAGGATGCTCTGCCGGGCTAGTTGCACAAAATAAGCTTTCGTTTGATAGAGTTCGTGTTTGTCTAAACCTTTGCTTTCTGCTGGGACCTCACGGAGAGAGGGAGGACAGGAAAGATGTTAACCCAAACTGACACCGAAAATCAGCCACAACCAATCTGTTAAAATGAATAAAAAATAAGCCCCGCTTGACACAGATCAGAAAAAACGAGGGAGAGACAGGACTCAGCCAGGTGTCTCCGGGCGCTGCAAACTTCAACCTCTGCCTATTTGCCCACCTGCCCAAAACTGCTCCTAGTGACCCGGATTACCAAACTGACCTCACCAAATCTGGGGGCTTGCAATTTAAAGAGGCCACAGGGAAACGCGATTCAAGGCCTCCAGGGCCGCGCGCCCCTTCCAGGCCGCTCCAGCGCTGCCCCCAGCAGCACCCCATCGCTCACACGACCCCCGCCCGCGCGGGCCCAGACCTGGCCGGTCCAGTTCGCCCTCCAGGGCTCTCCAGCGCAGAGTCTGCATCTCGCCGGCTCCGCCAGAGGGAATCGCGTGTTAGGATGCGGCTCGGCGACCGCCGCCTCCAGGTCTAGGTGCGGGAGTGCGCGCAGGATCTGGGCCGGTCAGGCGGGGGAGGCTCCACGGTGGGGTCCTAGGGCCGCCCCGTCACGCCCCCCGCCCCCAGCGCCCCTCCCGCGGGCCGGCTGCACCTTCTCGGGCCATCCGGGCGCAGATGCGGGGCCACCTGGCAAGGCTTCCACCTCAGCGGAGCCACTCCCGGCCGCCCCCGAAGACAATGGCTCGGCCGCCGTCCCCATTCCAGGGCACTTAGGGCCAAGGCCTCCCCGTTTCACAGATGTGTAGACAGAGGCCGGGAGGTGTCCGGGCACAGAACCCCGGCCGCACAGGGGGCTTGCGCAGGAACAGGTACGAGCGGCCACTGAAGCCAGTGCAGACCCCAGCGCAGACGGGCACCCGTGTGCCCAGTCCAGGCGCCCCGCACAGCGCCGGGCTGCTCCGCCTCCGGCCTCCCGCGGAAGAGACAAAGGGCCGGCGCCCCCACCGCGGGGCTGCGGCCGCCGGGGCAGGCGACAGGCGGTCTGCGCTGGAAGCAGGGCGGCCAGGGGCCACGGGCGGGCCGAGGCGCAAACGGCCCGGAAGGTGCCAGCCGCAGGTCCACTCACCGGATCGGAAGAAGGCCGCGATGTCGGCCA
>NW_006408782.1:1042682-1044564 GCF_000296735.1 Chrysochloris asiatica
CAGCCGCCAGCCTCCATCTTGATTTCAATGGGGAAGGAAGGAGGGGGAGGGGGAATCACGGCCGAGGGAACCGGGTGAAAGGAAAGAGAGAGCAGGGAAAAGGGAGGAAGGAGAAAGAGGGGCTTCGGGAGTTTCCGGCGAGCCTCGGTACGGGCCCGAGCGCGGCTCGGCGGGGGCGGGGCCGGCCGGGCGGGGCGGAGCGGAGCGGAGGCGGGGCCGGAGGGGCGGGAGCGGAGGCTGGGGAGCGCGCGGAACCGCCGCTGAGCTCAGCGAGCGCAGCTCCAACCCTGGGAAGGGCGGCCGGGTTCTGTTCAGCCGGTGTCGGCCGCGCCAGACCAGCGGGGAGCACCTCACCTGCACCGCAGCAGCGTCATTCGAACTGCTGGGTGGTTATTTCTCTCGCTCTCATGACCTGGGCTGCTGACCCCTCCATGGCACCTGGTCTGTAGATGGAATTCCATAATAGGTGGAGGATGAAAGGGGAGATCATGAGAATGGATGACCTCCTTCAGGTTCGAAGTGTTCTGCATCCAGATTGCTATGGGGTGGAGCAAGCCTCGGAGCTGCTGTGAGTACAGGTCTCCTGGGCCATCCCTCAGTGTACACCGGCTCCCATCCTTACCGTGAGGATTGAGACAGGTGATGAAAACTGAGGAGACCAAAGGAAATGGGTCCAAGAGGTACAAAGAGATTTATGAAAGATCACTGCCATCTCAGCATTTGACAAATAAATTGTGTGCAAATAAATAAGTCACAGTGCCTATAGCATTGCCTCAAGCGCATGGGAATGTGGCATGGATGTGGAGGGTGAAAGATCAAGTGCCAGGGGGAAAGGAAGAGACAGAAAATGAGAGAGGAAAACAATAAACATATACACAGGAAGTGAACAATTAACTAAATGAAGTACCAGTCACAGGGACCAGATTTCTCACTCTTGGAGAGGAAGATTACAGACAAAAGAAACCAGCTGTAACACTCCATATAGTACTGGATAACAAGTTGTATACATCAGTAGGAATTCATGTTTGTCTCCAACTTAATACACAGATGGATACATACATCTATATTTATAGGTATGTAGTAAGGTTGGCCCAGGATCCGACATTGTTTCATTCTGCTGTGCATGGGGTCGCTATGAGTCGGTTCAGACTCGATAGCACCTGACAACAACAACAACAACAACAGTATATACAAGTCCTGGTATGGCACTGTGGGTTAATACGCTGGACTGCAAAGTCGTTTGAGCTTCAAGGTTGGTGGTTCAAGCTCACCAGCTGCTTCTTGGAAACTATACAGAATTGACTTCACAGCACTTAACAACAATAACATATATAAAGGGTCAATACATAGATTATATAGATATATATAATTTCCTTGCTTTGTCAGGGAGAAGGTCTCCCAGAAACAAATACACCCTAGTACCAAGCACACGTAGTGTCAGACTCATAGTTTCTAGTATCATTGTCATAAGAAGAAAACAAAGCCTTTAGAGAAACAACTGATTCTAGGACAGCCTCATGGAGCATGAGATTGGAGTATCCTAAAATGTCTGAGAAAGGAGCTCTGGTAGCATAGTGGTTACGAATAGGGCTGCTAACTTCAGGGTCAGCAGTTCGAAACTACCAGCTATTCCCGCAGGAGAAAGCTGAGGCTTTCTGCTCCCGTGAAGATTTACAGCCTTGGAAACCCTGTACAGGGTCGCTATCAGTCGGAACTGAGTCCATGGCACATAACAACAACAATATCTGAGAAGCTGGGTTCTATGAAGAAAAACCTGGTATCAGGATTGTAGGAAGATTCATTAACAACCTGCAATATGCAGATCATACAACCTTGCTTGCTAAAAGTGAAGAGGACTTAAAATATTTTCTGATGAAGATCA
>NW_006408782.1:1045589-1063289 GCF_000296735.1 Chrysochloris asiatica
GCTATGAGTCGGTTCCGACTCGATGGCACCTGACAACAACAACAATGACACCTGAAAAGCATTACCTCAGACAGGTGACCAAGATGAACATCAACAGTCGTAAGTCATGTTGATAGAATGTGATAAAAATGACACTTTACCTCTGTGGTCTTTCTCCCCAAAACCCACAACTGCAATCTAATCATGGGGGAAAAAATCAGACAAATTCCATTAGAAGGGCATTCTACAAACTACCTGATCATAAATGTACTTTCCAAGACTGTCGTGGTCATTAAAAGGAAGGAAAGTCTTAGAAACTGTCACAACCACAAAGAGCCCAATGACAACTAGAAACAAATTGATTCTCTCACCGTTTGGAAGCCAGAAGTCCAAATTCAAAGTGCCTGCTCCAGGGGAAGACTTTCTCTGTGTGTCGGCTCTGGGGAAAGGTCCTTGTCTCCTTTCAGCATCTATAGGCCCAGCAGTCCTTGGAAACTTCGTATGTACTGGCATCGAGCTAACTTTGGATCTAGGAGCTTCACAGTACAGGGGCCCCCAGGTCCAAAGGATGCACTACGCTCCTGGCTCTTCTTTCATGGTGGTGGTGGTGGTGTATCGTGGAGTCAGTTCCGACTCATAGTGACCCTGTACAGGGTTCCCGAGGCTGTAAATCTTTGCTGAAGCAGAAAGCCTCATGTTTCTCCTATAGAATGGCTGATAGTTTCGAATTGCTGACCTTGAGGTTAATAGCCCAACTCGTAACCACTACGCTACCAGAGCGCCTTCATGGTGATAGAAGGTCTCTCATCTCTGCTCACTTCTCTCTCCTTTTGTCTTTGGTAAGATAAAAGGTGTTGCAGGTCACACTCCTAGGAAACTCCCTTACATCAGGATTATCAGGGTTGTGATGGGTTTAAGGGTATTACAGTCCACCTTTAATCCGCTTCTTTGTTTATCTCATGAGATCACTACATGGGGAATCGTCACACAACCATCAAATTACTGAGGATGGTAGTCTAGCCAAGCTGACACATAATTTGAGGGCGTACATTTCAATCCATGGCAGTGACTAAATAATGTGGTATCCAGAAATGGAAAAGGGACATTAGCTAAAAACTGTGACAATTGGAATAGCGCGTGGATTTTAATAAATAATAATGTATCAATATTGAGTAATGAATTATGCAAATTTAGCTGTAATTATCAATTTTATATGTCACTTTGCCTATGTGTGGACAGTCTAGATACTGTCACGGGAGCAGTTGCATGTGATGAAATCAGTTGGCCTTGGGTAGAGCAGATTATCTTCCCTAATGTGATACAATGTAATCATTTTTCATAATGCAGTCATTGTGACCTAATTGGTCAGTTGAAGACATACCAGTGTGGGGTGACTCCTAAACCTAATCACTTGTGAGTTATTAAAAGACCAGAGTAGGAGCATATTTGCATGCGCATAGGAGTAAAGAGACACAGACACAATGGAAAGACACAATATAGGAGGATCCTCTGCAAACAAAGGAATGCCAGGGATTACAGGGAAACACCATGATTAGGAGAGAGACTCACAGAGCGAATCAACAGGGCCTGGTTTGAACTTTCCACTTCCAAAGTGTGAGAAAGCAAATTTCTATTATTTAAAACCACCCACTTGTGGTATCTCTGTTATGGCAACACTAGATACTGAGACAGCAGCATACTGATGTCAGCTATTCATAGGGGAAATTGGGTGTGGAATGCACAAAAATTCTAGCTAGTATTTTCACAGCAATCTCTGTAAATCTAGATCTTTATTTGTAAATAAAGGCAGTGTTTTATTCTGTTGTACATAGGGTCACTGTGAGTCATCACGGACTCACCAATGCCTCTCAATAATGGCAAATAAAGTTTTATTTATACAAATCAAGGTTGTAACTAAAGTGTATTTTATAAAGTTAAAAGGCAAAGCAAAATACAAACATGGATCTGCAGTGTCTCCAAAATAAGGCAGGAAGTTCAAATTTCACAAGTCATCAGCTCAGGTGTGTGACAACATTATTTATTTCTTTATTTGAATTTTTCTCTCACTGTCTGTCTCCAACTCCCTTTCCTCATTGTGGCAGAAGTCTGCATTCTGGCTCAGGGAAGACTCTGCCCCTAGGGATTTTCTTTGCCAATTGATGCTCTCCTTCCACCTGTTCCCTATAGTTGTTACCAAGCTTCAAGCGTTTGGGCACTATCACCGCAAGTGGTATGGGTGGGGCAAATTATATTAGGTTCTGGTTGGTGTTGGTGGAGATGTGTGTACCATGTGTCATATGGGGGAGGTTGTATCATGTCCTTGGTCATGAAGTTCATGTTGACATTAGGGAAGATGGGTGTCCCTCCATCCTGTCTGGATGGCAGTCACGGGTAAGGAACTGCTGGCAATCAGTGGCCCTCCTGAGCTACTCTCGGCTATCCAGGAAAAGCATTCACCTACTTACTGGAGTGCTCAGACTTCAGCCCCAGAAAGCAAGGTCCATTTCTCTCTGCTCCCAAGTCCCTCTACTCTATCTGAGGCTTGTATCATTTATGTCCTCATTGCCCACCCACTTTGAGGGCAGTGAGAGGAAGAAGGCACAGGGCACTTTCTCAGAGCCTCACTCTATCCATCTCTTCTCCCTGACGTTTTATTTCCTCTAATAAGAGGAATGGAATTCTGGAGTGGCGCTGCCGGTTAATGTGGTAAACTACAAAGTTGGTTTAAGGAGCTCTGGTAGCGTAGTGGTTATGAATCAGGCTAAGGTCTGCAGTTCGAAACTACCAGCCGCTCTGCGAAAGAAAGATTTACAGCCTCGGAAACCCTGTACAGGGTCGCTATGAGTCAGCTCCCGACTCAATGGCACTTAGCAACAACAACAATAGAAGGAATGTTCCTTAGAAGCAAGGAGGGCAAGACTTCATCTCATGTACTTACAACATGTTATCAGGAGGGATTCCATGCTTAGTAGAGAGTCACTGAAAAAGATGAAGACCCCAATGAGATGGACTGAACCAGTTGCAACAATGGTCTCACAGATAACAATGATTATGAGGATGGGACAGGACCAGGCAGTGTCTCGTTCTGTTGTACAGAGGGTCACTGTGAGTCATAACTGATTCAACAAGGCCTATCAACAGCAGCCACAACTAGGAGGAAATCTCACTTCAATCTCATCATGTGCTCTCCAATCTGTTTTGTTCTTGACGTGACCTTGTACTCTTCAGAGGATTCTACTTTAATATTTTTTAAAAATCACACTTTTGACACTCAAAAATGTTTCCCCTCCAATGATTCCTGCTCCCATTGGTTTCTAGAAGCATCTCTGGAAATTCAAATATGGGGTGCTGACTTACTACATTATCATTGCATCCCTCCCGTAGCAACAGTACCTAGTGGGAAATGAAAACAGATCTCCTTCCCTGCTGCATACATGGAAGAGAAAGTCTAAGAATTTTTAAAAAACTAAAAATTACTGGGGTGGAGGACAGATTGAATGACAGGAGGGGGCCCCAGAAAGATTGGCCATACGTTGTTGCTAGTACTTGGGAAGTGACAACTGCAAAAGGCTAACTTGTAGTGGAGGCTTCTTGGATGGAGGAAACTTCTGAGTATTGGGAGTTGGCCTGAAAGGGGATGTGACCGAGTGATTTTGTTGTTGTCAGGTGCCATCGAGTTGGAACCGACTCATAGCAACCCCATGCACAGCAGAACGAAACAATGTCCGATCCTGGGCCAACCTCACTACCGCTGCCACATTTGACGCCATCAATGATGCCACCTGGCCGATCCATCTCATTGGGGGTCTTCCTCTTTTTCTCCGACCCTCCATCTTACCAAGCATGATATCCTTCTCCAGTGACTGTTCCCTCCTGACAATATGTCCAAAGTAGGAGAGACGAAGTTTAGCCATCTTGGCCTCCAAGGAGCACTCTGGTTGCACTTCTTCCAAAACAGATCTACTGGTTCTTTTGGCAGTCCATGGCACTTTCAGTATTCTCCTCCAACACCACAACTCAAAGGCATCAATTCTTCTACGATCCTCCTTATTCACTGTCCAGCTTTCTCATCCATATGAGGTTATTGAAAATACCATGGCTTGTGTCAGGCACACCTTAGTCCTTAAGCTGACATCTTTGCTCTTCGACACTTTAAAAAGTTCCTGTGCAGCAGATTTGCCTAATGCGATACGTCGCCTTCTGCAAATGTTGATAGTTGATCCAAGAAGAATGAAATCCTTGACAACTTCAATCTTTTCTCCGTTGATAAGAATGTTGTTTATTGGTCCAGTGGTGAGGATTTTTGTTTTCTTGACATTGAGATGCAATCCATGGAGAGAGCCAGAAAGGCTCAGGATTTCAAACCCATTCTTCCCAGTTCAGTCAGGGCTGACAAAGAGATACCTGAATGGACCTGAATTTGTAAACGGTAGCTGTAACAGAACAAGAAACAGTACAGGTTGACGCCCTGCTAGAAACATTATCTCCCTCCTAGAAAATAATGGCAGGGTATGTGTTGCATAGCAACCAAATCTCGTTAACAGCAGAGTCAGAAACTACAGTGCTCAGCTTAAAGATGGCGGCGGACTATGTTGCTTCTAATGTGTGTCCTCTTCCACGGTCTTAGCTATAAACCAGTCTCTCACATCTGGCTCCTGAAAGAGCTCACTACACCTCTTCCAAGTCTTTCATTCCAGGTCTTCAGCCAGTAAGTTCTCCCATTTCTGTAATAATTCTGGTACATTCACATTTCTCAAATTCAGGTCTCTTCCGATTTCACTGCATGGCCATGACTGAACCAGTTTGAACTGGTTTGAAGAAGCCTGGAGCAAATGGGGTGAATTGGGGCCAAAACAACTGTCTAGTGTTGGGACCCAAATGTTATTGACCAATTCTTCCATCTCAGATAGAATCAGTTCCCAGAAATTGGCCTAGAAGTCTTGAGTTTGATGATTCACTGATTTTACTGCAATAAAGGGGACTGCACTTAATTTTATTCCCTCCTGTCATCTGAGCATGTGTAAACCTGTTACCATGGAGTTGACTCATAGAGACTCTGTAGGAAAGGGTAGAGCTACTCCGACATGGAAGCCGACTGCGTATCTTTCACCGTGGAATGGTTAGGTTCAAACCGCCAAACTTTTGGTTAGCAGTCAAGTCTTTAAACACTGAACCACCAGGGTTCCTTCTGAGCATGAGTTGTTGTTGTTAAGTGCAGTGCAGTCCTACACTGACAGGATATTAGTAGAGTGAGCTAAACAGGAGTTCATGACAGCTACTGTGATGAATGTGATCACTCACATCTTTCAAGGTTCAGCTCAAATTTCATTCCCTGCCACAAAGCTCCAATATGACTGAATTCAACTTGTGTTTTGCAGCACCAGTGATTCTGGAGTTTAACCATACACTACCTTCCATTAAGGAGCTCTGGTAGCATAGTGGTTACAAATCGGGCTGCGAACCTTAAGGTCAGCAGTTCGAAACTACCAGCTGTTCTGCGGGAGAAAGATGAGGCTTTCTGCTCTTGTAAAGATTTGCAGCCTCGGAAACCCTGTACAGGGTCACTATGAGTCGGAACCGACTCCACGGCACAAAACCACCACCACCACCTTCCATTATCTGGGCCTTTCACGTTTAATGCTGTGCTTACACAAGGAAGAGATCCTCTGCAACCCATGCACAGTACTGAAGTACCTCCTGTGAGCATAGAATTGTACCAGGCCTGAAGGGACAAAGCCGAAGAAGTGTAAGAAACCAGCTGTCTACTCAGAATCCTTTTTCTCCTCTTTGACAGAAGCAGACCAAAGAACTACATTTCCCAGGTACTGATGGCATGTGACCTGGTGCTGACCAGTGAGATACAAGTGGAAAATGCTGGTGCCGTGCAGTGAGTCATTTAATATGGCTCTTCTAGCCCTAGTCTTTGTGACTCCCACCAAATGACTATTGTTCCTGATGGGTCTGGGTAAGAGAAGGTGGGAGGAGAGGCTGCCAGGATGGTATGATGCAGTTGTGAGTGATTGTTAACAGGACTGGTTGTAAACACTGGACAATCTAACCAGGGTATTGGTCAGTGTTACCTTATGGTGGAGGTTGTGTACTGTCAACTTGGTTCCAACTCATTGTGACCCTGTATAGGGTTCCCATGGCTGTAAATCTTTATGGGAGCAGAAAGCTTCAGCTTTCTCCGTTGGAGCAACTAGTAGATTCAGACTGCTGACCTTGTGGCTAGCAGCCCAGTTCATAATTCACTACACTACCAGGGATCCTTAATGTTTCCATCATGCTGGGTTTAAGATGACCCATCTCCTAAAGAGGAGGGGAATTCACTACCATCAAAGAAGAAGAGCCAAGATTTGGAGTGAGGTCTTTGGGCCTTGAGGTCCCTGTGCATTGAGCCCCCTAGATTCAGAGATAGAAAGCCATAACACCAGAGGAGTAGCAGAAAAGCAGCAGAATCAGAACCAAGAAACAAAGCACCATGTGGAGTCATGGGCTTCCCAGCCCATGGAGCAAGTAAAGCTGAGTGTCTTTGGGCAGGAGGCTTCCTCATGGAGTGGGGTGTCTCCAGACACTTAATTGGGGAGTTAGGCTTGCTGATGCACAGATCTAAAGCTGAGTGCTTTGGGATTGAGGCTTATAGCAGAGTTAAGTGTCCTTTGGGCATTTATCAGCAGCCCTAAGAGAGTTTTGTAACATTGCCAGAGCAAGGGGGGAGGCCAGACCAAGAGGTTGATGGTCAGAGAGAAGCCTGCCTGGGGGCACAGCTGAGGAGAGACTGTTCTAATTCTGCATGCTCCAACCCTGCATTGTAACCTATTAACCTCCCTAAAGTGGAGTCCTGGTGTGGCACTACAAGATAATGCACTGGACTGCAAGGTTGGCAGCTCAAACTCAGCAGCCACGCCTCGGAAACCCTATACAGGATCACTATGGGTCGGAACCAATTAGATGGCACTTAACACTTCCCTTATAAACTTCATAACTGTAAGTATGGTGTCTAAGTGCTAGGTGACCATTGAAATGGATTATCAATCCCAGTTAAGTAGACGGGATGGTTGGTGCCATGTTTTTTTGGCAGTTGCACAGAGCACCCAAGAACGGGAGCAGACTCAGCATGTAAATGCCCTTTGCCCTTTCCCATCAGCCTCTCGGGAACACAGACAAGGTGCTGGAGGCAGAGACACTGTGATTAGGAGAGGATGACCATAAGGACCGAAGCATGGTACAGATGGCAGTGTTTTGTTCTGCTGTGCATAAGGTCGCTATGAGTAGGTACCTACTTGATGGCACCTAACAACAACAACAGCATGGAGCCCTGGTGGCACAATGTTTAAGTGCTTGGCTACTGATCAAAAGGTTGGTGGTTTGAACTCATCTAATGGCTCCTCAGGAAAAGACCTGACACTCTGCGCCCATGAATACCACAGCTTGGAAAACCCTATACAGCAGTTCTGCTTTGTCACACGGGGTCACAATGAGTCAAAAAGTGACTTGACAGCACCTCACAACTGCACCAAAAAATAACATCGTGATGAATGGAGAAGATTGAAGTTGTCAAAGACTTCATTTTGCTTGGATCCAAAATCAACTCTCATGGAAGCAGCAATCAAGAAATTGTATTAGGCAAATCTGCTGCACTTTAATCTTAAAGTGATCAAAAGCAAATATAGCAGTTTGAGGACTAAAGCGCACCTGATCCAAGCCAAGGTTTTTTCAGTAGCCTATGTGTTTATGAAAGCTGGACAATGAATCAGGAAGACTGTAGAAGAATTGATGCATTTGAGTTGTGGTGTTGGAGGAGAATATTGAAAGTGCCACGGACTGCTGGAAGAACAAACACTTCTGTGTTAGCAGAAGTGCAGTCAGAATGCTTCTTAGAAGCCGGGATGACCAGACTCTGTCTCTCATACTTCAGACATATTATCAGGAGGGAGCAGTCCCTGGAGAAGGACATCATGCTAGATAATGTGGAAAAGTGGTCAGTGAGAACAGGGAGACCCCCAACAAGAAGGATTGCCACAGTGGCGGCAGCAATGGGATCAAGCATAGCAGCAATTGTGAGGACGGTGCAGGACTGAGGTGTTTCCTTCTGTTATACATAGGATTGCAATGGGTCAGAAACAACTCGACAGCACCTAACCACCATAACAACAACAAAGATGGAGGTTCCATTTTGTGCAGCCACATCTGAGCTCCTAACAGGTGTTCTTGTTGTTGTTGTTGTTGTTGTTAGGTGCCATCAAGTTGGTACTGATTCTTAGTGACCTTAGGCACAACAGAACGAAACACTGCCCAGTTCTGGGCCAACCTCACAATTGTTGCCACACTTGAGCCCATTGATGCTGCCACTTTGCCAATCCATCTCGCTGGGGGTCTTCCTCTTTTTCTCTGAACTTACAAAACATGATATCCTTCTACAGCGACTGCTCCCTCCTGACAATATGTCCAAAGTATGAGAGACAAAGTTTGGCCATCCTGGCCTCCAGGGAGCACTCTGGCTGCATTTCTTCCAACACAGATCTGTTGGTTCTTTTGGCAGCCCATGCCACTTTCAATATTCTCCTCCAACACCATAATTCAAAAGTATCAATTCTTGTACAGTCTTCTTTATTCACTGTCCAGCTTTCGCATGCAACTAGTCATAATCCTTTATCAGGGCTATCAGATGTTTTCACTGAAGAAGTCCTAAACATAGTAGAGAGTGAACAAACAGATGAAAAGTTACAATCTTGAGGGTCTGAGAGGGTAACCCAAGCACAGCACTAGCATTTCTTCAAAGTTACCTGTTTTTTGTTTTTCTTTAAAAAATGTATATGAATTTTCCTTCTCGCATGTCCATGTTTATTTTATATAAAAACCATGTCTTAACTTATTGCCAGTTAATACATTTATGTGGTCCTCCAAATTCTTGACTGAAATTGTCATTCTAGAAAGAGACTATCTATTGATGATTAAAGATAATATTTAACTAGTGCTTAAGTAGTCACTGGGTGGAGCAAATTGTTAAACACTCAACTACTACCCAAAATGCAGCTTCTTAAACCCACCCAGCGTCACCTAATAAGAAAGGTCTGGAGAACTGTGTCCTAAAGGCAACATTCTTTAAAGCTCTGTGGGGTCACCGGTCAAGAATCGACTCAATGATCATGCGTTTTCAGATAAAGGAACAGAATCGGTACTGTGGAGAGCTCCCACTTGGGCAATTGTGGTACAGGGATGGATTAACCAGTAAGCAACTCATGGGTTTATTTGTGTTACTTACTAATCTGTAAGGAGCTCTGGTAGCGTAGTGGTTACGAATCAGGCTGTGAACCACAAGATCAGCAGTTCGAAACTACCAGCTGTTCCATGGGAGAAAGATGAGGCTTTCTGCTCCCGTAAAGATTTACAGCTTCGGAAACCCTGTACAGGGTCGCTATGAGTCGGAACTGACTTCACGGCATATAACCACCAACTAATACATAATAATTTCACCTGGATTTTACCATTTAAAAGATGTAAGCACAACTAAATCCACACACAGTAAAGTCTTGATGTGGTGCTATGGAACAAGCAACTGACTGCTAACTGCAAGATTGGTGGTTCAAACCTACCAGCCACTTCTCAGAAACCTCATATATGGGGTCTCTGGCTCCATAGGATAAGCACTGGGCTGTGAACTACAAGGTCGGCTGTTGGGGCCCCTCCCCCCCCCAGCCACTCCATGGGAGAAAGAGGGGATTTCTGATTTAAAATCTCGGAAGCCCTGTACAGGGTCTTTATGAGTCAGAATTGACTTGACAGCACTTAACAACTGCTAACCTAACAGTTGGTGATTCAAATCCACCCAGAGAAAAAGTAAGTTGATAGGCTCGTGGTATAGCACTGTAGGATCAGCACTGGACTGCAAGCCACAAAGTCAGCAGTTAGAACCCACCAGCCACTCCTTGGAAATCCTATATAGTCACTATGAATTGGAACTGACTCAATGGCACTTAACAATAACAACAACATGATAAATGGAGACAAAGTTGAAGTTGTCAAAGACTTCATTTTGCTTGAATCCACCATCAACACTCATGGATGTAGCAGTTGAGAAATCAAACAGCATATTGCATTAGACAAATCTGCTGCACAATAATTCTTTAAAGTGTTCAAAAGCAAATAGGTCAGCTTGAGGACTAAGGTGAGCCTGATGCATGTCATGGCATTTACAATAACCCCATATACACTTGAAAGTTGGACATAAGGAAGATAGTGAAAAAAAAAAACAAAAAACTGTTGAATTTGAGTTATGGTGTTGGAGAATAATTTTTAAAGCATCGTGGACTTCAATCTGTTTTGGAAAAAGTTCAGCCAGAATGTGTCTTTGAAGCCAGGTTGATGAGACTTTATCTCTCATACTTCAGACATATTATTAGGAGGGACCAATCCCTCAAGGAGATGGATTGGCACACTGCAGCAGCCATGGGCTCAAGCGTAGTAATAGTTGTGAGGATAGCTATGGACCAGGCAATGTTTTGTTTGTTGTGGGTAGGCTAGCAATGAGTTGGAGCCGATTTGACACCACCTAACAACAACACAACGTGAGTTTGAACAGACATGAGAGCACTTAGCAGCAACAAAACCAAGCTCTAGGAGCCCTGGTGGTACTGAAGGATAAGTACTGGACTGTTAATGTCAAGGTTGGCTGTTCAAACCCACTAAACTACTCCTCGGGGAAAATGAGGCATTTTGATCCCGCAAAAATTTACAGAAACCCTATGAGCCAGAATGGACTGGAGGGCAGTGGGTTTGGTATACCTTGTTTATTGGGAAATCAATCCCTGTGAGTGGGAGTTAATAAATGTGAAAGCACACATATTATGTGGTGTTGTTGTTTTTAGATGTGGTTGAGTTGGTTCCAACTCATAGCAACACTATGCGCAACAGAACGAAACACTGCCCAGTCCTGCACCAACCTCACAATCATTGTTACACTTGAGCCCATTGCTGCTGCCACTGTGCCAGTCCATCTTGTTGTGTGTGTGTGGGTGGGTGGGGGGAACTTCCTCTTTTTTGAGGACACTCCACTTTACCAAGCATGATGTCTTTCTCCAGGAACTAACTGGTCTCTCCTGATAATATGTCTGAAGTATGAGAGATGAAGTCTGGGCCTCCTGGCTTCTAAGGAGTATTCTGGCTGTATTTCTTCCAACACAGATTGGTTTATTATTTTGGCAGTTCATGTTACTTTTAATGTTCTTCTTGAATACCATAATTCAAACACATTGATTCTTCTTTCATCTTCTTTACTCATTGTCCAACTTTCACATGCATATGAGGCTTCGGTCTGGTGCATCTTCTTCTTCAAATTGACAGCTTTGTTCTTGAACACTTTAAAGAGTCCTTGTGTAGCAGATTTGCCTAATGCAATATGTCATCTGATTTCTTGATAGTTTATTCCATGAGTGCTGGTTGTAGATCGAAGCAAAATGAAATCTTTGAAAGCTTCAATCTTTTCTACATTTATTTTGATGTTATTTACTGGTCCATTGGTGAAGACTTTTGTTTTCATTACATTGAGGTGCAACCCATACCAAAGTCTTTGATCTTCATCAGTATTTTAAGTCCTCTTGCTTTTAGCAAGCAAGGTTGTATCATTTGCATATTGCAGGTTGTTAACGAGTCTTCCTCCAATCCTGATGCCACATTCTTCTTCATATAAAATATAATCCTGGTGCACACCTTTCCTGATTTTAAGCATTCTGTGCCCCCTTGTTCTGTTTGAGCAACTACCTATTGATCTATGTACACGTTCCTCATGAGCACAATTAAGTGTTCCAGAATAGTCATTCTCCATAATGTTGTCTGTAGTTAGTCATGATCCATACAATCAAAAGCCTTTGCATAGTCAATAAAACACAAGTAAACATTTTTCTGGTATTCATTGCTTTCAGCAAAGATCCATCTGATCTCAGGAATGATGTCCCTTGTTCTACATCACAGGCAGTTCCCTGTCAATGTACTGTTGCAACCATTTTAAATTATCTTTAGCAAAATTTTATTTGCATATGATATTCATGGTGTTTGATGATTTCTGCTTTCTGTTGGGTCACCTCTCTTTAGGATCTGCACAAATATGGATTTCTTCCAATTAATTGGCCAGGTAGCTGTCTTCCAAATTTCTTGGCATAGATGAATGAGCACCTCCAATGCTGCATCAGTGATTTGAAAGATTTCAGTTTGTATTCTATCAATTCCTGGAGCCTTGTTCATTGCCAATGCCTACAGTGCACCTTAGACTTGTCTCTTCAGTACGATTGTCTCTTGTTTGTACACTACCACTTGAAATGGTTGAACATCAATTATTTCTTTTTGATACAGTGACATGGTATTATATACAGTGACTTTGTTTATATTAGTCTTTTATGTTGCTTAAAAAAGGTATCTGCGAAGAATAGTCATTAAGGGGTCTTGCAAAATTCTATCATATTACCTCCAGCATCATTTCTATCACCAAACTTCCTCTTAGTTTCCAACCTTTGCATTCCAATCACCAGTAGTTATCAATTCAACTTGATTGCATATCTGATCAATTTCTGAAGGAAGAAGTTAGAATTCTTCAATTTAATCATCACTGGCTTTAGTGGTTTGTGCATAAATTTGAATAATAGTGATAGTAACTGGTCTTCCTTGTAGGCATATGGATATTATCATATCACAGACAGTATTATACTTGAAGATAGATCTTGAAGTATTCTTTTTGATGATGAATATGATGCTATTCCTCTTCCATTTGTCACTCTAGGCATAGTAAACCATATTATTGTCATATTCACAATGACCAATACTAGTCCATTTCAGCTCAATATGTATGCATTCCATTTCATTTTTAACAACTTTCCATTTTCATAGATTAATTTTTAGTACTTGCCATGTTCCGATTATTAATGGATGTTTACAGCTGTTTCTCCTCATTTTGAGTTGTGCCCCATAAGAAAATTAAGCTTCACTCCATCCACATCCTCACAGTCAACTCTACTTTCAGGAGGTAGCTCTTCTCCAGTTGTAATTTGAATGCCTTCCAACTTGAGGGTGTCCTGGTGTGGCGCTGTAAGATAAGCACTGGACCACCAGGTCAGCGGTTCAAACTCAACAGCCACTCCTTGGAAACCCCATACAGGATTGCTAAGAGTCAGAACCAACTTGATGATGTTTAACTACCATAACACAAACTGAGGGGATTGTCTTCCCAGTAGTATATCTGACAATATGATGTTCTTAATGTCATCCCACAACTCTTCTGGTCTTCGGTCTTTAGTGTCTAATGCATCAAATCTGTCCTTCAGATGATCACTAAATTTAGATGGGACATGTTCAAGTTCATATTTTGTCTCTTGTGGACTTTGTCTTAGTTTTCTTCAGCTTCAGCCTGAACTTGCCTATGAGTAATTGATGGTCTGCTCCACAGTCTGCCCTTGCCCTTGTTTTGGCTGATGATAGGGAGTTTTTCCACCATCTCTTTCCATAGATACAGTCAATTTGATTTCTGTGTATTCCATCCAGTAAGGTCCATGTGCATAGTCATCTTTTATTTTGTTCTTAAAAAGTTATTTGCATTGGTCTTTCAAAATTCTGTCATGTAATCTCCAGCATGGTTTCTATCACCAATGTCATATTTTTCAACGACTGATTCTTCCTCTTTGTGTTCAGCCTTTGCATTCCAATCCCCAGTAATTATTTGATTACATGTTTGATCAATTTCAGACAGAAGAATTTGGTTGTTGTTGTTTTTAGGTGCTATTGAGTTGGTACCGACTAATAGCAACCCTATGCACAACAGAACGAAACACTGTCCAGTCCTGGGCTAACCTCACAATTGTTGCCATGCTTGAGCCCATTGATGCTTCCACTTTGCCAATCCATCTTGCTGGAGGTCTTCCTCTTTTTCTCTGACCCTCCACCTTACCAAACATGATATCCTTCTCCAGTGACTGGTTCCTCCTGACAATATGTCTGAAGTATGAGAGACTAAGTTTGGCCATCCTGGCCGCCAAGGAGCACTCTGGCTGTACTTCTTCCAACACAGATCTCTTTGTTCTTTGGGCAGTTCATGGGACTTTCAATATTCTCCTCCAACACCGTAACTCAAATGCATCTATTCGTCTATGGTATTCCAACTCACTGTCCAACTCAATTTCATCATTACTGGCTTTAGTGGTTGGTGCATAAATTTAAATAACAGTGGTATTAACTGGTCTTCCTTCTAGGCATATAGATATTATTCTATTACAGACAACATTGTACTTCTTGATATGTTCTTTCTGATGTTGAATGCAATGCCATTCCTCTTCAATTTGTCATTCCTGGTATAGTAAACCAAGTGACAGTCAGATTCAAAATGGTCCATACTAATCAATTTCAGCTCACTAATACCTAGGATAAGGAGCTCTGGTAGCGTAGTGGTTACGAATCGGGCTGCGATCCTTAAGGTCAGCAGTTCGAAACTACCAGCCATTCCGCGGGAGAAAGATGAGGCGTTCTGCTCCTGTAAAGATTTACAGCCTCGGAAACCCTGTTCAGGGTTGCTATGGGTCGGATCCGACTCGACGGCACTCAACAACAACAACAACAATGCCTAGGATATCGATGTTAATTCATTCCATGTAATTTTTGGCAATTTCTAACTTCCCTAGATTCATACTTTGTCCATACCATGTTCTGATTATTAGTGGATGGTTACAGCTGTTTCTCTTCATTCTGAGTTGTGCCTCATCAGCAAATGAAGGTCCTGAGGGTTATATTCCATTCGAATCATCATGGTCAACCTACTCTGAGGAGGCAGCTCATCCCCAGTTGCATTTTGAATGCCTTCCCATCTGAGGGGCTTGTCTTCCAGCACTATATCTGACAGTATTCTGATGCTATTCATTATGTCTCAATATTCAGTATTCTGGTGCCATCTGACAATGTTCCACTGCTAGTCATAAGGTTTCAGTGGTTTAACACTCAGAAGTAGTTCATCTCTCCTTCTTTCTAGTCTGTCTTAGTCTGGAATCTCAGCTGAAACCTGTTCACCCTGGGTGTAACCTTGGTTTTGTTGTTAAGTGCCATCGAGTTGGTTCCAACTCATAGCAACCTTGTAAAGTGTTTCCAAGGAGCAGCTGGTGAATTTGAACCACCAACCTTGCAGTTCAAACCGACCTTGTGGTCCAGCGCATTATCCTACAGTGTCACACCTTGCTGGCATTTAAAATACTGGTGTCATATCTTCTGCGTCACAGCAACACACAAGCCACCACAATATGACAAATTGACAGATGAGCGTTGGAAAAGTTGAGTTACTTGTATACAAATTGGGCAATGAACATGGAGGGTGGGGACCTGGAAGGAGAGGATTAGGGAAAATGGACCTGGGAAAGGAGAAGGCGGTGGGATTGGGAGTATTATTTGATGTGGATAGAGGGCAAGGGGTATGTCTGTCTGACTGTCCGTGTAAAGAGTGCACACAAGCACGTGTCCTGCCTGCCTGTGTCTGGGGGAGGAAATGAGCAGTATAGGAAGAAGAGAGGAGGGCATGTGGCTTTGAAATGAGCTCAGTTCTGGAAGTTGCAGTGTTTTCATTGTGCTGTTACGCAATGGAGAAGGCTGTATAGGCGGTGCAACTATATCCATATATGCTGCTTTGGCTTCTAAGTTGGTCAAGGTTCCAAGCTCATTGTGCAAGAACTGTTGACGTTTTATGCCCAGCTAGTAATTCAGAGCGTTCCAAAGTAAACTCCCCACCCAAAACACACAACTTCCTTGCAACTTCCAGAAATGAGCTCATTTCAAAGCCACATTTGCCCTTGTCTCTTCTTCCTCTATGGCTAGTTTTCCTGCAATCAGATCAAAATTTGCATCATTTCCTCCCCCAGACCTGAAATTCCACCGGGTGAGATTCATTCATTCTAATCCTGGCCAATTTTGGGTCTTCAAGATTTCTTTTGAAAGGATAAACACTCCTGAGAGTGTTAACACTATAAATCTTTATCACTTCATACCTTATAGAGAGGATTAGTGGATTAGCCAAAGTAATAGGGATGAAAGAAAGCAGCAAGTATGGAAAGCTACTTGTAGGGCTACTTGGGGTTTCCCTGAAGCAGATGTTACTGCTTCTCCTCCCACATCTTAGGGACCTAGAAGCAGAAAGTTGAATTGGCAATAAAGTCACTACTTAGCTCCCCGGACCCTTTTCACTGCCTTTTGTTTTGTTTTGTTTTTAAATCTCTAGCCTCAGGGTAAAATTACAGGCTACACAAAGCAACAAGGAAACCTAATTAGCAGAGTTGACTGCCATTCTCCAGTGATGCCAGGAGCAGTTACAGCCATGGAGGCAGAAGAAGCCCCAGTAAGCACTGGGTTTCTAGCACTGACCCATCACATGACTTTGGGAGAGTAAACTAGTTTCATGGCTCATGCTTGCCTTCAGTTACCCTGCCCCTCAGTTCTGCAAGGGAAACCATTCCTGCTGCCCCTGAGGTTGTGGGATATAACACGTCAACCCTTCTCCTCCTTCATCCCTTCCTCAACTCGTCAAGATAAGTTTTTGCCATTTGAATGAGAACTCTTGGGAGAAAGTAACACAAGAGACAGGGGACAACTGAGCAGCAGGGGGAAGTGCACAGAGGCATATGGGAGGGAGGGGTCAGACCTGAACACAGTCCTTATTCTGGCCTATGTTCCAGTCCCTTCGACTTGTCTCTTTACAATAAACTCCCTTTTCTTTATGTCATATGGGGTTTAACTAGCTAAAAAAGCCTCCCGAGGACCGAAACAGTCACCAGAGGAGGGTTTCAGGATACAGGCTCACTGAGCAGATGGTTATGGCTTTGAGGCAAAGTTGGGTAGAGGCCAGAGAGCAACTTTCACCACCCTAGGGCAGACTGTAGGGCCATTTAAGCCCCCAAGATCAAGGACTGTGAAGATGACCAATCAGGACTGTCTGAATAAACTCTCTCCTAGTTCTGAGCCTATTGCGGCTTCCACGAAAATAAAATCCCAACAAATGATTTGTACTCTGTTGACTTACCAGATCTCAGTACCAGGTGAACCCACAGCCTTCCTCTGTTTCTACAGGTAAAGATTCTGGGAAAGTGCACTGGGGGGACCTGGGAGTAGTTGCAAAGATGCATGCACACCTCCATCCTGTGCACTACAACTCTCTGCCCAATCCCTCTCCCTCCATCTCGATATCTCTTTTAAAAAACATTCTATTTTATTTTTGATGAAAATGTATACAGCATATCCCACTCCTGTTCAACAGTTTCTAGACATAATGGTCAGTGACATCAGTTAAACCTTCATATTATGACAGGGTTCTCAATTTTCTATTCTAGTGGCTTCACTCCATCGACTTAAATGCCCTATCCACCAACCTTTCCTTCTATCTCTTATTATTATTATTATTATTATTTACTCTGAGTTTTATTAGGAATTGCAATGCATTCTGGGGTTCCCTCCCCAACTGTTACAAAACTTTAAAAAAAATTGTAAAGGTGAATTGATTGAGGTTTTACCAAGCAGATCTTCAGTTTCACGTTCAACAGCTCATGTTGTTGTTGTTGTTGTCAGGTGCCATCGAGTCAGAACCAACTCATAGCGACCCCATGAACAGCAGAAGAAACAATGTCCGATCCTGGGCCAACCTCACTACCGCTGCCACACTTGAGTCCATCAATGATGCCACCTGGCTGATCCATCTCGTTGGGGGTCTTC
>NW_006408782.1:1064744-1075885 GCF_000296735.1 Chrysochloris asiatica
GAATCTTTCAATAACGAAAGTCGAGGTTTGAATTTTTTTTTCAGTTTCCCCAGCTTGAGAAATGCTGACTGTGTTCTTCCTTTTTGTTTTTCTAACTCCAGCTCATACACATCATTTAATGTTGATTGAAATCCTCTCATTGTAACATCACTGAGCCCATCAACTCCCTGCATTTCTTGTTTCCATTCCTTCTCCTTTCCCTCACCCTTCTGAATTTTGTTCTTAGGGAAATGCTGTCCTTCTGAACTCGAATGCCTGACCATTCTATGGTGTGTGTACCTCACTAGTTTTGTTGTCCCCCTATAGACCTATCTGTTGCTTGACTGACAATTCACCCACAGGGGTGAGTTCAGTTCCAGAACAGAATGGTGACCAAGGGCCATAGTCCTGGGCTTCCATCAATCTCAATCTAACCAGTAAACCTGATCTTTTTTAATGATTTTGAACTTTGTTCCATCTTTGCTTCTATTCTACTCAGGACCTTCTAATGTGGTCCCTTTTGGAACAATTTGTTGTGGTAGTCAGGCATCATTTAGTTCTTCTGGTCTCATTTGGGGTCTTGGATGCTATTGTTCATGTGATCCTTTAGTCCATGTTGTTGTTGTTGTTGTTATGTGCCATCGAGTCGGTTCCGACCCATAGCGACCCTGTACAGGGTTTCCGATGGTGTCAATCTTTACGGGAGTAGAAAGCCTCATCTTTCTCCCGTGGAGCACCTGGTAGTTTCGAACCGCTGAACTTAAGGTTCGCAGCCCGATTCGTAACCACTACGCTACCAGAGCTCCTTAGTCCATAGAACTAATTATTTCAAAGTGCCATCAATTTTCGTCACTCTTCTTTCCTCTGGACAGGGAGAAACCAATAGTTACATCATAGATGCCTGCTCGGGAGCACATAAGATCTTAAGAACTTTAGTTGCTACTCACCAAAATAGGATGTAGAACATTGTCTTTGCGGACTATGTTGTGCCAACTGGCCATGGTGTTCCTCAAAAGTAAGGTCCTGAATCCTGGCCAGGCCCAGCAACTCATTTCCTCAAGTGTTTGGTAATGTTGAAGAAGTTTTCATAACTATCACCTGTAAGCCTTACCACTATCGTGGACTTGTTTTAGTTTTCTTCAGCTTCAGCCTGAACTTGCATATAAGCAATTGATGGTCTGCTCCACAGTCTGCCTCTGGCCTTGTTTTGGCTGATGATAGGGAGTTTTTCCATTGTCTCTTTCCATAGATGTAGTCAGTTTGATTTCTGTGTATTCCGTCTGGTGAGATACATGTGTATAGTCATCTTTTATGTTGTTTTAAAAAGATATTTGCAATGAAGAAATCATTGGTCTTGCAAACTTCTATCATGTGATCTCCAGCATCATTTCTATCACCAAGGTCATATTTTCCAACTACTGATCCTTCCTCTTTGTTTCCAACCTTTGCATTCCAGTCTCCAGTAATTATCAATACATATTTATTGTATGTTTGATCCATTTCCAGCTGAAGAAAGCAAAAGATCACTAAAAAGACTGGAAAGAAAGAGAAGATAAAAATGAATGTCAGAAGAGACTCTGAAACTTGCTCTCCATCGTAGAGATGCTGAAGCAAATGGAAGTAATGAAGAGGTAACAGAGCTGAAAAGAAAATTTCAAAAGGCACCTCAAGAAGATAAAGTCAAGTATTATAATGAAATGTGCAAAGACCTAGAGTAAGAAAATCAGAAGGGAATAACAATTCCAGCATTTTTCAAGCTGAGAGAACTGAAGAAAATATTCAAGTCTTGACTTGCAATATTTAAGGATTCCATGGCAAAATATTGAGCCACACGGAAAGCATTAAAAGAAGATAGAAGGTACTCACAGAATTACTGTGCCAAAAAGAAATGGCTTAAAATCAGGAAAGGTGTCAGGGCTGTATTCTTTCACCTTACTTATCTGATCTGTATACAGAGGAAATAATCTGAGAAGCTGGGTTATATGAAGAAGAGTATGGCACCACAATTGGAGGATGACTCATTGACAAGCAGACATATATGAGTGATACAAACTTGCTTGCTAAAAGGGAAGTGGGCTTAAAATGCTTACTGATGAAGATCAAAGACCACAGTTTCAGTATGGATTACTCCTCAATATAAAGAAAGCAAGGATCCTCACAACTGGATCAATAAATAATATCATCAGTATAGAATAGATTAAAATTGTCAAAGACTTCATTTTGCTTATAGCCACAATCAACATTCATGGAAGCAGCAGTCAAGAAATCAAATGACATACGGCAATAGGCAAATCTGCTGCACAAGAACTCTTTCAAGTGTTCAAGAACAAAGATGTCAGTTTGAGGACTAAGGTCCACCTGACCCAAGCCATGGTGTTTTCAATAACTTCATATGCATGTGAAAGTTGGACAACAATATGAAAGAGGCGTTAGAGATATTTGAAATGAATATGAAAATGGCATTAGAGACTATTGAAAGTATCACGAACTGCCCAAACAAACCAAACTGTGTTGGAGGAAGTACAGCCAGAATGCTCCTTAGAAGTCAGGAAGGCAAGACTTCGTCTCTCAGACTGAACATATTACTAGGCGGGATCCATCCTTGGAGAAGGACATTATGCTTGGTAAAGAGGAGCCCTGGTGTGACTCTGTAGAATAAACACCGGATCACAAGGTGTGTTTGAACTGCAAGGTCAGCACTGCAAACTCACCAGCTGCTCCTCAGAAACCCTTTACAGGGTCATTATGAGTTAATGGCACTTAATAAAAATAACAAAGTGGAGTGTCAATGTAAAAAGTGAAAGACCCCAGCAAGATGGATCTGTACAATGGCAGCAGCAATGGACTGGATCCTAACAATTGTGAGGGTGGTACAGGACCAGGTAGTGTTTCACTAGCCCCTAACAACAGCAACAATGGGGTTGAGTTGATTGATTGTGTAGTTTAGTTCTTCTGTGTCTTTGTTGACTTTCTTTCTAGTTATTTTGTCCATCAAATTTTATGTTTCTTTCTTCAGTTCTGTTGTTGTTGTTCGGGACTGTCTAGTTGGTACTGACTCATAGGGATCCTATACACACCAGACTGAAACACAGCCTGATCCTGCACCATCCTCATAATTGTTGTTAAGTTTGAGTCTGCTGCCACTGTTCCTCTTTTTTGCGGAGCCTCCACTTTACTAAGCATGATGTCCTTCTCTAGGGACAGGTCCTTCTTGATAATATGTCTGAAGTACGAGAGATAAAGTTTCACCATTCTGTCTTCTAAGGAACATTCTGGCTGTACTTCTTCCAACACAGATTTGTTTGATCATCTGGCAACCCATGGTACTTTTAATATTCTTCTCCAATACCATAGCTCAAATAAATACATCAATTTTTCTACAGTCTTCCTTGTGACTTCCAGTGAATGCAGTAATTTCACATGTATTCACTGTCCAACTTTCACATGCATATGAGGTGATTGAAAATACCATGGCTTGGGTCAGGCGCACCTTATTCTTCAAGCTGACATCTTTGTTGTTGAAATCCCATCTACTCATTTTTATACAGTATTAAGAAAAGATGCTGAAAAACTGGCAGTGGAATGTTCTTGAAGGAGCCTGCCAAATAATATCAGTCCTCACATCACCTACCTTCAGGCAGGTTAGCTAGAATCTCACAGCCTCAAGGGATGGAATATTAGTTTAGAAAGAGTTACACCTGTGGGAACAAGGAATCTGGACAATTTCCCTATCAACTACAATGCAAATATCCAGTCCATGATAGCCAAGGGCCCCTGGTCTTTTGGTTCACAAAGGAAAAAGAAAAACAAAACAAAAAACATCCTAACCAATTAGAACTTCTTTTTACCATTCTATTTTAGTAAAAACTTGATCAAAAGCAAGGGGGCTTCTGCAACTAGAGATGTTTCTGAGTGCCATCCAAACATGACACAGTTCACAAGCATGTGGCCCCAAACTTGGGCAGAGCAGGGACTGTGCAGGAGGGTAGATGAGATGTGGGTTGGGCTGGGCAATCTTCCAGTTACTAGGGGAATGGGGGAGAATCACACCTTTCTCATCACCAGCCACTGGTGTGTATCCACACATTCATGCTGTTGCCTGGATCCAACACTGCTCACAAAAGTTCAAGATGGTGGTGCCAAGTAAGACCAATCAACCGTTCATCCATCTATCTCCCTTCTTACTGCCCTGTTCAGCTTCGCATAGTATTCAATCCACTTCTGTATTGTTTCTTCAGAAGTTCTGGGTTCCAGGAGTATTATCTATATCTGTTTCATTTGGTCTCTTGGATCTTTGTTGTGACACTGTAGGTAGGATACACTATGGACTGGTAACCACAAGACTGGCAGTTCAAACCCACTAGCTGCTCCTAGGAAACCCTATTCAGGGTCACTATGAGTTGTAACTGACTCAACAGGACTTAACAACAGCATTTAAGCTTCACTGGTTTTGCTTCTCTAGAGAACCTGGCTCAAGAGAGTGGCCAAAGGTGTACCTGTCCTTGGTTATTGTTGGGAGCTTCTGGGTCTATTCTGACGCCCTGTGATGAGTAGAATTTCCCCACAGGGCTTTCTAGGCTATAATCTTTACAGGAACAGGCTGCTAGCTCTTCCTCCCATGGAGAACTACCAACCTGTCATTTAAGTATGGCTGAGTGCTTAACCGCCGCACCACCAGGACTCATACATAAACTTTACATGAGAGTGACTTGTCATATGGTTTCCTGCAGAAATACTAAAGGATAGGATTATGGGTTGCTGTCCCAGAGACTACTGTGGCTATTAGACACTTTACAGCATCTGAACTATTTTACCTTTTAGCATCTGAACAAACTTCAAACTTTAATGAAATTCAGAAGCGTTCAGAATTCTGAACTCCATCTGGACTGTAACTAAGGTTTTAGGTACGGAATTTTAAAGAGGATATGAAAATAGCTGATAAACTTATGAAAAGATGTTCAACATTATTTGTCATTGTTAAGTGTCATCAAGTTGGTTCTGACGCACAGTGACCCTATATAAGGTTTCCACTGAGTGACTGGTGATCTTGAACCACTGACCTTGCTGTTTAAACTGATATTGTAGTCCAGCACATTAACCCACATGGCCACATCATGTGTCATGAGGGAAATGGAAATAAAAACCATACTGAGATTCCACTGGACCCTCACTAGAATGACTATGATCAAAAAGATAGAAAAAAACTGGAAAGGATTTGGAGAAATTGGAACCCTCATCAAGTGCTGGTGGGGACAACTTGTGGGGACAAACGGTGTCGCAACTTTCAAAAACATTTTGGCAGTCCTTTGTAAAGTTAAATATAATGTTACCATGTATCCTAAAATTCCACTCCTAGGCATCCAAGGTAAATGAACACATCTGTCTATACAAATGTTGTTGTGGTTAAGTGCTATCGAGTTGGTTCCGATCCATAGTAACCTTGTATAGGGTTTCCGAGAAGTGACTGGTGAACCTGAACCACCGACCTTGTGGGTCAACCTGACTTTGTAGTCCAGTGCATTAACCCACAGCACCACCCCAGGGTTCTGTATTCTCATAGCAGCATGGTACCTAATAACCCAAATGTGGAAACAGACCAAATGTTTATCAACTAATGGATGGATACACAAAACATGCTCTAGTCAAACATTGTTGTTGTTAAGTACCATGGAGTTGGTTCCGACTCATCGTGACCCTACATTGGGTTTCCAAGGCTGTAAATCTTTACGGGAGCAGACCACCTCATCTTTCTCCCATAAATCACTGGTAGTTTGGAACTGCCGACCTTGAGGTTAGCAGCCTGATTCGTAACCACTACGCTACCAGAGCTCCTTCTACTTGAACATAATGGAGTATTATTCTTCCATGAAAAGGAGTAATTATTGACACTACAACATGAAGAAACCTTGAGGACAGGATGCTAGATGAAGGAAGCCGCAAAGAGCCTGCACTGTATGATCCTCCTTTTGTCCAGAATAGGCAAGTCTAGGAGACAGAAAACAGACGAGTGTTTGCCAGAGGCTGTGGGATGGAGAGTGTACAGAGCTTCTTTTAGAGGGGATCATACGGTTCTAAAATTAGATTGTGGTAAGGGGTGCACAGACCCTGTGACTAGACTTAAAGGGAGTGAGTTGTCAACTTTGAATGGGTGAATTGTATGGCATGTGAATTATGTCTCAATGGCTTTTTAGACATGAATAAACATCGTCTGACAGACTGTGGCTTGGCTATTTCAAAACAAAGCAGAAGAGCATCTCAGGTCTCAACATGAAGGGTGGGATTCTTGGGGGTGCAGTACTCAGTGGTAAGCTAAAGGTTGGAGTTTCAAGCCCATCCAGAGGCAACTCGGAAGAAAGATCTGGCAATCTACTTTAAAAACAAAACAAAACACCAGTCAACAAAAATCCTATGAAGCGACCCCATCAGTCAGCTCTCAGCACTTGCTGTCGGACCACAACCCACCACCCACTCGCCACCATAGGTAACAAGCGACTGAGGCTGTGTGGACTGACCCTTGCTCTGTCCCTCCCTGCTCGTGTGCCTGGGCGCGGTGGTCGAGGTGTAACCCTCCAAGCCAGACAATCCCTGAAAGGACGCACCTGCGGAGGACGACCTCGCCAGATACTACTCCGCGCTGCGGCACTCCAACAACTCATCACCAGCAGAGATATGAGAAACGATCTAGCCCCAAGTCACTGATTCCATACCTCTTAATGAGAGAGAGCCCAGAAAACGCTCCCAGAACTATGTTTGAAGATCCTCATATGTGGTGATGGGAAGTCAAACTTGCTCTCCAGGCTTTTCCTGCTTTTCACCCCAGACTTCACACAGAGAAACCAGAGTCTGTCCATCCTACCAACGCATTCAGCTATTGTGCAGAGCCCTGCGGTGTTTCCTGTGTCAACATTGTATATATGTTGTTGTTGTTAAGTGCTGTCGAGTCAGTTCTGACCCATAGCGACCCTGAACAGGGTTTCCGAGGCTGTAAATCTTTATGGGAGCAGAAAGTCTCATCTTTCTCCCGTGCAGCAGCTGGTAGTTTCGAACCGCTGACCTTGTGGTTCGCAGCCCGATTCGTAACCACTACGCTACCAGAGCTCCTTAACATTGTATATTGTTGTTGTTAAGTGCCGTCGAGTCGGTTCCGACCCATAGCGACCCTGTACAGGGTTTCCGAGGGTGTAAATCCTTACGGGAGTAGAAAGCCTCATCTTTCTCCCGCGGAGCAGCTGGTAGTTTCGAACCGCTGACCTTAAGGTTCGCAGCCCGATTCGTAACCACTACGCTACCAGAGCTCCTTAACATTGTATATAGGTGTGTTTAAATAAAGCATGCAAAAGTGGGAAAAAAAAAAAAAAGAAAAAAAGTCATCTGAATATAGTTCTACTCTAACACACATGGAATCCCTATGAGTTGGATGGAGTCAGCTTGATGCCGACAACTGGTTTTTAAAGATAAAAGGTTCAAACTAGCTAGAAATGGGTGCTGCAGTCATAGAGGTTCTCCTAGGGGGCTGCCCCCAGTGGGTAAAATACACCAACAGCCCTAACATTCAAGGGGTCTGGCCATGTATGTTACCATCCTCAACTGACAGGTGTCCGCTGTCCCTGACCAGCTACAGTGTGTGGTACTATCCCTCCAATAACCAAAAAGGTGTAGGGACCTTCTACCCACTCTTCAAAAGGAGGATCAAACTATATTTGTTTCCTTAGAATGCTGCCATCTTATGTAGGGTGTGTGACTGGTGGTTACATTTCCTCTTCCAAAAAGTCTGTGAGTTACAAAATGGCAGGTGGAGAGTGTAACAAAACTGAGAAGGGGTGGACATGCCTGGCAAGGGACTCTTGAAATGGTTACTGATACCATTTCTGGATATAGTAGTTTAGTTGTGACAACCCACAGCTTGGAAGGGAGGAAGTGAGGGTACTAAATACTGCCACTTTCTCTCCTCCACCTCCTGTCAGTGCCTTCTATGGGCTGCACCCAACCAGGAACCAGAGAACAAAGGAGACTATGGATGAATCTCCTGAGGGATAGAGCAGGGTGGAGAAAGAAAGTGGATCTAGTGGGTAAAAGGGACGTTCTGTGCAATCATCCAATGGCCCCAGCATTTGGGAATAATAAATCTGTCAACAGATACTCAGCACCTCTTGGAACATGATGCTGTCAGAGAACTCCAAGTAACAAGATAAAGCTGGAAAGATAAGAGTGGGTCACAGGACAAGATAAGAATAATTACAAGTCAGTATATGTGTTCAAGTGAGTAAAAGACTACATAACAAAGGAACTCAGAAGTGAGAGAGACTCTATTTACAGAGCACTGATGAGGGAAGAATTCCTAGGTCAGCATGTTATGACTTTTGTTCAAAGGCCACAACCCACGGAACAAAGAATAAGTACAATGTGATCTTTTAAATAGATTATGGAGATGAAAATATCCAGGTGGGGCTGGATATAATCTTGAAAGCTCATAAGCGGCCTTCTAAGGTACAGCTATTGTTCTCTCCATGTGCGGAAGAAAGAAGAGTGATAAAAATTGAAGAGTTTGGAAACAATTAGTCCAATGGACTAATGGAACATGTGACTATCAGTCCCCACGACTCAGAGACCATAAAAACTAGATGGTGCCCGGCTATCATTACCAACTGCACTAAAATGGATCACATTAGAGGATCTCAGGTTGAGTGAGAGAAAGGAACAAAACTCAAAATGATTTAATAATAAAGAAAATAAGATTGGGTTTACTGGTCAGAAAGAGACTGAAGGAACCTGAGACTAGAGCACTTGATTACCATTCAGGTCTGGAAAGGATTCACCCTTGTGGCCCAATTTTCAATCAAACAGTACATAGGTATATAGGTGAGGGACAACACACTACCAAGATATGCTCACCATGGAATGTTCAATCATTCAAAATCGAAAGAGTAACATTCTCCTAAAGACAACGTTGAGAAAGGATGGAAAAGTGGGTGGACGTGGAAATAGGAACCAAAGGGAGGAAGTGGGATAACTTGTTGTAGGGACAAATTTGCAACCATTGAGATGAAACAAAGTGTATGTTTTGTTGAATGCAAAGCTGATGATCTTGTCTACTAAACCTTCACTCAATTCCCAATAAAAAGTGGGGAAAAAAAAGAGAGAGAGAGAGAAATGGGTTCTGACCACAGACATCAGTAATAAGTTAGACAGAGTTTCATTAAAAAGGCATCGGATCAACCTAGCATTGTAGGGGGCAGGGGAAGGGTTGTTCATACTTTAAAATAACATGACACAATTTACATTACACAAAGAATGTCTGCCGATGAAAACATACTGAAAATTCAGTCTCTGCACTTTTCTTTTCACATAAAATTTAGAAAGGGCTTTATGACATCTATCATTGTGTTCTGTATTGCTGTTCTTTTTTTTTTTTTATAAGCTTTTATTGTGAAGTAAGTGAAAGTTCACAGGACAGAGCATCAATTTTACATTCAACAAATCATATTTTATTTCACTGCTATGATTATAATCCCCTCCAGTCACCATAAGTTAACAGTATTTACTTCTACTCCCTTATTTATTTTTGTTTTGGATGTACACATACCACACACAAGATATATATTCACTTGAATGTCCAGAGGGTACCTTTTGCAAGCCAGCCTCCTGCCCGCATACACACAGTCTTTCTCTCTCCCTGGGCTTGCAGTCCTCTGCTCTATCTCTCCATGCTGTCACCTTGGCCACAGCTCTGCTGTCATTGCATTTCTGGTTAGTCTCCCACACTTCCCTCACAGTCTTCCCTCTTGATGGTCCTTGGGTCCTCTGTTCCTGAAATGAAATATTAACTACTCCCCGCTTTTAGTTACGTATCTTCTACACTTACAGTTGTGACAGTCACAATGAGTCATGATACCAATTACTCACAATTGAATCATAGATTCCTATTCCCATCTGATCCCATCCTCTTTCACCAGACCCATCTGAATAAGAAGAAAAAGGTTCAGTGGGGATTTTACCTTCCCGCCCCTCAGTCTGAAACTAAGCCCACTCAGGAAACCTTGTAAGCCAGCCACTTTGCTCTTTTTCAGTCCCCCATTTTTGGTAGCCAATGTCTAAGCTGCCCATCCCTATCAACCTGTCAGTGTACTGAGGAGTCAAGCTTGATCCTTGATATGAAGAAGCTTTCCATTTCAGTTGGAATTTTGAATAACTACATCTGTAAGCAGGAGCTCTGATAGCGTACTGGTTACGAATCAGGCTGCGAACCGCAAGGTCAGCAGTTTGAAACTACCAACTGTTCTGTGGGAGGAAGATGAGACTTTCTGCTCCCGTAAAGATTTACAGCCTCGGAAACCCTGTACAGGGGTACAGGGTCGCTATGAAACCCTGTATAGAGTCGCTATGAGTCGGAACTGACTCCACAGCACATAACTACCACCACCACCACATCTACAAGCAAAGGTCCAGTTCATCAAATTGTAGTAATTTATACTTGCTCTCCGTATCAAACTTCTTTATCTTCCTCTGGTCAAGTTCTGGTCAGCAAGACATCCAAGTTAGACACCATGGATACTATATGCAAATTTGGGAGTTCTTATCTGCCTCCCCCACTTCAGATCAGCTGTTTGTTTCACTCTTAACTCTAGTCCCCAGGGGCTAGGTCAGCATCCATAGACTTGGGAGTTCACACATCTTCCTGAACTTCAAACCAGCCAGCCTTTCTTCTTCTCTCTCTTTCACTCATTTCCAGGTCAACGAGTGTTTATGGGATATGGTCAAATTCAGCCATGTCATCATTGCTGCATTTCTCCCACTTCCCTTCCACTCACAAGTAGACCAGGGGGGTCATCAGAGACCATACAAGACAGCTCTTGTTGTTCTCTTTGAATTTCAGTCTTAGAAGGGGGCTTACCCTGGTGATTTGACTTTTCTTGCCTTGATAGCTCCCAGGTGAACAGTTTTCTTTTTCTTGTAACAGCTAAACAGTCTGACTTTAGTTTTCTTCTCCTGTTGGTCTTTCTTTCAATAAGTTCCTCTAGCCATTCCGGGTTGATCTGCATGTCTTTTCAAGTGGGAAAGTCCCATCTCAGAAAGTTCTGGTGGGGCCTAGAATTCCACCTAAGGCCCCATGCTCCACAAAGACTTAACAAGAAGCCAATTTCCCTAGGCAAATTCTAGTACCC
>NW_006408782.1:1082430-1096544 GCF_000296735.1 Chrysochloris asiatica
AACAACAACAACAAAAGTTATGAATCTCACTATGCAAGGAAGTGAAAGACTTTGATTTTATTGATGACATAACTTGAAGAGGGCAGTTAAGAGCAAGGCTCTGGAGATTAACTGGCTGAGTTTGAATGCAGGCTCTGCTACTTCCTACATCTGTGACCCTGGGTGCCCACAACAATTGCTTCTGGCCTTGATAAACCCAGTGAGTTAAATAAATGATGTCATTGTCTATCTATGTCGTGGAACGAACAAGGCTGTGAAATGCCAGTCTAGTTAGAAAGGCCCTATGAGACTAGTGACATAACAGTGCAAAGAAAGAAAGACGATCAAAAATGCACTTTCAGGTACAAAGACCAGTGAATGATTCTTCTCATGGAAGTCCAGAGCAGGCATCCAAATTGTCAACCAGAATGGCTGGAATGATGGGTTTCAAATGCAGAAATATCAGGAGGGAAAGTAGGATGAAAGTAGAAACTTGCAACATCTCATGAAGAGGATCCCAGAAGAAAGTGGATTGCATCGACTTCCAGGGTTCAGCAGGATCCCCTAAGACCTAGGACACTGTGGGCAGGTGATTGATCATTACACTCTCGAGCTCTGAACAGCTCTCTCCTTGAATGGTGCAATATTCTTTACAGCAATACCCGGCAGCCGACACGTTCCCATGTGGGAGGAAACGTTCCCGCCACCTCCATTCCAGCCTACTCAGCGGTACAGAGATGCTTTGTTTTTAGAAGAAACTTGTGATGCTCACTCCCACCTGCAGAAAGAACCTCCTGTGTGTGCGTTTGGCATGACTCTCCTCTGCTCAGCCCTTCCCAGCCGCAGAGGAGCCAGGAAAAGAATGACTGTCTACTGCTTGAAAGACATGATTATGAGCTTTCCAGCTCATACAGCTGCCAGTTATGGGATCGACATCTGAAGTCATTCACTCTCCTCTGTTCCAGTTCCCACCTTGCTGACCATCTTCTCCAACCCCAACTCCTAGCTTTCTTATCTTCCTACTTCCTCCACTCTGCCTGACATCATCCAATGCACCTCCCTTATAATCCTCTTTCCTGAGACAGGATGAAGGAGAAACTAGTGATAAGATGAGGGTGACACTGTATGGAATTGGTCACAGTATCAGATGTCCCCAATTTAGAATGCCAGAAATGACTGACCCAAAGAGAGCATGCCCAGATTACATTACCAGGAGTACTGCAGAAATCGTTGAAGATTTCACATCTTGTTCTCTGCCTTCATTGGAGCTTGTGTGCATTTGAAGATGTTGCCCTTATGTTACTTAGTTTCTCTTTAATAAATACAGACCCGTGTGTTAGCTGTTTAAGGATTTGGTAGTAGGGCAGTTTGTCTCTGCTGACAGATGGTTATGCTCCTTTTTATTAACTAATGAAGACTCTAAGGAAGCTCTGGTAGCGTAGTGGTTACGAATCGGGCTGCGAACCTTAAGGTCAGCGGTTCGAAACTACCAGCCGCTCCGCGGGAGAAAGATGAGGCTTTCTACTCCCGTAAAGATTTACACCCTCGGAAACCCTATACAGGGTCGCTATGGGTCGGAACCGACTCGATGGCACATAACAACAACAACAACAACAACAACAAATGAAGACTCTGTAATTCACTGTTTCTTTTTATACCTTGGAAATCAAGATGCTCAGAATTAACTTATGTGCTGATTTGCATCAACTTTACAATAATCTACTCTCCTTTGTCGGGTGGCTTTTATTCTTTTACCTTTATTTTAGAGTTCTTGTGTCTCTGTTTCTCCTACATTTCCTTAAGTTCTTTTCTGAAGAAGGCACAGGATGGATGGATGAGGAATAGAGGAAGGATGGATGAATAGATGGATGGGCAGACAGATGAAGCATATATGAGTAGATGGGTAGATGATGAATAGATAGAGGACGGATGATGAATAAATGGCCACACAGAACTCAGAACAATACTCAGGAGCATGGGGTTTATTAGGGAAGTGAACAGAGTGCAATTCAGGATCAAACCCAACTCAGCACACAGCAGTTCTCCAGTCAAGAACGCCTCTTGTCTGCCAGACTGCAGACACGCCTCACTCTTGTCTCTGGCTTCTCAGCCATGTGGCCCCTTAGCCTTTACTCTGCTTGGGCAAGTGTTACAAAGCTCTTTGAGTCAGTCTGTGAATACCCAAAGGGCACATTCTGCAAGCCATTCTCCTGCCCAGAGGCATTCAGCTATTCTCAATCCATGGGCGTAGAGCCCACAGCTGTTTTGTCTTTCCATGTCACCTCCTCTAACACTGCCTCTGCAGACAACACTTTTCTAGGTAGGGATCTCATGTCCCACTCATGCTTTTCATTTTTGATGGTCCTGGGATCATCTGTTCCTGCTTTTAAACCTAGCTGACTAGCAAAACGAACCAATCCCAGCCTTAGAGTCTTGTACATCTAGTGCCTTGTCCCACTCAATCACTCGCTGCAAATTAAGAAAACATTGGATAGAAAAGCCATATCAAATAAACTCAAGGTACCACAGTATCCCTTCCACCCATCCTCCCACAACTCACATCCTGCCATTGACCTGCTGGGTACCCTAGGCAGAGGTAGGGCCTGCTGAGTGAGCCTGGTGGGAGAGGACACATGTCTGTGACTCCCCTGGAACTCCTCTGAGCACTTGGGGCAGAGGGTTTCTTTGCAGGAACTTGAGATCTTGCACTGGGTGGTGAGTTAAAGGGACAGTGACACTTGGATACTCGTGATAATTTGATTTTCTTTGTCTCCACAAGTGCCTCGGGCCTGGAAATCTGGGCGAGGGTCACATGAGGCTAAGATTGAAGGGAGAAGAAGCCCAGGTGACAGTTGTTCAGAGCTTGGCTGCTAACCGAAAGGTCAATGGTTGGGACCCATCAATTGCTCCTCAGGAGAAGATGAGGCTATCTGCTTCCATAAAGACTGATGGCCTTGGAAACTCTGTGGAGTTTTTCCTGGGAAAGCTCTACTCTGTCCTACAGCGTCACTATGAGTCAGAGTTGGAATCGGATTCTACTCAATGGCAATGATATTATCTAACTCAGAGAAGAGCTCTTCCTTCCAACCTCCTACACCATTCTGAACTACTCCGGCCACTCCTCTTTCCAATGCAAGCCCAACTATCTCCTTGCAATACAGGCTAGACTGAGTCCTTCCTTCTCAAAAACCTTCCATACACTCCCTGTTCTTTAGAGTCCCACACATCAGAATCTTCCAAGGGTCTTTATTTAAATCCTGCAACATTCTGGGACCTACTCCAGGAAGAACATCTAAGGGTATCCCAGGGACCCACACCACAATTCCAAAGTCTTAAGAGGCAAATCTGCTGGTATGTCTGGGCTGGAATGCAGTGACCTGGGTACTCTGGGATCAAAATCATTTATGGGACCAAAGCCAGGTGAGCAACCACCATTCCATGCGCTTCAGTTCTAACTCATAGTGCCCCTGTGTAGGGTTTTCTAGGATTAGCTGGTAGATTTGAATCATTGACCTGGAGGTTGGCAGTCCAGTGCCATCAAGGCTCCATGTTGTTGCAGTTGTTGTTGTTGTTGTTGTTGTTAAGGGTCACTGAGTAAATTCCAACTCATAGCGACACTGTATAGGGTTTCTGAGGAGCAGCCGAGGAGCAGCCGTTGGGTTTGAACGGTTGACATTGTGGTTAGCAGTCCAGTGCTGATTCCTACAGTGACACACCAGGACGCCCTACAACTGACTTCATTGCTGTTGTTGTTAAGTGCCGTTGAGTAAGTTCTGACTCATAGGGTTTCCAAGAAGTGGCTGGTGGGTTTGAACGACTGACCTTGTAGTTAGCAGTTCAGTGGCACACCACGATTCTGTTATTGTTGTTAAGGGCTGTTGAATCACTTCTGACTCATTGCGACTCTGTATAGGGTTTCTGAGCAGCAGCTGGTGGGTATGAACTGCTGACCTTATGGTTAGCAGTAAAGTACTTCTCTTACAGCACCACACCAGGACTCCCTGGGACTCCATTGTTGTTAAGTGCCATCAAGTGCCATCACATAGCAACACTACATAGGGTTTCTAAGGAGCAGCTGCTGGGTTTGAACTGCTAACCTTGTGGTGAACAGTTCAATGCTGATCCTACAACTTTACACCAGGATTTCGATGTTGTTGTTGTTGTTATGTGCCGTGGAGTTGCACAGTGACCCTGCATAGAGTTTCTGAGGCTGTAAATCTTTACAGGAACAGAAAGCCTCATCTTTCTTCCACAGAACAGCTGGTAGTTTCGAACTGCTGACCCTGAGGTTCGCAGCCTGATTCGTAACCACTACGCTACCAGAACTCCTTAGGATTTCAACAGCCTCCATAAAACCTGTGCTCACCTCTGAGCCTTTGCTTCTGATGAGCTGGTTGAGAGCACTGCTCCTTCACCAACTCCATACAAAATGTTTTCATCATTGTATTACAAAATCATTTTTCCTTATAATGTAAAGGCTTTCTTCTTCACTAGTTTCTGGAGAGCTGGTGCCAGGCTGTTCATGTCTTTTTTCCTTCACTGTGTCTGCTACAAGGTGTTGTTGCCGATTTAGTAAATGTACAATAAATGCTGTTGAACTAAACAGACTGCAAATCAGATGGTTGTCATTTATTCTGAGGTAGGAATGTTAGTCAGCAATGATCTCCTCCAAGACCATTTAAGCCTTTCTTTTTTTCCGTTTCACTTGTGCAACGGAATGTCTGAAAGAGTTGTCTCAGCCTCCCCGCATCACAGAGGTTTGGGAAGACTTTGAAGGTCTTTCCCTAGCCTCTGGAATCATACCAGCCTGACTGAGCCTCCCTGTAAGCCCCATTCCTTTTCTACTGTCCCCTCAGAAAAGAAAGCGAAGAGTAACATAACATCTACGAAACCCAGACCTCAGAGCAGCCCATTTGAACCCGGCCCAACCACTCCGCTTTTCTGAGTGGCTTTCTTTTCCTTGCCCTTGATTATGGCCTCCAAACCAACAGCCAAAAATATAGGATGTGGGAAAACTTCAGGAAGAGAACAAAGCCAGAATGTTTCAGCCTTTTGGGGAGAAAAAACCTTTTGGTGTTTTCTCTGTTAATTGTTAAGACTTATCAGGCACTGGCTAAATGGATCAGTAGATATTTACTTAGCCCTATGGAGTCCTGGTGTGGCGCCTAGGATTAGAACACTGGACTGCTAACTACAAGGTCAGTGGTTCAAACCCACCAGTAGATCCTCAGAAATCCTATACAGGGTCCCTATGAGTCAGAAGTGACTCGACAACACTTAACAATAACAACCGCGTCTACAACAATCAATAACAACAACAGCTATGTGTGGAGCTCTGTTGTGGTGTTGTAGGGTAAGCGCTGGACTGGTAACCAACCACCAGTTCAAACCCCTTGTCAGCTTACAGAAACCCTACTCAGGGTTGCTGTTAGGCGGAATCAACTTGACAGTAGTTAACACCGACAACTAACTATGTATTAGGTACTGTGCTGCTAATAATCTTATGCTGTGAACCATATGCCCATTTCTGTCAAGTATTTATTTAATTGAAACATTTATGCCTATGGAGAAAATGGTTTCAAGGTCAGTGAGAAATGCCTTTTTTTCTTTGTTTTTTTTTTAAAAAAAATAACAACCAAAGTTTATTTTTATTTAAAACAATATCCAAAGGATCTTCGAAAGCTCAAAGGCTTAAAGATATCCAGATATCATATAAGATCATAGTCAAATGCTGGCTTTTGCCGCCTCCATTTTTAATTACTCATTCTAGGTATTTCTAAGTCTTTAGCTATTTCTGAACATTGAAGATTTATCTTCTCAGAAAGTGTGGGCTATCTATGCATCACTGTGACTATTGTACAGCTAATCTATTACTAAGGATAGCTACAACAGAGCCAGGAATAGTAATTATTCCAATGAAAAGTCTATGATCATAGATGAAAGCCATCACTGCAACTTTCAGAAGCAGAATGAATAATTCAATAAGCAGCAACAAAGGAATGACTATTATGTGAGGTGATCCTTCTGTGACGGATTCAGTAAGTGCTCAGCAGTGTCCATTTTTCTCCCTTTCAAGGTCCTCAGACTACATTTCCCAGCTTTCCCTGCAGTAAGATGAGACCATGTTTGTGAATATCTATTCTCCCTTCCCTTGACTATGTTGTTGTTGTTAAGTGCCACCAAGTCGGTTCCGACCCATAGCGACCCTGTACAGGGTTTCCGAGGGTGTAAATCTTTACGGGAGTAGAAAGCCTCATCTTTCTCCCGCGGAGCGGCTGGTAGTTTCGAACCGCTGATGTTAAGGTTGGCAGCCCGATTCGTAACCACTACGCTACCAGAGCTCCTTTCCCTTGACTATGGAGACACAGAATACGCATGGCCTAGATGGTGAAGCTGCAAGATGGAGCAGAGATACCCAGCCCACAGCAGACTGTGACCAGAGTGAAGTATGCTTTTATTTATGTTAAGTCACTGAAACTTGGGAGTTTATTTTTTGCACATCTTTTAACTTCTGGGTGTTAAAAGATATATATATTTGTTGGTGTTAAGTGCCGTTGAGTCAGTTCCGACTCATAGCGACCCTGTATAGGGTTTCCTAGGAGCAGCTGGTGAGCTTGAACCGCCGACCTTGCAGTCTAGTGCATTAACCCGCAGCGCTACACCAGGACTCCAAGCTGACACATAAAATTAACCAAAACAAACTTATTGTCTCTTGTAGATGCTTGTAATGTCACAGCCTGCAAATTTAGGGTAGTGACCATACCTGAACTCCATAAGCATAAGGCAGCTGGTTGGTGCACATCTCCTTCTAGACCTCTGATAGATATCACAACTCAACATATCCAGAACTGAAGCCACTATCTTCCCCTACACCTTTCTCCCAAGCCTGCTCACATCTCAGTGAATGTCATGATGCCCAAACATTTGCCCATCATCCATAATCTCTCCTCATCAATGTATGCCCCATGTCACCTGCCACTTGATTCTTGTGGCATTACTACCTAAATATCTGTTGAACTTGTCTGCATCATTCTATCCATTCCCACAGTCACCAGCACCCATCCACTCAACTACCTATCTATCTACCTACCGTTGAACAAATTATATGCATCTTCTTTCTATAATTGTATGCCAACTGCTCTCTTCCCTCTTCCAGGAGATATGCTTTCTGTTTTTAACAGCAAAACATTTTTTACAGTTAAAAGAGAAAAATTGTTCTTTAATGGCATAGTGGTGCTTACTGACAAACTTCTGAGGTGGTGTTGGGGAGAAGTTGGCAAACAAATGTAGATGTGTACCATTTGCATAAAATTAGCAAAACTTCTAAATTGATCTATATACATATAAAAAAGATACCTAGATTTAAACTTTTTACATATTTGTATACAAATGGAGCACATCCTCTACCTTTGTTTGCCAACCCCCTCCCCCACACCTATTCATGTATATACACAGAGCCCTGGTGTGGCTCAGTAGGATAAGCACTGCAAGGTTGGTGCATCAAACTCGCCAGCTGCTCCTTGGAAACTCTATACAGGGTCTCTGTGATTTGGAACTGACTCAATGGTACTTAACAACAACAACAAGTACATATATATGTATGATTGTGTTGTGAAACCATGGTAGTAATGTCGGAGTCTGTCTAACTTTTGGGAGATGAATGCAAATCAAGATCAGCCTGATTCCCATGAGACAAAGGCCAGCTAGACCTTCGCTTTCCAACCTTTTTACCAATTCTGACACCACCCATCTTTGCCGCCGTACTCAAGAGTCCTCTGCTGGTTTGACAATAATTTCAATGGCCACACAGAACCCACACACCGTATTTATAGGTAGTTTATCAAGGAAGTAACAGGGTGCAACTTGGGATCAGAATCAATAGGTTACAACTCAGGATCAGGAAGCAGATAGACAATGTCTGGAATCTTCCCCAAAGGGGAGAGAACAGCCTTCCCTTCTTCTATGCAGCTCATCTCAGACAGGCAAGCAGGCTCTCCGCCCTGCCATGTGTGTTTCTCTCAGCCATGCAGGGCTCCTCTTGGCACCTTCAGTTTAGGGTCCTTTCAGCTGCCCTCCTCCCTTGCATCCCAAGGACATGCCTCTCTACCTTTGATCTGTCTGTTTTTCTGCAAGACCCTTTCTGAGCCTGTTGCACTGGCTCGGCCTCAGGGCCCCTTTGGAGCCTCTTTTACACCTGTCACTGTCTCCAATGTTACAGCCCCAGACTCAAATGACAGCTTTTTAGGAGGTTCCTTACCTCTTCTTCTTCCTTCTGCTTCTGTCTGCTTCCTATCTGAAAAGATCTCTGTGAAGTTGACTCACATATAAACAAATTCCTCATCACTTTCAAAGCATGGCCCTCCCACCAGGGCCTTGAATGGACCAATCCATTCTTGTTTAGACATAGATACTTCATTTCCATAGTAGAATACAGAGGCTTTATTTGTATAAGCATGTTAATCAGTAAGGAACTCTGGTAGCGTAGTGGTTACGAATTGGGCTGAGAACCTTAAAGTCTGCAGTTCTAAACTACCAGCTGCTCCGTGGGAGAAAGATGAGGCTTTCTGCTCCTGTAAAGATTTACAGCTTCGGAAACCCTGTACAGGGTGGCTGTGGGTTGGAACGGACTTGATGGCACACCCCCACCCCCACCATTAATCAATACATGCAAGGTGCATACCAATCATATGGCTTTGTTATTTTTGGTAAGTGCTTTCAAGTTGGTTCTGACTTGTAATGTACAACAGAGCAAAACACTGCTCAGTCCTGCACCATCCTCACAATTGCTGCTACGCTTGAGCGCATTGTTGCTGTCACTGTGCCTGTCCATCTTGTTGGGAGACTCCCTCTCTCTTTGCTGACCCTCCACTTTACCAAGCAGGATGTCATTCTCCAGAGACTGGTCCCTCCTGACAGTATGTCCAAGGTATGAAAAATGAAATCTGGTCACCTTGGCTTCAAAGGTTTATTCTTCTGGCAGTCGATGATACTTTTAATATCTTCTCCAACACCATAACTCAAAAACATCAATTCTTCTACGGTCTTTCTTATTTACTGTCCAACTTTCACATGCATATGAGGCCATTGAAAATACCACGGCTTGGGTCAGGCACTTTTGTCCTCAGACATGTTCACTCTTAAACACTTTAAAGATGTCTTGTGCAGCAGATTTACCTAATGCAATACACTGTGACTTGCATGTAATATTAATGATATTGTCCAGTGATTTCTATTGGGTCACTCCTCTTTGAAATGGCACAAATATAGATCTCATTCAATCAGTTGGTCAGGCAGCTGTCTTCAAAATGACTTGGCATAGATGATAGTGTGCCTACAGTATTGCATCAGTTTGTTGAAAGATGTCAATTTGTATTCCATCAATTCCTGGGGCCTTCAGTGCACCTTGGACTTCTTCCTTCAGTTTCTATGGCCCTTAATTATATGCTACCTCTTCATATGATTAAACATCAACCATTTCTTTTTGGTACAGTTGACTGTGTATTCCTTCCTTTTTTTTTTTTTTTTTTTTTTTTTTTTTTTTTTTTTTTTTTCATGCTTTCTTCATCTTTCAACATTTTCTCCATTTTTGTTGATAGGTGCCATCAAGTTGGTACTGACTCATAGCGACCCTATGCATAACAGAACAAAACATTGCCCGGTCCTGGGCCAAACTCACAATTGTTGCCACATTTGAGCCCATTGATGCTGCCATTTCGCCAATCCATCTTGCTGGGAGTCTTACTCTTTTTCTCTGATTCTCCACTTTACCAAACATGATGTCTTTCTCCAGTGACTGGTTCCTCCTGACAATATGTCCTAAGTATGAGAGATGAAGTTTGGTCATCTTGTCATCAAAGAAGTACTATGGCTGCACTTCTTGCAACACAGATGTTTGTTCTTTTGGCAGCCCATGACACGTTCAATATTCTCCTCCAACACCATAACTCAAAAGCATAAATTCTTCTACAGCCTTCCTTATTCACTGTCCAGCTTTTGCAGGAGTATGAGGTTACTGAGAATACCATGGCTTTGGTCAGGCGCACCTTAGTCCTCAAGCTGACATCTTTTCTCTTCCCTTTTTAAAGGTCTTGTGCACAGATTTGCCTAATGCAATACATTGTTATTAACTGCTGCTTCCATGAATGTTGATAGTTGATCGAAGAAGAATGACGGCCTTGACAACTTCAATCTTTTCTCCGTTGATAAGAATGTTGTTTATTGGTCCACTAGTGACGTTTTTTGTTTTCTTTACATTGAGATGAAATCCATACCGAAGTCTGTGCTCTTTGATCTTCATCAGTATTTTAAGTCCTCTTCACTTTCAGAAGGCAAGGTTGTATCAACTGCATGTCACAGTTTGTTAATGAGTCTTTCTCCAATCCTGATGCCACGTTTTTCTTCATAGTCATGGTATTTTCAATAACCTCATATGAATGCAAAAAATGGACATTGAATAAGCAAGACCGTACAAGAATTGACGCTTTTGAGTTATGGAGTTGGAGAATATTGAAAGTACCATGGGCTGCCAAAAGAAACAACAGATGTGTGTTGGAAGAAGTGCAGCAAGAGTGCCCCTTGGAGGCCAAGATGGCCAAACTTCATCTTTCATACTTCAGACATATTGTCAGGAGGGACCAGTCGCTGAAGGAGGATATCATGTTTGATAAGGTGGAGGGTCAGAGAAGGAGAGGAAGACCCCACAGTGAGATGGATTGGCAAAGTGGCAGCATCAATGGGCTCAAATGTGGCAACAATAGTGAGGTTCACCCAGGACCGGGCAGTGTTTCATTCTGTTATGTATAGGGTCGCTATGAGTTGGTACCAACTCAATGGCACTTAACAACAACAACAACCTAGCTTCTCAGATTATTTGCTCAGCATGCAGGTTGAATAAGTATGGTGAAAGAATACAACCCTGTCACACACCTTTCTTAAATTTAAATCATTCAGTGTTCCCATGTTCTGTTCGAACTACTGCCTCTATGTACAACAGATCTAAACATCCCCCCATGCCTGTGCCATCCTCACAATTGCTTCTAAGTTTGAGCCCATTGCTGCTGCCACTGTGCCAAGTCCATTTTGATGAGGAGCTCCCTATTTTTCAATGTCCCTCCACTTTACCAAATATAACATCCTTCTCCAGGAACTGGTCCCTCCTGATAATATGGCCAAAGTATGAGACATAAAGTCTGGCCATCTTGGCTTCTAAGTAGCATTCTGACTATACTTCTTCCAACACAGATTTGTTTGTTCTTCTGGCCAGCCATGGCACATTTAATTTTCTCCTCCAACACGATAGCTCAGTACATCAGTTTCTCTATGGCCTTCCATATTCATTGTACAACTTTCACATGCATATGAGGCTTTAGAAAATACCAGGATGAATCAGGTGCATTTTAGTCCTCAAACTGACATCTTTGGTCTTTAATACTTTAAAGAGGTCTGCTGTCGCAGATTTTCCTAATGCAATACATCATTTGATTTCTTGACTGTTGCTTGCATGAGTGTTGATGGTGGATCCAAGAAAAATGAAGTCTTTGACAACTTCAATCTTTACTCTATTTATCATGATATTTACTGGTCCAATGTTGATAGTTTTTATTTTCTTTACATTGAGGTACAACCCATGCCAAAGGCTGTGGTCATTGACCTTCATCAGTAAGTATTTTAAGTCTTTTTTGCTTTCAACAAGCAAAGTTGTATCATCTGCATATCGCAGGTTGTTAATGAGTCTTCCTCCACTCCTGAAGCCATGTTCTTCTTCATATAATCCAGCTTTTCAAATTATTTTCTCAGCATGCAGATTGAATAAGTATGATGAAAGAATACAACCCTGGTGCACACCTTTCCTGATTTAAAAATCATTCAGTAGCCTCTTGTTCTGTTCAAATGCCTGCCTCTCGGGGTATGTACAGATGTGTGATGAGCACAATTAACTGTTCCAGAATACTCATTCTCCACAATATTTTCCATAGTTGTCATGATCCCCATAGTAAAAAGTCTTTGCATAGTCAAGAAAGCATAGGTGTGGACGTCTGGTGCGCGGCACTGGGCAGGGAACATTATGGCGGCCGAGCACAGGCCGAAGTTATCCAAGAACCTGCTGTGCATGAAGTTCATGCAAAGGGGACTAGACTCTGAAACCAAGAAGCAGCTGGAAGAAGAAGAAAATAAAATCATCAATGAAGAGCACTGATACTTGGACTTGCCGGAGCTGAAAGAGAAGGAGAGCATCATAATAGAAGAGCAGAGCTTCTCATTATGCGAGGACCTTTTCTACAGAAGAATGTCTTCCCAAGGATTTAATCCTGAGGTTCAGAACTAATGCTTCAGATGAACTCTAAGAGCAAAGCTGAAGAAGTTGAAGATGAAGAAGTGGAACTTGATGTGTCCAATGAAGAAATGGCTAGAAGGTATAAAAGCCTGGTGGGGACAATTGGAAAAAAGTTTGTCAAGAAAAGAGATCGTGCCAATTGAAGAAGATGAAAATGGAAACATGAAAAAGACCAAGACAAAGAAGGTGTTCTTAAAACCCCAAGATTATAAAGAAGGCCTTGTGAAAGATAGCAGCAGCACATTTTGGAACTTAACTCCAGTTGTTTCTCTCTAGCTTATGATATGACAATGTGTATTTATAAACAGGTGTGTACTTTTAGAAAATGCTCTTCTTAAAACAGATGTGTGATGGATGTTATACATCCTTTGCTTAATGGTGTTCATCAGGAAGGGATTTTCTGCCCTTGATCCTCGAATGTACACAGTTACTTGGTGACTTCCTACAGACCTTTTGATCTTGGATTTTTAAAATGTTGTGTGTGGTCCCTGATCTTTAATAAATGAATATTATTGTTTTTTTAAAAAAAGAAAGCATAGGTGTGGTGCTGTGGGTGACCACTGGACAGAGAACCACAAAGTTAGCATTTCATATCCACCAAAGGAGCTCTGGTAGCATAGTGGTTACGAATCGGGCTGCAAACCTTAAGGTCAGCGGTTTGAAACTACCAACTGCTTCGCGGGAGAAAGATCAGGCTTTCTACTCCCGTAAAGATTTACACTCTCGGAAACCCTGTACAGGGTCGCTGTGGGTCTTTGAATTCTCTTTAGCAAAATTGTACTTGTATGTGATATTCATGATTTTGACAAAAATGTATGTCAGAAGAGACTCTGAAACTTGCTCTGTAGCATAGAGATGCTAAAGCAAATGGAAGAAATGAAGAGGAAAAGAGCTGAACAGAAAATTTCAAAGGGAGTCTCAAGAAGGCAAAATCAAGTATTATAATAAAATGTGCAAAGACCTGGAGTTAGTAAACCAAAAGGGAAGAACAAACTCAGCATTTCTCAAGCTGGAATAGCAGAAGAAAAAAACTCAAGACCCAACCTGCAATATTGAAGGAGTCGGTGGACAAAATTCTGTTGGGTCACCTCTCTGTGGAATGGGCACAAATATGGATTTCTTCTAATCAGTTGGCAAGATAGTTGTTTTCCAAATTTCTTGGCATATATAAGAGAGTGCCTCCAGTACTGCCTCGCTTTCTTGAAAGATTTCCATTTTTATTCCATCATTTCTTGGTGCCTTGTTCTTTATCAATTCCTTCAATGTACCTTGGACTTGAACCTCTGAAAGTTTTCTGTCAATGTCTGCTTGCAACCATTTCTGTATTACCTTTAGTAAAACTTTACCTGCATGGAATATCAAAGATATTGTTCCAAGATTTCCGCATTCAAGTCTCAACTTCGTCATTGAAGGATTCTCTGGGCAAATTATTGAATGATACAGAAAGCATCAAAAGAATATGGAAGGAATACACAGAGTCACTGGACCAAAAGGAAATGGTTACTCTACAACCATTTCAAGAGGTAGCATATGATCAAGAGCCAATGATACTGATGGAAGAAGTCCAAGATTCATGTTGGACAACATGAAGAGGGAGAAAGTATCAGCATTCCAGAACAGGAAGAATTACACAAGTCCACAGAGATAGCTGAAAAGCTTCTGGAAGAAAATTTCCCTAACATCCTGAAAAGCAAAAAGATAAGCATTCAAGGAGCTAAATGAACCCCAGGATGGATAGACCCTAAAAGACAATGACCAAGATATATAATAATCAAGCTCTCCAAATTCAAAGACCAGAATC
>NW_006408782.1:1096930-1098930 GCF_000296735.1 Chrysochloris asiatica
TTATAAGAACAGAGGATCTGGGAGGTCAGTCTATGATCAAAACAATTACAATGTGAAAGAAGGTAAACACAGAGGAACAGAGATCCTGGTGGTGAGAAGGTCAGGTAGATTACAGGATAAAATAGACCATCTTAAGTGGAGGGAAGAATTAATGGTATATAAGGTAACCAAAGGCAACCCTGCTATGAAAAATATCCTAAAGAAAGTTCTGTGGACTCAGAACCAACAGAAACAGACAACAACCAGAGAATGATGTATGTGGCAGCATCACTCTGAACTCAATCAACAAATGGAAGTGTCAAGAATATAGATATAAGGAGAAAAGATTGAAGTTGTCAAGGACTTGATTATTCTTGGATCAACTATCAACACTCATGGAAGCAGTAGTCAAGAAATCAAACAACGTATTGCATTTGGCCTATCTGCTGCACAAGACCTTTTCAAAGTGTTGAAGACCAAAGATGACAGCTTGAGGACTAAGGTGTGCCTGACCCAAGCCTTGTTTTTTTCAATTGCCTCATATCCATGTGAAATCTGCACAGTGAATAAGGAAGCCTGTAGAAGAATAGATGTTTTTGAGTTGTGTTGGTGGAGAATATTAAAAGTGACATGGGCTGCCAAAAGAACCAATAGATCCATTTTGGAAGAAGTGCAGCCAGAGTGCTTCTTGGAGACCAAGATGGCCAAACTTCGTCTCTCATTCTTCAGAAATATTGTCAGGAGGGACCAGTCGCTGGAGAAGGATATTATGTTTGGTAAGGTGGAGGGTCAGAGAGAAAGAGGAAGACCCCCAACAAGATGGATTGGCCAAGTGACAACATCGATGGACTCATGTGTAGCAACAGTAGTGAAGTGGGCTCAGGATCGGTCAGTGTTTCATTCTGCTGTGCTTAAGGTAGCTGAGTCGGGACTGACTCTATGGTACCTGCCAACAACAACAACAATGTAACCACACAGTGGGGTTGGGTTGGGGGTTTAACTCGGGTGTTGGGGAGGGCAATACAAGAAAGGGGTTGGAGGCAGAAGAGCAGGATAGATAGGGGAACACTGAGACAGGTTTGCATGGTCTAAGTGGGACAGAGGTAAATAGTGATGCATGCTCAAATTTAGAACAACAGGGCTGTGCAATACAGGATCTAGGCATACTTTGAAGAGGGGAAATAATCCTAAAATACTTGACTGTCTTATGAATATTGGTTTCCCTTGCCTACTATCGTAAAATAGACACTTGAGTGGGATAGAAAGGAATGTTGGGAAACATGATTACAGAAAACTTGTAAGCCCATCTTCAGCCTATAACTGACTGGAATACTTAAAAGGGGTTCTAGAACTTTCACAGTGAAATATGCTTCTTGCAAAGCCTTTGCAGAGTATAGGACTTTAAGTGGAATCCTGAGCCTCATCCAGAATCTTACGAGGAGGGACATTCCCACTTGCAAGGACAAGCATACCAGCCTGGAATAGCTACAGCAACAAAAGATACACCTTCAAAGAAAGGTCATCAAGAAAAACCCAAAACAAAAATGTCAGCATGACTGGATACTACAAGAATAAGCAAGCTGTTCGCCAGGAAGCCATCAAGGCAAGCAATCAAGTTCCTTCAGGACAAACTCCGCCTCTAAAACTGAAACAAAAAAAACCCCACATGAACAGGGTTGTAAGCTTGCTGGCAACCACTTTGGTATACTGGTTTGTGGAAGAGGGGAAAAGGCAGCAATGAAGAACTCATTCAACCATAGTTCATTGACTCTCATTGACCTGGAGATGAGACAGAGAAGAGGAAGGGCTGATTGGTCCAAACTGTGGTGAGACCTGGGGACACCTGAGCCCATGGACAAGGACATAGCCACAGAGAGTTAGAGCTGAGAGTGAAGCATTCAACTCACATGAAGTGAGGGGAGATGCACAAGAACACCCAAACTTACAAAGAGCACCCATTTGACCTAGCCTTGATGGCTTGATAATTAGAAGTCAACTAGAGAAAGATTACAAAAAAAAAA
>NW_006408782.1:1099346-1100543 GCF_000296735.1 Chrysochloris asiatica
GGGTGGGTAGGTGGGTGGGGTGGAGAAAGTGTCCACACTGAATAGTTTTCATCTTGTCTAGATGGGTCTGGTGAAAAGAGATGTGGATAAGATTCATATGATTCAATAGTGAATAATTGTTATCATGACTAATTGCGACTGCCACAATTGTAAAGGTAGACGTTTTGTAACAAAAACGGGGAAGTAGTTCATCTTACAGTCCAGAAACAGAGGACCCTAGGACCATCAAGGGAGAAGAGCACAAGCGGAATTAGAAACCTTATCCAGAGAAGCAGTGACACCAGAGATGGAGGCAGAGATGGGGACATGAAGATTCATGGGAAGAGAGGGACTAAGAGCTGGTGTCCATGAGGCAGACTTGCAGAATGTGCCCTTTGGAGGTGTAAATTATTATATATGTCTGAGTGTATTTTCTTTTTAAAAAAAACTAAAGTGAATAGAGAGAAATACTTAATACTTTTTTTGTGTGTGTTTTTTTAAAAATGTTTTATTGTGAATTATGTGATAGTCTACATGGGAGAACATCAGTTTTACATTTATCCTATCGTATATTGTTTCATTGCCGTGGTTACAATCCCCTCCATGCATCATCAACCAACCAAAGGGTATACACTACAAACCTACCCCCCAGTCATCAGCACACAGCCCCCTTTCCCTCTCTGTGTCTAAAGTCCCAACTGCTCCATCTCTCCACGTCATCATCTCTGCCTGTATCTCAGGCATCACTACTTCTCTGGGTAGGGTCCCGCTCTCTGCTCTTCTCCCTTGATGGACCCAGGGACCTCTGCTCCTAGACTGAAAAATTAATCACTCCTTTCCTTGATACAAAACATCTACCTTTACATTTCCAGCCCTCACAAGCAGTCCTGGAAACAATTATTCACTATTGTATCACAAGAGACCCATCCGCATTTCATTTCATTAGCCCCGCCTAGACAGATTGGATACTACTCAGTGGTGAGTATATTACCTTATATACCATTAATTCTTCCCTCCATTTAAGACAGTTTATTTTATCCTGTAATCTACCTGACCTTCTCACCCTCTGGATCTAGGTTCCCTCTTGAAGGCTTGTAAGCCGGTCACTTCTTGCCTTTGTACCTCTGCCCATTTTGGGTAGCAAATGTCCAAGTTGCCCATCCCTGTCTACTCTGTGTATGGAGGGGGTGGGAATGATCTTTACTGTAAGGATTTTTT
>NW_006408782.1:1103393-1110076 GCF_000296735.1 Chrysochloris asiatica
GAGAACTTAAAACATTTACTGATGAAGATCAAAGAGCACAGCCTTCGGTATGGATTACATCTCAATGTAAAGAAAACAAAAATCCTCACCACTGGATCAATAAACAACATTTTTATCAATGGAGAAAAGATTGAAGTTGTCAAGGACTTCATTCTTTTTGGAGCAAATATCAACACTTATGGTAGCAGCAGTCAAGAAATCAAATGACGTGTTGCATTAGGCAAATCTGCTGCACAAGACCTTTTCAAAGTGTTGAAGACCAAAGATGTCAGCTTGAGGACTAAGGTGTGCTTGACCCAAGCCTTGGTATTTTCAATATTCTCATATCCTTGTGAAAGCTGGACAGTGAATAAGGAAGACCATAGAAGAATTGATGATTTTGAGTTACGGTGTTGGAGGAGATTATTGAAAGTGCCATAGGCTGCCAAAAGAACCAATAGCTCCGTTTTGGAAGAAATGCAACCAGTGTGCTCCTTGGAGGCCAACATGGTTACACTTAATCTCTCATACCTCAGACATATTGTCAGGAGGGACCAGTTGCTGGAGAAGGATATTATGTTTGGTAAGGTGGAGGGTGAGAGAAAAAGAAGAAGTCCCCCTAATGAGATGGATTGGCCAAGTGGCAGCATCAATGGACTCAAGCGTGGCAACAGTAGTGTGGTTGGCCCAGGATCGGGCAGTGTTTTGTTCGGATGCCCATAATGTCACTGTGAATCGGTACCTACTTGATGGCACCTAACAACAACAACAACAACAACAACAACAGCAACATGGTTGCCATGGAGGATATACTTTTCTGTCTGGCAGAGATGATACTGTGTGTGGTATGTGGCACCTCTTCTATTGAATGGCTGGTGGAGAAGGAGCCTCTTTGACTCTTGCAGAAGTCAACTTTTCTCTGAAGTCTGACAATTGCCTTTGGCTTCAAAGCATATGGTCCTTTAAAGAAACATTTTATTGGGTTCTCAATGAATGTTTATACAGTAGATTAGGTTTTTATTTGGCCATTATGATGCAGGTTGTTCGGTGACACTATTTACAGTGTTCACAATGTGTCAATATTTTCTTTACTCAGTTCTGGTTATTCCGTTTTCAGTACTCTCATGTTCCTGCCCCCTTTCTCTTGTCATCTTTTGTTCACAGTAACTGTTGACCTTTAGGTTTTATGTATATGGTGTAATGGTCAGGGTTTGTGTCAACTTGACTACGCCAGGATTTCCAGAGGTTTAGCAGTTGAGATTTGCTTATCCCCATGATGATAAACCTAATTAATACAGGCATTATTAACTCTATGATGATTGACTATGAGTGAAGAGATGGCCAGCGCCCAATATAGTGGGTAGACAGTAAAGTCTCTCTCTCTCTTTCTGTTCCACTGGGGACCTGGGACTTTACAATTGTAAGCCATTTCCTTGATAAAAAGCTTCTCTTTATATATATATGTGTGTGTGTGTTGTTGTTGTTGTTGTTGTTGTTAGGTGCCGTCAAGTCAGTACCAACTCATAGCTACCCTATACACAACAGAACAGAACACTGCCTTCCTGACAATATGTCTGAAATGTAAGAAACGAAGTCTGACCATCCTTGCTCCAAGGAACATTCTGGCAGTACTTCTTTCAACACAGATTCATTTCTTCTTTTGGAGGTCCAATGTACTTTTAACATTGTCTTCCAGCACCATAACTCAAATGCATCAATTCTTCTATGGTTTTCTTTATTCATTGTTGGTAACAATGGGTTCAAGCTTAGCAACAATTGTGAGGTTGACGCAGGACCAGGTAGTGTTTCGTTCTATTGTGCATGCTGCGAGTTGGTACCAACTCAATGACACCTAGCAACAACAGCAAAATGTTGAACACATCCATATGGAAACATTATTTCTCCCACATTCTCTTTGATCAAAAAGTACTCAACTCAGTTAACATTTATTGCTGGTGGAAACAGCATAACAGAATAAGGGATTTTTTTTCCAGAAAGCCTTTCATGGAATATCTAACTCTTCAGGGTGGGTTTTGAAGGACCCCAGGTCTTGGCTCTAATTCTGTTAATATTTAACCCATTATTTCTTAGTTATTGAAATGTTCTTTGCCCTAGACATTTCTTAACACAAAAAAAGCATGCGTTATTTGTGCTTTAATAAGTTTAAGGACCAAAGAAGTTTTGAAAGTATATCAATTCTCGAGTGTTTTTTAGGGATCGTGGCTGCTGAAGTGGATCTTGGGCTTGCATAATTATAGGCCACAGCAATAAAGGATGAGTGGAGCTCTGGGAAAGGTGCTGTGCTTGAGGAATGATACTATTTTCAAACAAGCCTTTCCCCTCTTCAGGTGCAGATCTTCAGGAGAGAATCCCATCTGTTCTGCAGGTGGCTTTCTCTTGAGCACAAGTCAGCACTACAGTACAAAGCCCACCCATGGCTTTGGAAGATACAAGCACGTAATTATAGCACAAGAGGCCAAGAAGAAGAGGGGGAAAGTGTAAGTGAGGCTGATTTATTTGGGGACAGATTATGAGTATGGTGTTGTAAATATTCACCTGACTGCATATGACATGGTCCTGGCAGAGAGTTATGCCCAATATGTTCACAACCTCTGCAATGATCTCGCTATTAAAGTCAAGGAAAGTTATGCATTGCCCACGAAAACCATGGAGGTGTTGCGGGTGCAGGACCAAGGTAACAAAATGTTCCTGGACTCGGTCCTTACCACCCATGAGTGAGTAGTTCAGATTAGTGGTCTGAGTGCTACGTTTGCAGAGATTTTCTTGGAGATAATCTGAACCAATCTTCCTGAAGGAGTCAAGTTGTTAGTGAAAGAGCACACTGAAGAAGACTTCAGGGGAAGGTTCAAAGCTTGACCAGAACTGGAAGAATTGTTGGCCAAGTTGTAGACCCTTTCATGCCAGCACTGGTTATAATGAGTGCTAAGGAAAATAGTAAAGTTAAGTGGTAGATTGTGGCTCTTAGATGTCATAAGTACACATTCTCATTGTCAGACATGTTACCCTCTCCCCGCCTCCCGTGGTATTAGCTGTGCCTGCCATTTGTCAACTACTTTACTTTGAGCTAACCCACTTTCCATTTGAGTATCCTACATTTAATAAAAATCTGCTATAAAGTTGCAAAAAAAAAGTATATAAATTCTCACTGTTAGGTACATATGTAAAGCTTGGGCTGATATTCAAAACTTCAGGATGGTTGGCCCAGGATCGGGCAGTGTCTCGTTCTGCTGTACATAAGGTCGCTATGGGTTGGTATTGACTCGATGGCACCTAACAACAACATCAGACCGATATTTTTTATGATTTTGAAATTTGTTTGCCATTTTCCCCTTACTCTGTTCAGGGCCTTCTACTGTGGTCCAGAGTGGTCAGTAGTAGTAGCTGGGCACCATTTATTTCTTCTGGCCTCAGGGTAATGGTGGCTGTGGTTCACATGGTATATTAGTCCCTTTGGACTGACTGTTTCCTTGAGTTTTTAAATTTTTTTCACTCCTCTTTCCTTGGACTAGGTCGTTTCTTTAATTACATTTTCTTAACAAACCAGGTGCCAATGAGTTGGGTCTAATTCATGGCGACACCATGTGTGTCAGAGTTGGATTGTGCTTGGTGAGGTTCCTCTTGGCTAATTTTGTTTTTTGGAAGTAGATCTCCTGGCCTTTTTCCCAAAGCACCCTGGGTGGACTCGAACCTCTAACCTTTTGGTCAGCAGTGAGCATACTAACCATTTCCATTACCCAGGAACTCCTGGGTAAGGTATGTGAGATTTAGGGTTTTCCACCCATGACGCTAAATTAGAGGTTTGGGTGTTCATTTACATTTCAGCCTGATTTTGTTTGCCTTGCTGAAGGAGTTGCTCTTTTAGGAAGGGTCCCCTCTCCCAGTCAAAAGTAGAAAGGGGCGTTCAACTGAGCCCATGTACTCTGAAGTCATGTCCAGGGTGCCGGCTGACCCCTCCCCTGTGCCAGCTTCCTGCCTTGCCTGCATGGTCCACTTCAAGGATCATATTTCTTGTCATATGAAGTCTTTTGATGTATTGTAGAAATGTAAGAGAAAGCTGTGGACAACAGCTTGGGTGATTTCCTTTTCCAGCACCCCCACATGGGGGCAGAGGTGGGTCAGTGTAACATTCTTGCCTTTCCTTGGAAAGAGCCAGGAGGACGCACCCCATGTACAGCCATGACCTGTCTGTCTGAAGAGGCTTGTGTGTTGCTATGATGCCGAATAGGTTTCACTGGGGCTTTCGGATTAAGACAGACTACGAAGAAAGGCCTGCAGATCAGCTTTCAAGACGAGTCAGTGAAAACCCTACGAAACACAATTGAGATCCCCATGAGTTGGGGGTTGTGATGGCAGCTCACGAGCACAGCGATGCTCCCATGGTCTCCATTACTCTTTGCTGAGTATGTGTCTCCATTACTCAGCACACTGCACCCTGAGGATGTCAAACACCCACCAGAGACAAGGATAAGGTGCCCAGCCTTCAGGGTCTGTACCAAAGTTTGAACAATTCATCAACTTTTAGAACCAGTTCCTTTTTTCCAGGTCTTACAGCAGTGAACCACGAGGTTGACAGTTGGAAATCATGAGCAGCTTCTTGAAAACCTTACACAGGGTCGCTCTGAGTCAGAAGCAACTCTACGGCACTTAACAACAGCAAGAACATAGCAGGCAAATTTGCCCTGATGCCACGATGGTTGAGTGTTTGGCTGCTATCTTCAAGTCCACCAGCTGATCCTAGGCAGAAGGATGGGCAGTCTGTTCCCTTAAAGATTTACAGCCTAGAAATTGAACGGAGCATTCTACTCACTCTTATTGGGATGCTATGGGTCAGAATTGACTCAAAGGCACATACCCACAACAGGAGAGAAGATAATGAGAAGTCAGAATTCCCTACAACCTCTTGGAGGAGCTGTTTGTGAGTTTTCACTACAGTTCACAGGGAGCTCTAGATGGAGGTGGGAGACCCGCAGTCAATGCCAGGCAGGGATTTGCCAGGGGCAGCTGATGGTCCATTGTCCTCCCTGCCCATGGTCTCCTGTGGGACCAGTCTTCTCAGGAGGGACCCTGGCTTGGCAGCAACACCCTCAGCTGCTCCACCAGTTGCTGCTAAAAAACACTGCTGGGGACACGGGCACTTCTGTGTCCCTTCCCTTCCTCCTTCTGCCACAGGCCCAGCGGCTGGCCGTGGAATCAGCAGCAGCCTTCAACTTGTGCCTTTTGTAACTGAACAACCATTAATTATCTCCAGATCCCAGAGGAACCTGTGGTAGGGTCTCCTTCTTTGTGGGTTCCCCTCACTGGCTTTGTCTTGGGTTGTGTCTAACAGATGTCTGTGGCCTCGGAGAATCTTCTGCAAGTCCAGTGGCAACATAACCCAGGTCCCTCCAGGGAAAGCTGCTGCAGGGACCTACAAAGCAGGGGTCAGCCGAGGCAGGAAGAACATGAGCAACTCACAGACCCTACTCCTCACCCTCCCCTCCAAGGGTTGTGGGCACTTGGAGGTAGATTTAACAGATTGCTCCCAAGGTACAGTGGGAGCAGAGATAAAAATCAAATTCCAAACATTCCTCATTTGGGGCCCTCCCCAATAGATTTATAAACAACTCCTCAAACCTGTGAAATAGGACCCTGCTGGCTGAGAGAATCAGCCTTTGGATCCAACATGACAAACCTGGACTCCTCGGTGTCCCCTAGGAGTCAGGGAACTCAGTGCTTGTCATATAACTGGAATTCCTGTTTTGACAGTTTTCAGAATTAGTCAATTTAATCATTAATAGTGAAGAGGTCAAAAGTCTGGAGAAGAACATCACGCTTGGTAAAGTAGTTGTTAAGTGCTGTCGAGTGGCTTCGACCCATAGCGACCCTGTAGAGTGTTTCCAAGGAGTGACTGGTGAGCTTGAACCACCAATTTTGCAGTTCAAACTGACTTTGCAGTCTAACGCATTAACCCACAGCGCCACACCAGGACTCCTTGGTACAGTGGAGAGTCAGAGAAAATGAGGAAGACCCACAACTAGATAGAATGACACAGTGACTGCAGGGATGGGCTCAGACAGCACTGATTATGAGGATGGTGTGGGACCAGTCAGTGTTTTGTTCTTTTGTTCATAGGGTCACTGAGTCAAAACGGATTCAATGTTACCTTACAACAACAGCAGGGCAACAAGTAAGTAAAAAATGATATTGTTGTTGTTATTGATAAGTGCCATTGAGTCAGTTCTGACTGTAGCTACTCTGCTTACAGTTTCCAAGGAGCAACTAGTGAGCTTAAACTGCTGACCTTGGGGTTCAAAGTCCAATGCTGATCCTAAGTGCCATGCTAGGATCATTATCTCTAAAGACTATGGGAAAATGGAGTCCTGGTGCATTGGACTGCTAACCAAAAGGTCAGCAGTTCAAACCTACCAGCTGCTCCTCATAAATCCTATACAGCTGCTTCTCAGAAATCCTATACAGGGTAGCTATGAGGTGGAATTAACTCCACGGCACTTAACAACATCAACAATGAGAATACGCTTATGGTAAAGTATTAAGTGAGACAGGAATACACAGATCTGCATTAATCATTACAAACATAGAAAATAAAGTAGACACATTAGAAAAGATAGGAAAGAAATCCCCGCAAATGCTAATAGTAGATGTGTTAGGCCAGTGGAATTCTGGGTGATTAGTTAACCTTTTTT
>NW_006408782.1:1111006-1112288 GCF_000296735.1 Chrysochloris asiatica
TAAATAACATTATGATAAATGGAGAAAAGATTGAAGTCATCTAAGTCTTCATTTTTGTTTGTAGTCACTATCAACTCTCATGGAAGAGCAGCCAAGAAATCAAATGACTTAATGCATTGGGCAAATCTACAGTAGAAGACCTCTTTTAAATGTTTAAGAACAAAGATCAGTTTGAGGATTAAGATGCACCTGACCCAAGCCATGGTATTTTCAATAGCCTCATATGCATGTAAAAGTTGGTAGATGAATAAGGAAGACCGTAGAAAAATTGATGCATTTGAGTTATGGTGTTGGAGAAGGATATTAAAGGTGCCATGAACAGCCAGAAGAACAAACAGATCTGTGTTAGGAGTACAGACAGAATGCTCCTTAGAAACCACGATGGCCAGACTTTGTCTCTCATACTTCAGACATATCAACAGGAGGGACCAGTCCCTGGAAAAGGACATCATGCTTGGTATAGAGGAGGGTCAGAAAAACCAGGAAGTCCCCTAAGGAGATGGATTGACACAGTGGCAGCAGCAATGACCTCAAGTGTAACAACAATTGTGAGGATGGCACAGAACTACTCAGTGTTTTATTCTGTTGAGCATAGGAACCAACTCGACAGCACCTTACAATAACAGCAACAATCTTTGGGGTGCAGACCAGCAGTCCTTTCTTTCAAGGCACTTCAGGGTAAATTTGAAGCAGCAACCTTTTGATTGGGAGCCTACCACAATGCTTGGCATGTGATTATCACTGGGTGCTTTGGAGTCAGTTTTGACTCATGTGACCCCATGTGTCCGAGTAGGGTTTGCTAGGCTAGAGTCTTTACGGGAGCAGATTGTCAGGGCTTTACTCTAAAGGAGGGGCTGGGGGATTGGAACCACTGGGCTTTGGTTAGCAATTCAGCACTTAACCATTACGTCCAGGGCTTCCCGGGCTCAGAGTTGTTGGTGGGTACCATTGATTTGATTCACACGACTTCATGTACAACAGAATGAAACACTACACAATCCTGTGCCATCCTCACAATCGATGCTGTGCTCGAGCCCATTGCTGCAGCTGCTGTATCTTCTTCTTTTTTGCGGATCCTCTACTTCTCTATCATAGCGTCCTATTCCAGGGACTGGTCCCTCCTGATGGTGGTGATGGCGGTGATGTGTCATGGAGCGGGTTCTGACTCAGTGACTCCGTAGAGTTTCTGAAGTTGTAAACCTTTACTGGAGCACAAAGCCTCATCTTTCTCCTGCAGAGCACCTGTTAGATTTGAACTGCTGACCTTTTGGTTAGCAGCCCA
>NW_006408782.1:1113501-1114593 GCF_000296735.1 Chrysochloris asiatica
GGAAACCCATACAGAGTTGCTATGAGTTGGAACCAACTTGATAACACTTAACAACAACAACATATAGATAGGGAACTCTGGTAGCTAGATTGTTAACTGCAAGTTCAACAGCTCAAATCTACCAGTTCCTCTCTGGAAGAAAGATGAGGCTTCCTGCTCTCATAAAGATTGGGAAGTGTATATAGGATTTCTGTGATGGAAGAGAAGGACCACCCATGTATATATATGAACTTGTTATTGTGAACTGGGTGAAGGTTTACAGAGCCATTCAGTTTTCCACTCAACAATTCATACACGTTTTACTTCATGTCATTGACTACAATTCCCACAATGCAACACCACTCATCCCATTTTTACCCTATATTTCCCAGTTCCATTCCTACTTCTTGCTAACCCTTCCTGCTTTATGATTTTTGTCCTTGGGCAAATGCTGCCCTTTTCATCTACATGGATGATTGCCCTAAGGAGTTTCTCCTTAGTGTTGCTGTTCCCCTTATTGTTGTTGTTGTTAAATACTGTCAGTTCCGACCCATAGCCACCCTGTATACGGTTTCCAAGGTGTGACTGGTAAGCTTGAACCATTGACCTTGCAGTTCAAACTAACCTTGCAGTCCAGTACACTAACCCACAGTGCCAAACCAGGACTTTGGTTGAAAACTGAGTCACACAGGTGAGTTCAGTTCCAGACCTGAAGCGTGACCAAGGGCAATAGTGTCGGGGTTCCGCCCATCTCTGTTTGACAAGTAAGCCTGGTCTTTTTTAATGATTTTGAGTTTTGTTCCACTTTTTTTCTCTCTCGCTGTATTCAGTACCTTCTAATGGGATCACTTCCAGAGCAGTTGGTAGTGGTAGCCAGGTACCATCTAGTTCTACTGGTCTCAGGACCACGGGTGTTGACGTTTGTATGGCCCATTAGTTCATTGGCCTAGTTATTTCCATGCGTCTTTGATTATCTTCACTCTTATTTGCTCCAGATCGGGATAGACCAATAGCTGAACTTAAGATGACTGTTCATAGCTTTTAAGACCTCAGTCCACACCAAAGCAGAATGTAGAACATTGTCTTTGTGGACTGTTGTTGTTAAGTGCCGCC
>NW_006408782.1:1115339-1117754 GCF_000296735.1 Chrysochloris asiatica
TTGTTGTTGTTGTTGTTCATAAGGTAGTTATGAGTTGGAACTGACTTGACAATACCTAACAACCATAACAACAAAGAAGTGTTTATAGTTTTGCCCCTTGTATGTTGTATTATATTTGTGGATTATTTGATAAACTTTACTCTGTAAACCATGGCATATTCAATATTCTTCACAACATCCTAATTCAAATGCATCAATTCTTCTCCAATTTTCCTTACTCATTGTCTAGCATATGAGGTGATTGAAAAGACCATGGTTTGGGGTCAGGTGCACCTTAGACAGCTTTGCTCTTTAACGCTTTAAAGAGATTTTCTATAGCAGATTTGTCGATTGCAATACATTGTTTGATTTCTTGACAGTTGTTGCCATAGGTGTTGATTACGGATCCAAGTAAAATGAAAGCTTTGATAGTGATAGAGAGGAAAACCCTCAGCAAGATGGACTGACACAGTGGCAACAACAATGGGCTCAAACAGCAATGATTGTGAGGATGGCGCACGACTAGGCAGTGTTTCCTTCTGTGGTGAGTCGGAACTGACTTGATGGCACCTAATGACAGCTATAAAAAAATAAATTTCTGTTAATGTAACACCTGTTTTGTGAAAGACATTTGCTAAGCTGTGTAGAGAAGGAATGCCGGGGCAAGATAATGGTATAAGATAAGCCCACATAGGACTGTGACTCCAAGTAGATTAGGTAATAGTCAGAAGACATGAACAGGTTAGAATTCTAGTGGCTAAAAGAGCAAGAAAATGGCAGAGAAATTAGGAAGCGAGATTCAGAAGAGGTAGGCTTTGAATATGTTACTAAAGAACTAGTATTTCAAGCAATGGGAGCGTAGGAGTGGTGGTGCTGTAGATTAAGCACTGGACCGCTAACCATAAGGTTGACAGTTCAAATACACCAGCCAAAACCTTTGATAGAGTCAGTAGGAGTTGGGTGGGAGGATGGAAGAAGCAGAGTGAACCAGACCAGGAAGTGTAAGGTCAGAAGGTTTGTTTGATTGGAGCAGAGTGCCGCCAAGATGTAGTTTGGGAAGAGATTGATTTGGAGCTGAAAAAATAAGCTTTCATTATTATATTTGTTGTTGTTGTTGTGAAGTGCCGTCGAGTCGGTTCCGACCCATAGCGACCCTGTACAGGGTTTCCGAGGGTGTAAATCTTTATGGGAGTAGAAAGCCTCATCTTTCTCCCACAGAACAGCTGGTAGTTTTGAACTGCTGACCTTAAGCTGCGAACCTTAAGGTCAGTGGTTCGAAACTACCAGCCGCCCCGCGGGAGAAAGATGAGGCTTTCTACTCCCGTAAAGATTTACACCCTCGGAAACCCTGTACTGGGTCAGAACCGACTCCACTCATTATTATATAGTAAATTATAATTTTGTGCATATCATCATTTCATTCACATCTTTATTCTTTTTTTAAAAGCAATGTTTGTGTTTTCAGTCAACATTTACACAGTAAATTGGGTTCCCATTTGACAATTTCTATGCAGATTGAGATGTTGTTGTTAAGTGCTGTCTGGCTTCTAAGGTGCATTCTGGCTGTACTTCTTACAAGATACAGATCATATCTTTTATTTTGCATGCCACTCTGTTATTTCTCTAAAAACTGGCCTCAGGGAATAGTTTTGGTCTAAGGTATAAAAACCATCTCAAGGTGATAGTCTCTGGGTGTCTTTCAGTCTCAACTGGTCCATTTAGTCTGAATTTTAATTCTGTTCTATGGTTTTCTCCTTTTTTTCAGGGTCCATCTAGTGTGGCCTGGATCAGAATGGTAAGTAACCATAGCTGGGTACCATCTAGTTCTTCTGGTCTCAGGGCACATAAGGTTGTGACTTGTAGATTACCTGTGTAGACTAGTTTCTCCTGTGAGATTTTGGTTTCCTTCTTCCTAAAAGAGCAAAAAGCTCCTGATCAATGGAGACTGATAGTTGTTTTTGACTGAATGTGCTCCTCCAAAATATGTGTAAGCTTGGCTTTGCTATGTTTCTAAGTATTATCCAATTGCCTTCCATTTTGTGAACTGATGGTCCATTGTGTTGTAAATTCTAACCTCTATGATGTTAATGAAGCAAGATCAATGGAAGATTTGTTAAGGAGGCAGGATTAGGGTATTTCTTGAGTCAATTTCTTAGGGATATAAAAGAGATGAAACATATAGGCACTGTTCAGAAGGACTTCTTACCACCAAGAAAGAAGAACCAGGAACAAACCACATCCTTTGGGTCCAGGGTCTCTGTGCTGAGGAACTCCTAGACCCAGGGAAGATTGATGCCAAGGACATTCCCCCAGAGTTGAAAGAGAAATTCTTTTCCTAGAATTGCTGGTGATCTGAATTCAGATGCCTAGCCTCCTAAACATGAAGAAATAAATTTCTGTTCCTTAAACTTATCCACTTGTGGTATTTCTGTTATA
>NW_006408782.1:1119319-1122406 GCF_000296735.1 Chrysochloris asiatica
GCTATGAGTCGGTTCCGACTCGATGGAACCTGACAACAACAACAACAGATAACTAAGACAGTTGTACCTCAGATGACATAAAAAGTTTTCATTACTGTAATTGGTTTATACTGACCCATTTACACATTCTTGCCTGGTTCTTTTTGAGGGGCTGGGATCTAGTCAGTGAAATAGATGATTGTTGCAGATGTAAATCAAAGGTAGCATCTCCTTGTGTGGAGCCCCATGAATAGTCTTAGCATTGGACTTAAATACCTTGGTATAAAATGGTATGCGCTAATAGCTAAGAACTGAATGTAACTTTGGCAGCACTTAAGAAAAATAAATGTAATATTATTCTATGCCCAATTAAACACAGAAGAACAGTGTGAAAATGGAACTTTATCTGCCGTTGAATGGCTTAGCTGCAGGTTAATGACAAAGCCAATGCAGTGGGTCATAGTTTCCAAAGATGAAGGCCGCACCATCTCCCTTCCCACATTGTTTTCGGCAACATGACCTTCCCACTCCCCCATCAGAGAGGGAGTTTGTTTTTCCATATTCTGGAATCTGGGTGGGTCCGTGGTGACTTTGATCAGTCGAATATGGTGGAAATAATGTTAGGACAATTCTGAACAAAGTCCTCCATGGCCTGGCAGCTTCCACTTCCTGCCCTGACAAACTATTCTGGAGGAACCCAAACCTCCAGGAGAGGATCATGTTTAGCCATTGCCCAATCTGGGCCATCTGGGTAGGCACCATTGCACAAAGGGGCTTCAAAAAGTTTGTGGAAAAATTCCGTTATCTTTTCATTTCATTTTTTCCATGAACTCTCTGAAGCGCCTATGTCCAGTCTTGAGGTCTGGTGTGGAATTGTGGGTTAATGTGCTGGACTGCAAAGTTGGTTTGAACTGCCATGTTGGTGGGTCAAACTCACCAGCCAGTCCTCAGAAACTTTAAACAAGATCACGGTGGGTCTGAACTGACTCGATGGCACCTAACAACAACAACAACAACAACAACAACAATAACAACAACAACAACAACAACATATCCAGCCTAGCTCAGCTTTCAGATGAAAGTAACCCTAGTAGACTTGATATCAGGTGGTAATCCCAGACAAGAACCATTTGGCTGAGTGAGCCCAGTCAGCCCCCAGAACTGTGAAAGATAATAATAGTAATAGATAATTGGTGTTGTTAAGTGCTGTTGAGTCGGTTCCGACTTAAAGCAACCATGTATAGGGTTTCAGAGAAGTGGCTGGTGGATTTGAACTGCCTGCCTTAAAGTTCAAACCAACCTAGATAATAGTAAATGCTGCTCAGTTAAATTTTGGGTAGTATGTTACTCAACAAAGACTCTTGGAACTCCAAGGCCAATGAAAGCTATAAAACAGAGGCTCATGGACATGCTGGCTGCTGCATGGTCAGAGGACATGTAACCCTGGCCAGCAAGACAGTTGTTAGTTGTCTCTGACTCATGGTGACCTCATGCACAATGAGATGACACAGTGTCTGATGCAGTCTCACCGCCATGATTGGTTTTGAGCTAGTCTGTTATGATCCATTGGATTTTCATTGGCTTATTTTTGGAAGTAGATCACCCAGGTGTTCTATCTAGTGTCTCTTAGTCTGGAAGCTCCACTGAATCCTATTTAGCATTATAACAACACACAACCCTCCACTGACAGACAGTATACATGAGATGTAATGACTAGGAATTGAACCCAGGTTTCCTGCTTTAAAGGTGAGAACTCTACCACTAAACCACATCCAGGCTACATGCTCATGATGTGGGGAAGGATAAAAGGATGGAGTCAGAATTCTGGCTGTCACTTAGAGTCTTAGTCTGCTCATTTATGTTGTTGTTGTTGTTGTTAAGTGCCGTCGAGTCGGTTCCGACCCATAGCGACCCTGTACAGGGTTTCCGAGGGTGTAAATCTTTACGGGAGTAGAAAGCCTCATCTTTCTCCCGCGGAGCAGCTGGTAGTTTCGAACCGCTGTCCTTAAGGTTCGCAGCCCGATTCGTAACCACTACGCTACCAGAGCTCATTTATAGAGTGGAAATAAATCTTTCATTGTGCTTACGAAAATTAAAGGAGACAGTGTAAATGAAAGTATCTTCTATTCTGGAGACCCTCCCCTGGAACACATCCTTCTGATTTCTTACAGATGGATAGATGCGAGCTATTTGATAGTGTCTGAAGATGACACATCCCACCCACATTTATCATAAACATGCTTCTCCTTGGAATGTTCTGCTAATAGCAGCTCCAAGTAGCTATTCTTAAACCATAATCCTAGTACCCCACAAGTGTCCTGTAAGTTCTCATTCTTCATTCACTTAATCATTACATGAGTGCCCATTACATACCACATAGTGTTCTAGACATTGGGCATAGATGAGTGAACAAGACACAATGCCCTTCTCTGGTGGTGCTTACAGTCCAAACCGAACCCAGTGCCATTGATCCAACTCACAGCGATCCAATAGGACAGAGTAGAATCCTGCCCTGCAGGATTTCTAAGGCTGTAAATCTAAGGAAGCAACATGCCACATGTTTTCTCCTGACAATCTATTAAATAGTAGTCCCAACACTTAACCCTCGGTACCACCATAGCTTCTATTTGTAGTCCTGTTCTAATATTTGTGTTTATAGTATGCCATGCCCTATTATAAGCCTGGACGCAGGGCAGTGTACGAATGAATTTTATGTGTTTGGACATCAGATCACTTGGTGCAAAGACCCAAGGGAGTTTTGAAGACTTAGAAGATGTCTAAGCTTTTCACGATCCTTCCTGGGACAGATGTGCTGACGAAGGTTTCTTGTCACTCATAAGGAGTAAATGGTTGTAGTTTAAAAAGCAGAATGCAGATTAGAACTGGGAATCTGAGCAACCAGTTTTTTTAAGGATCAAACAATTGTCTTCAGAATGTGAATCCTTTTTTTTTTTTTTAAGCTTTTATTATGAATTAAGTGATAGTTTACATGGCAGATCACTGGTTTTGCATTAAACCAATCATATTTTGTTGCATTGCAATGATTACAATCCCCTCCATGCACCAGTTGGTTAACAGTATTTACTTCTATGTCCTCTCTCTCTCTCT
>NW_006408782.1:1138189-1144241 GCF_000296735.1 Chrysochloris asiatica
ACCAGCACACACCCTTTCTCTTTTCATGAGTCTAGAGTCCTCAGCTGCTCCCTCTCTCCATGTCATCACCTCTGTCTCCATCCCTGGTGTCACTGTTTCTCTGGTTATGGTTCCACATTCCACTCATGCTTTTTTCTATTGATGGTCCTCAGGTCCTCTGTTCCTGGAATGTAAGATTAACAACTCCCCCCACCCACCCTTTTGTCATGCAACTTCTACTTTTATACTTGTCACAATCCCAATTAGTCATGATATCAATTACTCATTATTGAATCAAATGAATCCTATCCCCATCTCCTTTCACCAGACCCGTCTAGACAAGATGAAAACAATTCAGTGGGGATTTTATCTCCCCACCCCTCAATCTGGGACTAAACTTTCTCTTGAAAACTGGTAAGCCAGTCACTTTGTGCCTTTATAACCCCTCTAACCCCATTTTAGGTAGCCAATGTCTAAGTTGCCCATTCCTATCAACCCTATACGCAGAGGGGATAGGAATGATACCTGATATGAAGACTCCTTCCCTCTCTATTGGTATTTTGAGCAACTACATATAAATATAGGTCAAATTCATCAAATTGTAGCAATTTGCACTTGCTTCCTGTATCAAATTTCTTTATCTTCCTCTAGTCAAGTTCTGGTCATCAAGCTATCGAAGCGAGGTCAAATGGGTACTATCTGCAAGTTTGGGTGTTCTTGTGTGTCTCCCTTCACTTCATATCAGCTGGATGCTTCATCCTCAGCTCTAGCCCTCCATGGCTAGGTCGGTGTCCATTGGCTCAGGGGTTCCCAACTCTCCCCAAACTTCGGACCAATCAGCCCTTCCTCTTCTGTCTTTCATCTCAAGGTCGACAGGAGTCTATGAAACATGGTTGAACTCAGTCTATATCTTCATTGCTGCCTTTCCCCTACTTCTATTCACAAGTAGTCCAGCATGGTCATCAGCAAGCTTACAAGCCTGCTGTGTGTTCCCTTTGAGTTTCAGTCTTGGAAGGGGTTTTGTCCTGAAGGGACTTGATTTCTTGTTGCTTGCCTTGAAGGCTCCCAGGTGAACAGCTTGTTTGTTCTTGTAACAGCCAAACAGTCTGCTTTTTTTTTTTTTTTCCCCTGCTGGAATGTGGGTTCTTTTTAGGGGAGCTGTGGTCTGCAATGGCTGATGCTCTGTCCTCTAAACTAAGGTGGTATCTCTGAACTCCTTCGTTACTATGAGACATAAAGTTCTTAAAGTAGGGAATCTTTTTCTGAATCCAAATAAAAGCATAAATATTTAAATAGTCTTGTCTGCTTCTCTTCCTTTTCTAATTCCCTCTCCACGTAGCCCTCTGTCTCATCCCAAACCTGAACTGGATTAATTTTTAATACAGGAAGTTCAGGGGAAAGAATTTTAGATTTCTGTATCTTTAAAAAAAAAAGTTCTTCTATTCTTCCTTGATTGCTTCGCTGTTACTGCTGAGCCCATCCCTGGAATTTCAGATGATGTTTACTGAGGGTTGTTAGTTTGAGTTAATGTCAACAAGTGAGAACATTAGTGTTTCGTCTGAGTGGGTACAGGAATCTGGAGTTCTGATCCCAACAATATTCATCACTTTATTTATTTAACTAGAAGTCATACTGTTGTAAAATGCTTTTGAGTTGGTTGTGACTCATGCAACCCTGTATAGGGTTTCTGAGGTGATGCATCTTTGTGGGAGCAGAAAGCCTCATCTTTCTTTCATGGAATGACTGAGCTCAAACCATTAACCTTGTGGTTTGCAGTCCAGTGATTATTGTACAGAGCCACCACGTTCCCAAATGAAAATGGTGTTATTGTTGCTAAGTACTGTTGAGTCGGTTTCGATTCATGGCGACCCTATATAGGGTTTCCAAAGAGAGGTGGGTGAGTGAATCACTGACCTTGTGGTTCAAACTGACCTTGCAATCCAGTGCTTTATCCTATAGTGCCATGTTGTTGCTGTTGTTAGGTACCATCAAGTTGGTACCAACTCATAGTGACATTATGCCCAGCAGAATGAAACACTGCCAGATCCTGGGCCAACCTCACCACTGTTGCCATGCCTGAGTCTATAGATGCTGCTACTTGGCCAGTCCATCTCGTTGAGGGTCTTCTTCTTTTTCTCTGACCCTCCACCTTACCAAACATGATATCCTTCATCAGTGACTGCTCCCTCCTGATACTGTGTCCGAAGTATGAGAGACGAAGTTTGACCATCCTGCCCCTGGCCTCCAAGGAGCACTCTGGCTGCACTTCTTCTAAAACGGATCCTGCCATACCAGGACTTATATAAGCTTATATAAACTTAAGGAGCCCTGGTGGCACTGTGGGTTAGGCATCGGGCTGCTAAACTCCAGGTTGGTGGTTCAAACCCATCGACCGCTTGGGAGAAAGATGACGCTATTTGCATTTGTACAGATTAACAGTCCTGTTGTTGTTGTTGTTGTTAAATGTCATCGAGTTGATTCCAACCCATAGCGACCCTGTATAGGGTTTCCAGGGAGCAGTTGGTGAGCTTGAGCATGAACCGTACAGTTCAAATGACTTTGCAGCCTGACAGAGCCCACAGAGCCACACCAGGACTCCTAACAGTGTTGGAAGGCCCTATATAACTCAACTCAGTGGCAATGAGTTTGGTTTTTGGCTTATATAACCTTATTATTTACCAGAGAATGTTCCTGAGGTTATAAACAGATGGTTAGATGCTTAACTACTAGCCTTAAAGTTGATGTTTGAACCCACCCAGCTGTGCCTCAGAAGGTGGCCTGGCTATCTGCTTCTGAACGTTCAGTCTTGAAAACTGTGTGGAGCAGTTCTCTTCTGCACACAGGGGCCTCCATGAGTCAGAAAGTACTCAAAGACGACTAAGAATCACAGCATTCCCTCAAAGGCTTTAGGTAATTCACAAAATTAGGCATAATAAAAGGTGTTATTTTTAGAACTAAAAACAGAACTGGCCCAGCAGAGATTTCTTTTAAAAAAGCATTTACCTTTTATTTTATTCCCCCTTCTGTCTTTTAAGAAGGAAACCACAATATGATACTCTTTCAGATGAATGCTATTGTGAAATAGAAGGGATATTTGCCAAATACTTTGAAAGATGTGTAAGTTTCAGGTGTCATTGTTATTAAGGACTGTTATTTTAACATAATTTTTAGCATTTACATCCTACCTCTGATGTAATTCAAGCTGTAAGGATAATCTCTAGATTCAAGGGACAAATAGCTTCTTGATATAATTACACACTCTGGCTGCTTACTCCACCCCATAAATAATTACCGGAGAAACGAATAGGATCTGTGCTGACACGTGCAATAATAACCGTGGTGCATTTTGCTTTCTTCCTTGATAATGTTTTTCACAAGGACTTTTTTGTAAAAGGCACCAATGACACTGCTGTAAGCAACTGCAAACCTGGCCAACTCTTTATAGTTGTTGTTGTTAAGTGCCGTCAGTCAATTCCGACTCATAGCGACCCTGTATAAGGTTTCCGAGGTTCAGAAACTGCTGACTTTGTGGTTCGCAGTCCAGCGATGATCCTACAGCCCCACACCAGAGGTAACCACTTAAGCCAGCCTCATGTTTGCATTGTCTTCTTAGTGTTTCTCTAAAGAACCCTAGGCATGAACATGATCCTTTTCAGGAGGCATCTCTTGACGACACGGCTGGCAGGACCAATAAGAGGTATCTGTAGGAGAAGAGTGTTGGCTTCTACTCTTGTTTCATCACTAACCCACTGGGAATTTTGAGAAAGTCACTTCATCTCTGGATCTTGCTTTTCTCATCTATGAAATGGAAGAGGTGGCCCGTAACCATCTCTTCCCACTTCATGAGTTATGAACTCACTTTTTAAAAAGTTTTTATTGTGAATTGAGTGATAGTTTACATGGGAGAACATCAGATTTACACCATTGTTTCATTGCAATGATTACAATCTCCTCCGTGGATCATCATTCAATAGTATTTTCTTCTATTCTGTTTTTTTTTTTTGGGGGGTGGGGTGGGGTGGGGTGGTGGAGGGCTATACACTCAGGAATTTATAATCATTTAAACAACCCAAGGGCACATTCTGCAAGTCTGCCTCCTACCCACAAGCACACAGCCCTTTCTCTTTCCATGAGTCTAGAGTCCTCAGATGTTCTCTCTCTTCATGTCCTCATCTCTGCCTCCATCTCTGGTGTATGAACTTACTGTTACTGTTGTTTTTGTTGCTGTGAAGTGTCATTGTGTCGGTTCCGACCCATAATGACCCTGTGTAGGATTTCTGAGGAGCAGCTGGTGAGCTTGAACCACCGACCTTGCGGTTCAAATGGCTTTGCAATCAGGTGCATTAACCCACGGTGCCACACCAGGACTCCAGTAGAACTTGAAATCTGAAGACTTTATGCCTGCGAACGACTCCAGCCAGGCAGGCCTTAATTCCACCTTATTCCCAGGTTAAAGTATTCATGGGACAGTATGGATGATCTCCCAGATATTATGCTCAACAAATGAAGCTGGATGTCAATTTTTCTTGAGTACCTCATGCACCTCTGGCAGCTGAATTGCCAGAGTTGGAAAGAGAGTAGATTTGGGGACCACTTCCTCCAGGAAGTCCTCACAGGAACATCCCTGGACACACCCCTTCATGTTTGCCTACCTGTGATGTCACACTCCAAGAGCCCCAGAGACTGTACACTTTCTTATGTGCAGCTGTCCCCTCGCTGCTTTCTGTAGCCTGGCATGCATGCATGATACTGGCAGCTGCCATAGTTAGTCATCATTGTGGGAGGAGATTCCTTTGTTCTCTGTGCCCTATAAAATGTCACCACATGGAGATAGAACTTTGGGAAATTCTTCCTGGTGTCTATGATTTCCTTCACCCAGATCCTGGTGTGGTGCTGCGGGTTAATGTGCTGGACTGCAAGGTCTATTTGAACTGGAAGGTTGGTGGTTCAAGCTCACCAGTTGCTCCTCAGAAACCCTATACAGTCGGAAGTGACTCGACAGCGCTTAACAATAATAACAAGTGATCTATGTTTGTTTTTTGTCTTGTGTTTACTCCTGTTTAAGACTTGAGTGCTGGTGTGGCCCTGTAGGATAAGCACTGGACCACAAGTTCTGTTTGAACTGTACAGTAGGGAATTCAAACTCACCAGTCTTTCCTTGGAAAACCTATACTGAGTTGCTATGCATCAGAACGGACTCGACAGCACTTAACACCAACAAATAATATTTATGATGGAGTCCTGGTGAGGCACCCTAGGATAAGCTGTCAACCTCAAGGTTGGCAGTTCCAACTCACTAGCTGATTCTTGGAAACCCTATACAGATCACTATGAGTGAGAACTGACTTGACCTCACTAACAACGGCATAATACTTTCGTATTTGAAAGGGGGTCTCTTTTCTCCCCTATAACACGTTGTATTAATGAGTTGAGCTTTTTAGTCGTTCTCTGTGATTTCCATGGGTCCCGAGTGAGAATTGGATTGAACCACCCGTTCTGTTTCCCACAAAATGATACGGGTTGTATGTTTCATGATGACTGTTAATTTCACTTCTGGCACGTGAGCAACCTAGCTCAATGATTAACACTTGATTCAAGCCGAATGGCGTGGGAACTTAAATAAAAAAAACTAACCTTGGTAATGAGTTACCAAACATTTTTAACCTAAATGGTGGGAGCACATGGGTGGACCTAGGAAAGATGTGGGCAGTACAGAATTTGTTTTAGCGTTTAAACTAACCTCTGCTTATTTAAGGTAAGACATTCAACTAACTATTGCTAGTTTCCGATTCAACACAGATTCAACATTCAATCATTGAACATATGCAATTAATTTTTTAAAAACTGAGGCTGGTAATGAGGTGAGCGCCTTCAAATGTGATTTTTAAAAAATGAGCTGCTTGTATTTTAAATCATAGCTATTAAGACTGCTATATCTTAATATAAAGATGTTTTAAATTATAGATATTTATTTGATCTTTGTTGCTGGTTTGTTGTTGTTGTTGTTGTCAGGTGCCATCGAGTCGGAACCGACTCATAGCGACCCCATGCACAGCAGAACGAAACAATGTTC
>NW_006408782.1:1144576-1152113 GCF_000296735.1 Chrysochloris asiatica
GCCATCAAATCAGCTCCCAATTCATGATGACCCACAACTACATACAACAACCAATGGAAACTCTGCTTTGTTTGGCTGCAACCCAAGATGGATGTGGATTTCATGAGCTGAGTTTTGGAAGTAGATCGATCTCCAGGCTTATTGTTGTTATTTGAGCTTCAGTGACTGGGCTTGACCTTCAGAAACTAGTATCAGTAATCAGTAGCAATTACTGATAGCTTGGGAGTGATCTGAGGGAAGAGATAGGTTATTGATTAATTTCTTTAATCATCTCGAGGTTTCTGTAAACATGTGGCTTTCTTAAACGGTCCAGAGCTAGAAGGGCTTGACCTAGTGGGAGGTTATGGGCATACTGCCCCCTACTGGACACAATCTGCAACTGCTTACTCTATATGGTCCTGCTGACCGAGGGCGGTGGTGGTGGTGTTGTGCCGTGGAGTCCGTTCCGACTCATAGCGACCCTGCACAGGGTTTCTGAGGCTGTAAATCTTTACGGGAACAGAAAGCCTCATCTTTCTCCTGCAGAGCAGCTGGTAGTTTCAAAACTACTTACCTTGCGGTTCACAGCCCGCTTCGTAACTATTACGCTACCAGAGCTCCTTAAATAGAGACTGAAAATTTTCTTGTAGATCAAGAAAGTACAATATGTAACGAATGGGATAAATAAAAAGATTTCCTTCCATCCATAGATTTAGTCTACTTCAGAAACATAAATAATAGTAGTGACTTGGTTGTCTGACTCAGACAGACGCTGTATAGGGTTTCTAAGGTTGTAAATGTTCGAGGGAGCAGAAAACCTCCTATTGTGGTCCTAGTCCAGTGTTTATCATTCAAATTTCCCTAGTGGAGACTTTGCTGCTGCAGCATGCTGCAGAGTCAGTTCTGACTCAAATCCACCTGCATTTCCAAGGCTGCAAATCTGTTTTTTTTTTTTTTTAAATCATAGAAACATTTATTAAACAAAAACATAAAAATGTGAAACGATTGTTTCACGACAGACATCTCTTCCATCTAGGTGTAAATTTCTAAAGCTGTGTCTCTAGCTCTCTTACCCATCCCAAATTAATTCTGTGCTCTTTGGTTTACACCACTTCAGAATGGCAGTTTTGACATTCTCAAAGGATTCAAATCATGTTCCCCCCTTTTTTAAAGTTTTAATTGTGAATTATGTGATGGTTTACATGGGAGAACATTAGTTTTACATTCATTCTATTGCATTTTGTTTCATTGCAATGATTACAATGCCCTCCATGCAAACAACCAAAGGGTATACCCCACAAGCCTGCCCCCTGGCCACCAGTACATAGCCCCTCTCCCTCCCTGAGTCCAGAGTCCCTAGCTGTTTTATCTCTTCACATCATTGTCATTGTCTCTGCCTCCATCTCTGGCATCACTGCTTCTCTGGGTAGGGTCCCACACTCCGCTCCTCTCCCTTGATGGTCCCAGGGACCTCCGCTCCTGGACTACAAAATTAACCACTCCCCTCCTTATGTTACAAAACATCTAACTTTACATTTTCAACCCTCACAATCCGTCCTTATAGCAATTATTCACTATTGTACCACAAGAGTCTTATCCCCAAGTCCTTTCATCAGCCCAGTCCAGGCAGATTGGAAACCATTCAGTGAAGAGTCTACCTTCCCTAGCACCCTCTGGAACTAGGCTCCCTCTTGAAAGCTTGTAAGCCAGTCATTTCTTGCCTTTGTAGTCCCCCCATTTTGAGTAGCCAATGTCTAAGTTGTCCATCTCAGTCAGCCCTGCATGCCAAGGGGGTGGTAATGATCCTCACTATAAAGATTTGTTCCCTCTTTTGAGCTACTACATCTATAAGTATAGGTCAAGTTCATCAAATTGTATTACTCTTTTTTTCCTCTTTCTTCTTATTCTAGTCAAGTTCTGATCATCCAGCCATTGAAGCCAGGTCAAGTGGGTCCTATCTGCAGGTATGGATGTTCTTGTGCATCTCCCCTCACTTCATGTCAGCTGGGTGCTTCACTCTCTGCTCTAGTGGCCATGTCACTGTCTCTGGGCCCAGGAGTTCCCAGGTCTTGTCATACTGCTGGCCAACCAGGTCTCAATCTGGGTTCACAGGAGTGTATTGAATGTGGTCAGCCTTAGCTCACAACTTCATTGCTGTTTCTCCCCCACTTCCCCTTATTGGTGACCAATGTGGTCACCAGCCAGACCACATGCCTGCTTGTGTATTCCCCTTGAGTCTCAGTCTTGGAAGGGGGTTTGCCCTGAGGGGACCCGACCACTTGCCTTGATGGTTCCTGGGAGAACAACTTGCTTGTTCTTGTAGTAGTCAGTCAGCCTGCCATTATTGCTTTGTTTTCCCTGCTGGTCTTTCTTTCAAGAAGTATCTTCTGTTCTAGTTGCTCCAGACTGGTCTGCTTGTCCTTTAAAGTGGGAATGTCCCACCTCAGAAGATTCTGGATGTGGTTCAGGATTCCACCTATGGTCTTATGCAATGCAAAGGCTCCACAGGAAGTCTCTTCCACTGGGCAAGTTGTAGCCCCATTTTAGGTATTCCAATCAGTTATAGGCTGAAGATGGACTTAAAAACTTTCTATTGTGATGTTTTTGGCTATTTCTTTCTCTCCCCCTCAAGTGTCTATTTCAAATGATAGGCAAGGGAAACCAAGGTTCAAAAGACAGCCAAGCATCTTAACATTATTTCCCCTCTTTTATCTATTCCAACCATGCCTCAATCCCTGTAGCCCAGAGCCCTGTTGTTCCAAGGTTGTGCATACATCAGTATTTACCTCTGTCCCACTTGGTCCATGCAAACCTAAGGCTGCAAATCTTTATGGGAGCTCAAAGCCTCCTCCTCCTCCTGCGGAACATCTGGTGGATTCGAACTGCTGACCTTGCAGTTAGCAGCCCAATATGTGACCTACTATGCTATCAGGACAACTTAGTAGACACTTTGTTGTTGTTTTTAAATGCCTTTGAGTTGGTTCCAAGGAGCCGCTGGTGAGTTTGAACCCCCAACTTTGTGATTCAAACTGCCTCTGCAGTCCAGTGCTTATCTTACAGCACCATACCAGAACTCCAGTGCTGACTTTCAGGGAAAATAAAACAGAAAAACTTGCAAAACTGGAGGAATCAAGAGAGCTGAGTAAAAATCAAGGATTGGCTCAGACTGGGCTGTCAACTACATGGTCAGCAGTTCAAACCCCCCAGCTGCTCCTCGGAAACCCTACACAGGGTTGGTATGAGTTGGAACCGACTTGCTGACACTTAACAACAGCATACAAAGACTGGAGTCCTGGTGTGGTGCTGTGGTATCAGCCCCATCAACTGCTCCTCAGAAACCCTATGAATTGGAACCAACTAAGGAGCTCTGGTAGCGTAGTGGTTACAAATCGGGCTGCGAACCTGAAGGTCAGCAGTTCGAAACTACCAGCAGCTCCACGGGAGAAAGATGAGGCTTTCTACTCCCGTAAAGATTTACAGCCTCGGAAACTTTGTACAGGGTTGCTATGGGTCGGAACCGACTCGATGACACTTAACAACAACAAAGAACACTTAACAACAACAACAACAGCAACATACAGAGACTGGTGAATAATTTCTCTAATTAAGCCATTCAAATGCTTCCAAACTTGGCTCATGTTTTCATTATTCTTTGTAATTTCCATTTGAAAACCAGAGTCAGTTTTTGTCTGGTCTCTTAAGAAAACAATCACTTTTTCAAATGAAGCTGGAAGGAGAACTGTGAAATTATAAAGTGTATTACAGCAGATCTAGGGAGAAGTTTGATTTACTGTTTCAGTGAAAATTGAGAGGAAATTCCCTGAGAGGCAAAATTTCCCATAAAATCTTGTTTATACAGAAATGGGTACAGTGGAAGGTTTTTCTTCTTCTTCCTTTTCCCCTTCTGTGTTCATGTGAGCTCCCTATAAAACTGGAGAGAATGCTCAAAAAAGGAAATGGAGATAAAAGACCATGGGTAGATTTACAGCTGCTTAAAAGTAGACTGGGGAATTTCAGAATGCATCACTGGTGGGAATGGAATAATTTTCTCAGGACATCTGAGTTTAGTATTCTGTCCATCATTCACATGACTATCGCTTCAGCCATGCATTGGGATGTGTTCTTCTCATGCATTCAGATTCAAAGAGTAATTTTGTTTCTTATAAATAGACAAGAGTTCTGGGGTGGCGCTGTGGGTTAATGCGCCAGACTACAAAGCCACTTGAACTGTAAGGTTGGCGGTTCTAGCTCACCGGCTGCTCCTCAGAAACCCAATACAGGGTCACTATGAGTAGGAACTGACTCAATGTCACTTAACAACAACAACAACAACATAAATAGACAAGAAGGGCTAGGAGGTAGAAATGAAAACAAAAGTGATGAAGTCAGGAACAGAATACCTTCCCCTACTCCTGCCTCTGTCTGCATCCTTGTCTTTATGTTTTTTTCTCCCCTGCCATTGGCAGGGAGCCCAGAGACCTCAGGTTCAGTTATTAAGCAAATTCTTTGCAGATGACTCTGAGAAGGGATTTTTGGTTGTGTCTCATAGGGGAGAAATGTAGTGATTTCCACATAACTGTTCAAAAGCTTTATGAGGTAAGAGTGTGCATCAAAGTCTTCCTCAGGATTCAAACAGAGAGGTGTAGGGTGACTTCCTCTTGGGGCCACAGGGCACCACCTTACTTTGAATGGATCAAGTCTTTCAATTCAAAAGTTAATGGGGTTAGTTAGCTTCTCTTCCTTAAAAAGCGCCTTTTGTTTCTGAACATGTGATGCATACCAGAAAGATGTTCTGATTCCTGTATGAACAAGCTCACGTTGACTCCATAGCAGCACAGATGAGTCAATTTTATTTATTCCTATTCAAGAATTTCATTCGCATTGCTCATTAATTGATGCAGAGATTGTGAGAGATAAACATACTTATTGTGAACCACAAGGTCAGCAGTTCAAACCCACCAGCTACTCCTCAGAAATCCTATACAGGGCTACAATGAGTTGGAACTGACTTGATGGCACTTAACAACAACAACAACCTCCCTGGTGATGAGTGTGAGAAAATGGTGCATTGATGTCTTCACTTCAAAGGGTCCCAAACAAGGTTGGAGCCAAAATAGAATAAACTTGGTTCTAGCCCATTTTGAGGCCATTAAAGGAAACTTCCCTGATTTCACATTCATGCTGTGAACTTGTCAAAACCAGTTCTTGGTGAGCTCTCCCCTCCTGGAACAAAGACATTCCAAACTTCCTCAATCCCTTAAGCCCTTCCTCAAAGCACAGGTCAAATTAGCCAATTGGTAAAGACAAGACTCTAGCCCATAGGGTCAGACACAGCCTCATGTCAGGGATAAAACCCCAGTGGACTGCTGGCCTGGTGGCTTGCTGGTTTGTTACTGTGCCACTACGCACCCTTTTGCAGAAGTAAAAATTTGCCTTGCCAAGAAACTTTTGATTTTACTGCAAACTTTTGTTTGCGACATAGGGGCTCATTTCTAACATGAGGAAGAAGAAGTGAATACAGTGAAAGCTGTGACAGACAGAATTCGACAGGACCGTCTTGTTTTTCTGGGTCTCGTTTTTGTAACAGAACATATTTGTAGTCTGCTTCCATAAAGATGTACGGTCTTGGAAACCCTGTGAGGCAGTTCTGCACTATCCTATGTGGTTGTTGTGAAGTGTCCCCGAGTTGGTTTGACTCATAGTGACCGTATATAGGTTCTGAGGAGTGGTTGGTGAGTTTGAACTGCTGACATTTCGGTTCAAACCGACCTTGTGGTCTAGTGCTTTTTCTACAGTACCATATCAGGACTCTGCTCTGGCCTATAGGGTTGTAAATTATTGGGATCATGGACCAACTTTTTTGAGAAGCATCTCATTTTGTATTTATTCGTAAACTTGCCCTTTAAAAATGTTATTATAAATGGAATTCTTAATTTTATTTTTGGATTGTTTAGTGGTGGTGTTTAGCAATACAACAGATATTTTTGTACATTGATCTTGTATCCTGACCCATTGCTGAACTTTTTGATTAGTTTTAATAGTTCTTATATGGATTTGGATTTTTCATTTAAGATTTTCTTCTTTTGCAAACAGAGGTGGTTTTATTTCTGCTTTTCCAATCTGGAGAACTTTAATTTCTTTTTATCATTGAAATGTTCTGGATAGAACCTCTGGTACAATGCTACTTAGAAGTGGGGGAGGCAGACATCCTTGTCTTTTCCTGACCCTAGGGGATAAGAAAGATTTCAGTCCTCCCCCCACCCCCAATGCTAGCTGTGCATTTAAAAACAATTTTTTATTTGATTATTTTCTTATGTGGCTGTTGAGGATGGTGGTCTTGGTGTGCTGTGGAGTCAGTTCCGACCCATAGTGACCCTGTACGGGGTTTTCAAGGCTGTAAATCTTGACAGGAGCAGAATGTCTCATCTTTCTCCCATGGAACAACTGGTAGTTTCCAACTGCTGACCGTGAGGTTAGCAGCTCAACTCGTAACCGCTATACTACCTACCAAGTCAACAGTTTCTACATGTGCACAGGCACAGTATTGAATGAAACAGGATGCATCAAAACAAGATGGAAAGAATTTTTAGTCAAGGCACCAAAAAGAATTGGTCACTTCAAGAGATTCCATATGACCAAGAATCAATGATAGTAAGGAAGAAGTCCAAGTTGCACTGAAGGCATTGGTGAAAAGTAAAGCTCTAGGAATTCATGGAATGCCAATGGAAATAAACTGAGGCAGCACTGCAGACACTCACTCATGTATGCCAAGACATGCCAGGTCAACTAATTACAAATGATCTATATTTCTGTCCATTCCAAAGAAAGGTGACCCGACTGAATGTGAAAATCATGGAACAATATCATTAGTATCATATGCAAGTAAAATTTTATTGAAGATAATTCAAACCCAGTTGCAGCTGTACATTGACAGGGAGCTGCCAGAAGTTCATAGGGGATTCAGAAAAGGATGTGGAATGAGAGATTTCATTGCTGACATAGGATAGATCTTGGATGAAAACAGAGAATACAAGAAAGATGTTTGCTTGTGTTTCATTGACTATGCAAAGGCGTTCAACTGTGTATCATAACAAACTGGGTAACATTGTATTGAATGGTGTTCTACAACACTTAATTGTGCTCATGTTATTTCAGGTGTCATTGAGTCAGTGTGGACTCATAGCAACCCTAAACATAGTATAAAAGGAGAAGCAGTTTTAACAGAACAAGGGGACACAGAATGGTTTCAAATCAGCAAAGATGTGTGTCAGGGCTGTATCCTTACACCTTATTTATTAAATCTGTATGTTGAGTAAATAATCTGAGAAACTGGATGATATTTAGAAGAACATGGCATCAGGATTGGAGGAAGACTCATTAATAATCTGCAATATACAAATGACACAATCTTGCTTGCTGGAAGCAAAGAGGACTTGAATATTTACTGAAGTAGATCAAAGACTACAGCCCACAGTGTGGGTTGCATTTGAATGTAAAGATAAGAAAAATTCTTACAATGAGACCAGTAAATAACATCATGACAAATGGTGAAAAGATT
>NW_006408782.1:1154953-1161199 GCF_000296735.1 Chrysochloris asiatica
GTAACATGGAATGTATGAAGTATCATCTAGGAAAATTGGAAATAGTCAAAAATGAAATGGAATGCATAACCATTGATATTTTATGCATTAGTGAGCTAAAATGGGCTAGAATTGGACATTCTGAATCATTGAGATCAGTAGAGACCAATTATAGTGCCTTTGGTGGCTACTTTCAACCTTTTAAGACCCTAGATATTATGCAACGTATTAGGAGGTAGAATAGAAGCACTAACAACATCATTGGGCCGACTAACTTGTATTTCCCATGAAATAATGACCCTAAACCTCCAAAACAAGAAACCAAATACCATGAGGGTTTTAGTTGTACATAATCATCTTTAGAAACTATTCTTTTTTGTCACTGTTGTAAATACATGTATCACATAACTTTTACCAATTCAACTTTTTGTAGGTGTACAACTTATTGACAGCAGTGACAATAATTGGCCATTCAATTCTACCCTTAATCAATGCAATGTTTCTATCACTGTTAACTCTCCCCAGCCTCTTCTTCCCATATTTGGTAACCACTAATAAACTTTGTTCTCTATAGATTTGTTTTGCCTTTTTAGATAAGTGAAGTCATACAATTTTTGTCATTTTTTGAATGACTTTTTCACTCAGCATAATGTCTTCCAGAACTCCTGGTGTGGTGCTGTAGGATCAGCATTGCTCTGCAAACCACACGGTTAGTAGTTTAAATCCATCAGCTGCTCTTTGGAAACCCTACACAGGGTCAGCATGAGTAGGAGCCATGTCTTCCAGCTCTATCTGTATTGTAGCACAAATCAAGACTTTATTTCTCCTATTGGTTGAGAGGTATTCCATTGCATGTAAGCACCATAGTTTGTTTCTCCATTCATCTGTTGAGATAGGATGTTTACATCTTATACTTAGTGTGAATCTTGTTGCAATAGACATTGATGTACATGTTTCTGAGTCTCGGTTTTCGAGCCTTTTGGGAATATACCAAAGAGTGAAAATGTTGGGACATATGGTAATTCTATTTTTAGTTTTTTTGAGGAACCATCACACTATTTCCACAATGGTTGTATCATTTTGTAATCCCACCAGCAATGGGTACAGGTTCTAATTTCCCCTTATTCTCATCCACATTAGTTATTTTCTTTTTTGTCTTTTAGTCATCTGTGGTACAGTGACTTTGCTTACTCTCTCTCTCTTGTAGCCATGATCTTTGTTGTTGTTGTTGTTAGGTGCCATCAAGTCAGTACTGACTCATAGGGACCCTATGCACAACAGAACAAAACACTGTCCAATCCTGGGCCAATGATGTTTATAACTCCCACCAAATGATTGGGTGGGACCATACAAACAGGGTGTACAGGACTCTAACACAGGGATTGGTTAGTTTTATCATCCTGCTAGGTTTAAAAGAAGCCATCTCAGTAGCAGGAACAGACAATCCCAGGGCCATCAAGAAAGAAGAGCCACAAGCAGAGCCTAAGGTCCCAGTGTGGAAAAGCAGCAGTGGAAGGCAGTGGCTTGGAGAGACAGAGAAGTGGCTTCCTGCCCTGTAGACTGAATAAAATTTAGTGCACTCACACAGGCACCTGATTTGCAGAGCAGACTCTTTGTTCATTTTTTTTTATCTGCAGTGCTAAAAGAACTTATAACAGTTGTCCAAACAGGGAAGAGGCCAAGGGGGTCTGAGGACATGCGAGAGGCATGCCTGCAGTACAGTTGAGAAGAGTAGCTCCTGACTGGAGAATTTCTATATCCTGAGTTGTTTCTCATCTTAAATTGTAACTATAACCTTCCCGAATAAGCCTCATTGTCTGTGAGTTCTGTGTGGTCATTGCAATGGATTGAACCCAGGAGAGAAGTAGAGTACCATGGGAAGAATGGTGGGTGTCTGAATAGAATAAAGATGGTTGGAAGGTGGAGGCATGTCTGACATTTGCCTCATAGGAATCACCCTTGAACTGATGTCGAGTTTGCTCTTCCTTCCCCCTTATGAAGCTGGAGGAGTTCTGACATGGCTTCCATGTAATTGTTGTACCATCCTTTTGGGAGTGAAATTGTATCTCATTGTGATTTTGATCTACAGCTCTCTGATGGCCAATGATGATGAGTTTCTATCTTTTTATATGTCTGTAGGCCATTTGAATGTTCTCTTTAATGAAATGTCTTTTCAAATGTGTGTTAAGCATTGAACTGGACATCGAGGTTGGCAGTTTAAACCCACCAGCTGCTCCTAGTATCGCTATGAGTCAGAACCTACTTGTTAGCACTTAACAGCAACAACAACAGTAACTGAAAGGTTGTAGTTCAAACCCACCAGCCTCTCTCAGAAACCCTGTACAAGGTTGATATGAGTTGGAACCAACGTGAAGGTCTAACCTACATCAAACAGCAACATGTCAGTAGGGGAGCTTTCTGCATTCTGTTCATTTAGAAAGAGGGTTGGTTTTCTCACCCTTTACTTCACACCCCTTTTGCCTCCTCTATTTAACAAGAAGATGAAACAAAAAAGAACGTTTTTTAGCTTTGTAGACAATATCACCAGTGCTATTTTTAACTTTAGTTTTTGCAACTAATACGCCTCTTCTTGGCCAGGAGTTTAAAAACGTGGTCTTCCATATTACAAAACAAGGCTGTGTTTAAGGGAGTTCACCATTTTTTGTATATTTATAAAGGAATTAAAAAAAAATTCTCACAGTATTACATTTTCCATACCATCCACAATATACAGTTGCATATACCACTGACTGAGGAACCCTTGGAAATCCTAGAAAGGGTTCCTGTGAGTTGGAATTGACTTGATGATAAAGAGTTTGGAGTTTTGGGAAATAAAGGAGCCCTAGTAAGGAGTCCTAGAGGCCTGGTGTGTCACTGTAGGTTAATGTGCCAGACTGCAAAGCTGTTTGAACTGCAAGGTTGGTGGTTCTAGCTCAGCAGCTGCTCCTCAGAAACTCTATACAGGGTCGCTATGGGTCGGCACCGACTCGACGGCACTTCACACCACAACAACAGTAAGGACTCCTGGTGTGGCATGGTGGGTTAACGTGCCAGACTGCAAAATTATTTGAACAAGAAGGTGGGTGATTTGAACTCACCAGTCGCTCCTCGGAAACCCTATACAGGGTTGCTATGGATTGGAACTGACTCAACAGCACTTAGCAACAACAACAACAACAAAGTGACCCAGTGTCCTGGTGTTAATGCACCGGACTGCAAAGTTGGTTTGAATTGCAAGGTCGATGGTTCAAGCTCACCAGCCGCTCCTCGGAAACCCTACAGAGGGTCACTATGGGTTGGAACCAACTTGACACAGCAACTTAACAAGTGCCGCAGGGGTTAAAGGCTTGGCTGCTAACCGAAAGATGGGTACTTAGAACTATCAACCACTCAATAAGCTAAAGATGAGGCAGCCTTTCAAAAAGATTTAGTCTTGGAAACCCAGTGGGGCAGTTGTACTCTGTTCTGTAGGATCACTGTGAGTTGAAATGGATGAGTTGAGTAGGTTATTTTGAGGTTCTAATCCTGGTGTGACACTGTAGGGTAAGCACTAGGCTGCTAACCACAAGGTTAAGTGTTCAAACCCACCAAATGCTCCTCAGAAACCTCATACAGGGTCACTATGATTTAGAACTGAATTGAAGGCACTTAATGATATTTCTGACAGCATGAATTCTCTACTTCTCCATTGCTCTATCTCCTTTTTCAGCTACAAATCTCATTTGAATAGCGATTGACAGCACCATCCCAAAAGAAGTAGCAGCAGTTATTTCTTTACCACAAGCCGGTTGTCTCCAACCTTTGATGGGGTTCCAGTCTGGTAACTCCATCCTAAATTGGTTCTGACGTAAGTTGAATACCTCTTTTATTTTATTTTTTTTAAAGTTTTCATTATTATTTTGAATTGCCTTTTATTGTAAGCATATTTATAAATTTGATCTTTAGTTGACTTTGGGGTTTGGAAACATTACATGTGAACTAACAAATGGTGGACTGCTGGTTTGGTGCTGTAAGCCAAGCACTAAGGTTAGTGGTTCAAACCTAACAGCTGCTCCTCAGAAACCCTATTCAGGATAACTATGAGTTGGAACCAACTCAATGGCACTTAACAACAATAGCAGATGTGATGACATCAATAAATTACCCACTGTAACATTGCTTGTAGTTTGTTGGTAAGTCCAAAGCATTGTTCAAAATCATAATAACATTTATTAAACAACAGTATTAAAATTTGAAGCTATTGTTTCTCAACATATTCTCCATCTATGGTAGGTGGTATTTGGTACTCCTGAAGGTGGTATTTCCATTTCTTTTAATCTTCCACATAGAATTCTGTGCTCTTTGATTTGCATGCCCAAACAGCAATTTTAGCATCTTTGAGGCACTCAAATCATATTCTTTTGAAATGTTATTTGATTTTTTGGTAAAAAAAGAAGTTTGAGAGGTCAAGATCAAGGGTATAGGGTGGATGATCCCTGGCTTCCCCATGAAATTGTAACAGTACACAATGCTTACCACCGTAGAAGACTGAGCAAGTGCATTGTCGTGATGGAAAATACTTTCATGGCTCAACTTCCTGGCCTTTTTCTCAACAGTGCAGTTTATAATTTTCTTAAAGCTTCTTCCTAATAAGCATTTAACAACAAAAGTCAGCTCCCATGATAGTCCTGAGTTCTTCAAGAAAATTTATTAAGAATACTCCTTTGGAATCCCCAAAGACAGTTGCCATAATCTTCTGAGGCTGACCTCTCTGATTTGAATTTTACTGACCCAGCAGGTTGTCTTGGAAACCACTATTTGGATTGAACTTTTTTTTTTGAAGGCACCCTATGTATTACTGAGCGAACTTGTCTGCAGCCATCCACTGATTCAAGAGACATGTTTAAACATTTTGTTTGGAATAAGCCCATGCATATTTGAACTGGAATCCTAACAGCAATGATTTTTTTACTTACTCTTGTACATATTCTAATGAGACAATGTATACAAACTAACAAAAAGAAACACATAATAACTCAAGTATGTCATAAGTCATGGTTTTACCTGTATTTACAACTTCATTTAGTTCAAAGGGGATCTGTTGAATAACAGAGACACTGTCGTATGACTGAATGGCTGTGATGAAGTCACAGTCCCATCTGTGTGCTAAGTTTCTAGATGCTTTTTCATTATAGAATTTAGTGTTTAGGTAAATATAACTTTTTGAGAAAAACCCTAACTAAACAAGCTTTTTGACTGAAAAGAGTTTCTTTATTAAAATAGAAGATGCTTTCAATATTTTAGCAAACATTTCAGAATATTTTCAGCAATTGGGGAAAACTAAGAATCCCACAATCTATCTCACGTTTCAATCGGAAATTTTCTTTGGATTCAAAATTTGAGAACAGGAATATATATTATTTTCATCTTGGGTTCTGGATAAGAGTAAATCGGAAAGTAAAAATATTCAAAGAAATATATTATAGAAAAAATACTTACTAGAAAATTCATCCCAATTTTTAGAGAATTGATTTTTCCATTTTCCATTAGATACTGGTGATTATTCAAGCAATGGCTTCTCTTCATACTAGGTAAAATCCTTGTACTTTGATTGTTTCTATTAGTTATTGAAGTTGAAAAATAGTAGTATCATTTCACCAAGTTGGTAAACAGGAAGATTAATCAAATACGCCTTGATAATCAATGACTAAAAAATGAAAATAAAACACACTTGCAATTTTTTTTTGGATTCAGAAAATATCTTGGGAGTTTAAAAGGTGTTGAGTCATCGTTATGAAAAGCAAGACTATATATATTTGGAAGTGGTCTTTAATTCAAGAGGGATGTGAGGTGCCATGGCAACGTGATTCTTTGAGAATGTTGGTTCTCATTCTTATTCCCTGTGCAAGTCCAGACATGTTAGTTGTTCACTACACATAGGGAACTTGATGTAGAAAAACACGACTCTCTTGTTGTTTGATTATATAGAGTCAGTTCTGACTTATAGTGACTCCATGCACAATTGTTGTTGTTGTTGTTAGGTGCCATCGAGTCAGTACAGACTCATAACGACCTTATGCACAGCAGAATGAAACACTGCCCGATCCTGGGCCAACCTCACTACCGTTGCCATGCTTGAGTCCATCGATGCTGCCACTTGGCCAATCCACCTCGATGTGGGTCTTCCTCTTTTTCTCTGACCCTCCACCTTATAAAACATGATATCCTTCTCCAGTGACTGGTCCCTCCTGACAATATGTACAAAGTATGAGAGATGAAGTTTGGCCA
>NW_006408782.1:1174694-1196750 GCF_000296735.1 Chrysochloris asiatica
CATTTTGAGTGCCTTCCAACCTGAGAGGCTCATTATCCAGCACTATATCTAACAGTGTTTCTCTGCTATTCATTAGGTTTTCAGTGACTAAATATTCGGAAGTATTTCATCACTTTTTCTTCCTCGTCTGTTTTTGTCTGGAAGCTCATCTGAAACTTGTCCACCATGGGTGACCCTGCTGGTATTAAAATACCGGTGGCATAGCTTTCAGAATCAATGGTAACTCAGAAGCCACCACCGTACAATAAACTGACAGACGAATGGTGACCATGCACAATAGAATGAGACAAAGCCTGGTTCTGAGCCATCGTCCCAGTCATTGTTGTTGCAACCTGTGTGTCAATCCATCTAGTTGGTGGTCTTCCTCTTTTTCGCTGACCCTCTATTTGACCAAGCATGATGTCCTTTTCCAGGGACTGGTCCCTCTGATAACATATCTAAAACATGTGAGTCTCACCATCCTTGCCTCTGAATATCATTCTGGTTGTATTTCTTTCAAGACACATTTGTTCATTCTTCTGGAAGTCCATGGTAGGTCTAATATTGTTTGCCAACACCATAATTCAAATGCATCAGTTTTTCTTTGGTTTTCCTCATACATTGGTCTGTTTTTGCAGACCTAAGAGACAGTTGAAAATATCATGATACACTTTAGTCCTTAACGTGACATCTTTGCTTTTTAACAATTTAAAGAGGTCTTTTATAGCAGATTTGCCCAACGTGTTGTCTGATTTCTTGACTATTGTTTCCATGGGCATTGATTATGGATTCAAGTAAAATGAAACTCTCTGGATAATTTCAATCTGTCCTCCTCTTATCATCAAGTTTTTTATTGATCGAGTTGTGAGAATTTTTGTTTTCTTTACATTGAGATATAATCCATACTGAAGGCTGTCATCTTTGATTTTTATTAGTAAGTAATTCAAGTTCTCTTTGTTTTCAGTAAGCAAGGTTGTGTCATTTGCATATGGAATTCTGGTGTGACATTGTGGATTAATGCGCCAGACTGCAGAGCCGTTTGAACTGCAAAGCTGGTGGTTCAAGCTCACCAGCTGCTCCTTGAAAACCCTATACAGGGTCGCTATGGGTCAGAACCGACTCGATGACACTTAACAACAACAAGAATTCTTAGTAGCTATGACTAGTAGAGTGAATGTCTGAAGAATAATAGAATAGCTATATGTTGCTGTTGTTAAGTGTCATTGATTCAGTTCCAACTCATAATGACTCTGTATGGGGTTTCTCAGAAGCAGCTGGTAGGTTTGAACAAATGACCTTGTGGTTCGCAGTTCATTGCTAGTCCTACAATGTCAATCTCAAATGATTTAACAGCAGATTACTTGTAAATTACAAAGGGGACAATATTGTGATGGAGAAGCTGCCAGCATACCATCTGAACCAATTGATCAAAGTTAATGTAATTAATAATGGACAAATTGATACATTGTGTCTCTTCATTTATGACACCAGAGTCCAGGTGTGATGACATAGGATAAGCACTAGACTGCTAACCACAAGGTCAGTGGTTCAAATCTACCAACTGCTCCTCAGAAGCCCTATACTATGATGTTGCTATGAATTGAAACCAACTCGATGGAATTTAACAACAACAATATGATACCTTGAGAAGAATACAACAGCACTCAACACTCCTGTCCAAAGTGTGTAATGAAATGTAATCATGAGGAAATATCAGATAAAGCCAAACTGAGGGACATCCTCCAATAACTGGCCTATGATATTTTATAGTCACCATCAGTTTGTCATACTCTCATACCATGGACCACCAGATGAACGAACACATCTGTCTTGGAAGAAGTAAAGTCAGAATGAAACAAGGATGGTGAGACTTCATCTCATGTACTTTGGACATGTTCTTTGGTGGGACCAGTCTCTGGAGAAGCATATCAAACTTATTCAAGGAAAGGGTTAGTGAAAAAAGGAGAAGACCCTCAATGAAATGGGCTGACACAAAGGCTGCTACACATTGGGCTTATACATAATAGTCGTGAGGATGGTGCAGGACTGCACAGTGTTTCGTTCTGTTGTGTAGGGTTGCTAGGAGCCAGGAAAGACTCAATGGCACCTAACAGTAGCATCTGAGTTCAGAAAATCAAACAGAATTAGCAAAAGCAATTACCTGTGTGCATTTTCATTTTGTATTCATGACATGAGATCATTCATGCACACACCATGTTAGCAAGTCAGCACTGTGGCAGCAGAAACCCTTCCATAAAACCCTTGCAGAATCCAATATACTCATTTTCTTCTTAACACATGTGGTGAAGACAATGGGCTCTGAAGTGCATGTAGCATCAAGGTAACTGAAGGTAGCCATTTGCTTAGTGGGAAATACATGTATCTTTTTGCCTTTGAGAGAGAGACAAATATTTGATCATAATTATTTGTCCAGTTTTTGAGATATAGGTGTTTAGATCAAGGAAGCGAAGTGAATAAGATAAGATACATTGAAGTTTAACAGATCAAAGAGAAGCAAACAAGCATAGAAATGCCAATGAAAATACAATAAATGACCAAACATACCCTTTACTCGTCATATTGCAGGGACCCATTTCTAAACATCAATATTTTATTTCAAGTATTCGGGACTCAAGTATTTGTGGAGTCTCTTTAGGTAGATCGAAGCTTGCAAAGCATCTAGCCCCAAGGAAATATATTGGATCACCTCTCTTTGCAATGGGTACAAAATGGATCTCTTCCAATCAGTAGGCCAGGTCGATGTCTTCCAAATTTCTTGGCACAGATGAATGAGTGCCTCCAGTGCTGCATCAGTTTGTTGAAATATTTCAGTTTGTATTCTGTCAATTTTCAGAAACTTGTTCTTTGTCAATACCTTCAGTGTACCTTGGACTTCTTCTTGATCATATGCTACCTCTTGAAATGATTGACTACTGACCATTTCTTTTTGGTATAGTGACTCTGTCTATTCCTTCCATCTTCTTTTGATGCTTCCTACATTATTCAATATTTTGTCAATTGTTGTTGTTGTTACATGCCATTTAGTTGGTTCTGACTCATATCGACCCTGTATAGGGTTTCTGAGGCATTTGAAGTCTTTGTAGGAGCAGAATCCCTCATTATTCTCCCATGCAGAAGCTGGAGGGCTCGAACCATGGTCCTTTTTGTTCACAGTCCAGTGCTTATCATATGGAGCCACCATGCTCCTGTTGTTTCTATAGACACTCCTTCAATATTGTAAGTCAAGCCTTATGTATGACAGAATTGTTTCTTCACCATTTTCACTGTTGTTAAAACCTTTGAGTCCATTGTTGCAGCCAATGTGGCAGTTTAACTCATTAAACATATATTTCCTTTGTCTTCACTAGCCCTCCATGTTGCCAAATACCATGTCCTCCTGAAATTGGTCCCTCATGACAAGGTATCTAAAGAAAGCAAGTCGATATCTCAGACAATATTCTGTGATCTACAGGGGCTTCACTGGCTAATTTTCAGACATAGATCAGCAGGATTTTCTTCCTAGACTGTCTACATCTGGAAACTCCACTGAAGCCTGTCCACCATGGGTGGCCCTGCTGGTATTTGAAATACTATTGGCTTAGCTCCCAGCACCAGAACAATATGCCAACAAATAGATGGACAGGTTGGTGAAAAATACAGCAAAATCAATAGTCAAAAAAAACCCAATGCCACACCATCAAGCTGATTCTGACTCATTAGTATCCAATCAGACAGAGTAGAACTGCCCCAGAGGGGTTCCACGGTTCTAAATCTCTATAGAAATAGACTGCCATATGTTTCTCCTACAAAGTGGCTGGTGAGTTCAAACCACTAACTTTTGTATTATCAGCTGAGTGCTTTTAGCTATGGCACCACTAGGACTCCTTGAAAATATACAGGGCATATGGGATATATAGGAGAAAGAAGAGACAATATTGGGACTCGTCCCTTAGGCAGAAGGCTTCTCGGGACCATACTGTGTGGCCATAATGCCTTTCAAGGTCATTGGGTTTAACTTTAACCTGACTGTTTGGAACGTGTGTAGACAGACACAGCCCCGTAAGTGCACATTCTGAAAGCACAGGGTAAGACGTCACCAGTTCTCTAAAGGGGACCTACTGAATGTTAATGGGTGGGAGAGGTCCCTTAAAAGAGTTTTTACAGCATCTGTGAGACTCATTGCCCTGCAGAGCAACACCCTGGCATCTGCCTAATGTGCACTTAAGCCTGGTGAGCACGTCTTTACAAGCCTGGCTCTGGCTAACCATGATAAATGGCATCTTTCCACACTTTCCCCCAAAACCTGGCACTTGGTGTCTCAGTCCTGCTCCACCTAATTGTTGTTCCTCAAGAGTCTTATGACCATAGTACCCCTGAGTCATGGCTCCTCTCCCGTCTCTGCCCCTCGTAAGCAGCTTGCTCACCAATGGAGCCACAGTTGGACCTGCCATGACTGCCAGACACTCTGAGACCCAAGGGGATGGAACTCCATTCTATAAACCTGTAATCTCAGCCCTATAAACCCTTTTCCAATCCCCAAAAGCCTAATTTAGTTCAGTCCTTATAGTAGAAGAAGCACTGGACTGCGAACTAAAAGGTCGGCAGTTCAAACCACCAGCTATTCCTCGGAAACCCTGTCATTATGAGTTGGAATAGACTCAATGGCATTTAACAACAACAACAACAACCATGTCAAAAACCATCAGAGCTTTCAGCTATTTTTCATATTAGGAGAAGAACCAATATGATCTCTAGAGAACAGAGTTCTCCTGATAGGAACCTCCATATATATATGCTCAGAGACTAACAAGTAGTCTTGAAAAATAGCCAACTGTTATTTCCACTACCTGTCTATCAGTCTGTCTTCCTATGGTAACTTGTATGTTGTAAAATGCTGGAAGATATGCCACCAGTACTTCAAATGCCAACAGGACTACCCATGGTGGTGAGGTTTCAGCAGAGCTTCAAGCCTAAGATTAGGAAGAAAGCCTGGTGATCTCCTTCTGAAAATTAGCCAGTGAAGACTCTATGGATCACAACAAAACATTGTCCAATGTAGTGCTGAAAGATGAAGCCCCTAGGATGGAAGACACTCAAAACACACAGTGGCTGACACAGTGGATTGGAGCAGACCAGCATAATGAAGATAGCGCAGATCCAGGGAGCATTTCCCTCTGTGGTACACGGGGTCCCCAAGAATTGGAGCTAACTCAATGTCAATTGACAATGGCAGTGCTGACATTTACTACTGTAAGCTTTTCATCCATGTGCAATGATAGGAGCCTCACAACAATATCATGGGATCAAATGAATCGTTGTAATGTAAAATGAAATGTTTTGAAAGATGAGGAAATGGAAGTCGAGTGAAATTAAGAAAGCAGCCCGAACAACCCATAGGAAGTGGCCAAGCCTAGATGCCTAGTTTGATTAAAAAGACAGTGAGGTGAGAGAACAAATAGTTCATAATCATTTACATTCAAGTCTTTCATTTTAAGAATGTCATGGATTCTGTTCTTAATCTTCCATTTAAATGATTAAAAGCATGTAATAAGTATTTATGGTTTGGGACTTAAAGACTTCATGACGCTAATCAAACAGATATAAATAAATATGCTGCTGTTTTAGAGTAATAATTGAGACATTAAATTCAGAAAAGATGGTATTCGTGGACCTTTCTGGAACCTTTCCACTCTCACGGAACAGATGATTAGTACTGGGTTTTGCCTTGGATCCCCGTGGCAGGGGGTCCTGCCACCACAACTCCCCCTGAGTGGGTAATGCACTCCCTGGTTAACATGCACTTCCATTTCTAATCACCATTTTAAGCAATGTAAGTCGTTGTGAAGTAATGAGGGCGTTGCCTTAAAAAAATGTCATTGGAAAGAAGCAAATATTACAGATCAAGAGGATAATAAAAATTCAGGTCAACAAATATTTATTGAGCATTTTCTCTGTGTAGCAGCTGTGAGTTAGATAAAGATTAGCTAGAGAATGGAAAAATCTTGGGATAAACAAGAGTTCCAATTTGTATATCTTACTAGGTCAGAATATTCTGTCCCCATAAAGATGGTGTGGATGTGTTTTCCTTATCTTGTTGCTGTTGTTGAGTGCTGTCAAGTCAGTTTGGACTCAGTCACCCTGAATAGGGTTTCCAAGGCTGTATGTCTTTGCAGGAGCAGAAAGTTTCATCTTTCTCCCATGGAGCAACTGGTGGGCTTGAAATACCAACCTATGGTCAGTGCTTACCCTATTGAGCCACAGCACTCCCTTATTCATAGTTGTTGTTGTTAAGTGCTGTCAAGTCGATTCCAACCCATAGCGACCTTGTATAAGGTTTCCAAGGAGCAGCTGGTGAGCTTGAACCACTGACCTTGCAGTTCAAACGACTTTACAGTCTGATCCATTAGCCCACAGCGCCACACCAGGACTCCTCATTCATAGTAGTTTCTTACTAATTATATAATGATCCTGATTAAACTTATATCTAGTTAAAAATCAGAAAAAGTAAAAAAGAATTTTAGTAATCAAAAGGAAAAGATTAGCAGAGATGGAAGCCGAGGTGATGGCATAGAGAGATAGAACAGCTGAGGACTCTAGACACATGAAATGAGAAAGATTGTGTGCTGGCAGGCAGGAGGCTGGCTTGCAAAACATGCCTGTTGTTCATTTAAATGAATATATATTTTCTGTGTGTTTTGTGTACATAAAAAAAGGAGGGGAGGGAATAGAGGTAAAAATACTGTTAACTGATAGTGCATGGAGGGGATTATAATCATTGCAATGAGACAAAATATGATTGGTTGAGTATCAAACAGATGATTTGCCCTGTAAACTATCACTCAATTAACAATAAAAGCTTAAAAAATAGAAAAAGAAAAGGATTAGAGACATCCTTAATCTTAATTGTTCAAACAAAAGTGTAGGAAACAAGAGATAAAACAAGCATACAAGTAATAATAATGATGTAAATGATATCAATCGTGTTATGTTAGTTGCAGACAAGGTATTATGAACAAAAATGTGCCCCAAAGCTCCCAAGAGGAAGAAGTCTTATATAGTTTGGAAGTAAAAGATGAGTACTTTGGGGACTTCTATGGGCATGGGCCACCAATTGACTATCAGTTTGATACACTGCAGTGTCTTGCATGTTGCTTTGTTTTTTAAATACTACCAGAGTCACCCTTGGGAGGCAGATTTCAGCAGCACTTCCAGACTAAGACAGACTAGGAAGAGAGGCCTAGTGATCTACTTAAAAAAATTAGTCACTGAAAACCTTGGATCATGACAGATCATTGTTTGACTCATTATATTTGGGCATATCATCAGGCGAGATCAATCACTAAAGGAGGACATTGTGTTTGATGAAGGACAGGGCCACCAAGGATGAAGGAGACACTAGGTAAGAGATTGTCACAACAGTCTTAACAATGGACATGAACATGCCAGGAATCATGGGGAGATGACTGTTCATAAGGTCACCTTGAGAGGAAGCCAACTCACTCAATAGCAACTATCCATCCATCCATCCACCATCTATATCTATGGGAATAAGGAGGTTGTGGGCTTATCTACTCCCTGTCTCTCATGCCTCCTTGATTCAGCCTGAGATAGTAAATTCAAGTCCTCTTACCCCACCCATTCTCACTGGAAGCTGGTAGAATGATTCTGCTGGGTCATGCCTCAGCTGGTTCAGGGCTGGAATTCTCTGCTGCTTCAGACTCTTTCAGATACTTCTACTGTCTGAGAAGCTCTGGAGTCACCAGGAGAGGGGATTGCTTACTACCATAAGTAGCACAAGCCCAAGGAAACCAGATTCTTGGAATGTGAGCTGAAGAGGGGTGCAGAGTTGGACATCATTGGAAAGTAAATAGGGTGCTAGTTTTTTTTTTTTTAAATAAATGTTTCATTGTGAATTATGTGATAGTTTACTTGGGAGACCATTAGTTTTACATTCATTCAATCATATATCGTTTCATTGCCATAGTTACAATCCCGTCCATGCATCATCAACCAACCAAAGGGTATACCCTGCAGGCCTGCTCCCAGCGTGCTCCTCCACCCCCACCCCCACCCCCGCCCCCAGTCATCAGCACACAACCCCTTTCCCTCTCTGGAACTCAAGTCCCCAGCCACTCCATCTCTTTGCGTCATCGAATCTGCTTCCATCTCAGGCATCACTGCTTCTCTGGGTAGGGTCCCACTCTCCGCTCTTCTCCATTGATGGTCCCAGGGACCTCCACTCCTAGACTGGAAAGTTAATCAATCCCCTCCTTGCTGTAAAATGTCCGCCTTTACATTTCCAACCCTCACAATCAGTCCTGATAACAATTATTCACTATTGCATCACAAGAGACCCACCTGCATTTCTTTTCATCAGCCCTTCCTAGACAGGTTGGATACTACTCACTGGAGACTCTACCTTCCTCCAAGTCCTGTGGATCTAGGTTCAACAAGGTGCAGTTTTGAAGGAAGGGTGAATGGAAGGAGATATAAAAAATGGATTAATAAATGATTATTTGAATGCCTGGAGCCCTGGTGTGGTGCTGTAGGATAACTGCAAAGTCAGTGGTTCAAATCCACCAGCTGCTCCTTGGAAGCTCTATGCAGGGTTGCTATGAGTTGGAACTGACATGACGGCACATAACAACAACCACAACAATAGTCTCAATTCCTACACAGATTATATAAAGAAAAGATTGTTTTTTAGTAAGACGGTTTAGAGGAGATGGAGTAGCTAATAACATTGATGGGTTATTTCTGCAAGTACAATCACGGAAGTTTAAGTGCTATATTCAGACAGATGATTGCCTTCTCCTACAATAGTCAAGAGCATGTCCAGATCCTTCACTGTAGTTAGTTGTCTGTGATTGACTAGCTGCGTGCATTGAGTCAGTTCTGACTCATTGTGACCCTGTATAGGGTTTCTGAGGTTGTAAATTTTTACAGGAGCAGAAAACCTCCTCTTTCTCCTCCAGAGCGCCTGGTGGACTTGAACTGCTGACTTTGTGCTTAGGCCCAGTGCATGACCCACTATGCTATAGACCACTAAAAAGGCTTTTAATTATTTTTTATTTACAAAAGTAATGATAAACACAGGAATTAATGGCCTCCATTTTTCACCATTGACTACAGCTTTCTTCTGCCCCAATTTGTTTTTCAAGAGTAAATGGTGTGTCGCTGCGAGTTAATGTGATGACTGCAAGGTGAGTTTGAACCACAAGGTCGGTGGTTCAAGCTCACCAGCTGCTCCTCGGAAACCCTATACAGGGTCATTATGAGTCAGAACCCACTTGACGGCAATTAACAACATCAACAGATTATAAGATACTACGTACTATCACAAAAGGACAAATGTTTTTATGACCTCACTTTATATAAGGAGACTAGAAAAGGCAAATAGATAAAGACCAAAATTGACTAGTGGTCACCAGAGGTGGGAAAAGAGGCAGAAAAAGGCAATTAAAGACGATGGAAAATTTGCGTTGAAAAAATTGCATCGACTAAAGAAAGGTTTGGGTTATGCAGTCCTGGTGTGGTGCTATAGGATAAGCACTGAACTGCTAACCACAAGATTGGCGGTTCAAACCCAGTAGTCACTCCTTGGAAACCCTATATAGGGTTGCTATGAGTTGGAAACAATTTGATGGCACTTAACAACAACAATAATACAAAGTTTGGGTTGCACAAACAATTGTTGTAATTGCTGTGAATTAGTTGTACACCTGTAAAAAAAAAAGTTGAATTGCAGTAGCTGCAGAGATCACTATGTACAACCAAACACCTCATGAGATTTGGTTTGGAGGCTTTGGGCCATGGTTTCACGGACCATCCCAGTTAATTGGTCTAATAACATGTTTAATTCCATGCGTAGTGCCTGAGGTCTTAAAAGCTTGCAAGTTTGCAAGCAGTCACGCAGGCACAGTAATAGGTCTCCTGGTGTGGCACTGTGGGTCAATGCGCTGGACTGCAAAGTTGGTTTGAACTGCAAGGTTGGTGGTTCAAGCTCGCTAGCCACTCCTTAGAAACCCTATGCAGGGTCGCTATGTGTTGGAACCAAATCTAGTGCACTAAACAACAACATTCTCCTGGAGAGGTCCTGGTGTGGTGCCGTGGGTTAATGCTCTGGACTGCAATGTCGGTGGTTCAAGCTCACCAGCTGATCCTCGGAAACCCTATACAGGGTCACTATGAGTCAGAATGGATTCAACGGCGCTTAACAACAACAACAACAATCCTGGAGCAACAGAGGAAGAAGGAGAGTCAAGAATAGGAGGAGGATATGGAATGTGTAAAATGGATTCCTGATGTGGCACTGTGGGATAAAGCACTGGGCCACACGTCGGTTTGAACCACATCATTCGTGGTTCAAACTCACCAGCCACTCCTCAGAAGCCCTGTGCAGGGTCGTTATGAGTTGGTACCGACACTATAGTGCTTAACAACAACAACAATAGAATGTGTGGCTAATTGCTGCCCTGACCAATTGCCTCCTTTGTTATGAAGCCAGAAGAAATGGAAGGTGACTGGCTGCCATTACTAAACGTTTTGATCAAAGATTCCATAGAAGAAGCCTAATCAAAAAGGGGAAATGCAGAGTGCAATTTAAATTCTCATGGAAAACAGACTTCTTGAACCACACACATAGAGGCTGCATGGACCCCTGAAACGATTGCCCTGAGACTATCATTAAACCCTAAACTAAAAGTATCTCCTGAAGTTATCTTAAGACCAAATAATCATTCAGCTTAACTAGTGAGAAAAATCTGCCTTGAGCATTAAGCTCTTTTAAGAACTCTATATGAGAACAATTTAAGATCAAATAAGCCACAATAACTCAAAAGATTCGTTCGGAACCTTAGTGATCAGGGAGTTTGTGTTCATGGGAGAGGAGCAACTCATAAAAGGAAGTTGAGGATGTTTGCACAGATTGAATTGAATTGATGAATGTTTTGCTGTGTATATTCTAAACAACAAAATAAACACTTTTTTTAAGTAAAAAAAAAAAAAAAGTTATGTACCCATTTTGTTTCATGTGGAATCAACAGGTTGCATCTTTTATGCTATAATGAATAATGTTTAAAGGTATTTAATGGATAATGCCAATTTTTATATTAGTATATGTGCCCAAATATGGAATTTTATAATAGTATCAACTTGGAACTCTTATGTTAGGGTCAATAAAACATGTCTAAGTATACAGTTCTTTAGAGAGCTCATGGCAATGTTACTAAACCTGAGTTACTAAGGTTTATGGGCTACATTTTCATCTGTATTAATATGACTTAGCCTAGAGGCAATGAATATATTAAACTAGGCTCCTTGGAAAAATGGCTAATTCCAGGACTGAAGCAAGAAAGTACAGCTTGAACCTAGGGCAATTTGTTATGCCAAAAAGTAAGGAAGTGATCAAAAAGACACAGGAACCAGATGGAAACGACTCTGAAGTGACCAAATTTGGGACAATTTAAACATCAAAATATGCTGAAGAGAATGCATTCTCTCCCATAGCCTACTGGAGCCAATAAAAATTAAGCATCCATACTGAGTAAATAAATACAGGATGAAGACAGGAAAGCATCATCTCACAGTCAGAACGCTAACTAAAAAATATAGGAAAACCAAAACCAAACAACAGAGGTAGAAAATTACCCGTTCTCTGGTAGCGTAGTGGTTACAAGTTGGGCTGCTAATCTCAAGGTCAGCAGTTCGAAATTATCAGTTGTTCCATGGGAAAAAGATGAGGCTTTCTGATCCTGTAAAGATTTATAGTCTCGGAAACCCTATGCAGGGTCACTATGAGTCAGAACCGACTCCACGGCATATAACCAACCGACCAAAGTAATAATAGATCCTAGCAAGAGTTCTTGTTGTTGTTAGGTGCTGTTTATATAACAGAATGAAACAATGTCTGGCCTGTGCCCTTGTTGTATTGTAGTTACGTTTGAGTCCCTTGTTGCAGCCATTGTGTCAGTCCACTTAGTTGAAGAACTTCCTGTTTTTCATCAGCCCTTGTCTAGTGACTGGTCCCTCCTGATAGCATGACTAAAGTTCATGAGATGAAGTCCTACCATGCTTACTTCTAAGCTTTACCTCTTTCCAGACAAATATGCTCATTCATCTGGAAGTCCAAGGAATATTCAATATTATTTGCCAACATCATAATTCAAAGACAGCAATTCTTCCTTAGTTTTCCATATTCATCATGCCCACCACTGTCTGTCATTTTATAGAAACTGTGGTGTCTCATGTGTTGCAGTGATGCTGGAAGCTATGCCATCAGTATTTTAGATACCAACAGAGTAACTAACCCATGGTGGAAAGGTCTTAGTGTAGTTTACAGACTAATCCAGATTAGAAAAGGCCAGTCACTGAAACTACCAATCACCTGTCACTTTGCCATACTGCAGTGGCTTGTGTGTTACGATGGTTCTGGAAGCTATCCCTTCACTATTTTAAGTACCAGCAGGGTCACCCAGGAGACCTGGTGTGGCACTGTGGGATAAAGCACTGGACCTCAAGGTCAGTTTGAACTGAAGGTATGGTGGTTCAAACTCACCAGCCACTCTTCAGTAACCCTATACAGGGCCATTATGAGGAGAACTGATTGGATGACACTTAACAACAACAACAGGGTCACCAATGGGGAAGAAGGATGGATGCATTTACTTCTGAATATTTAGTCACTGAAAACCTTATGAATTTGTTGTTGTTAGGTGCCATTGAGTTGGTACCGACTCATAGCGATCTTATGCACAGCAGAACGAAAGAAACACTGCCTGACCCTGGGCCAACCTCACTATCATTGCCACGCTTGAGCCCATGGATGCTGCTACTTGGCCAATCCACCTCTCTTTGAGGGTCTTCCTTTTTTTCTCTGACCCTTCACCTTACCAAACATGATATCCTTCTCCAGAGACTTGTCCCTCCTGATAATATGTCCAAAGTATGAGAGACGAAGTTTGGCCATCCTGACCTTCAAGGAGCACTCTGGCTGCACGTCTTCCAATGCAGATCTGTTGGTTTTTTGGCAGCCCATGGCACTTTCAGTATTCTCCTCCAACACCATAACTCAAAAGCATCAATTCTTCTACAGTCTTCCTTATTCACTGTCCAGCTTTTGCATGCATATGAGGTTATTGGAAATACCATGGCTTGGGTCAGGTATACCTTAGTCTTCAAGCTGACGTCTCTGCTCTTCAGATAGCACCAGAATGTTAAATATTGAGACATGATGAAAAGCACCAGAAAATTGTCAGATATAGTGCTGGTAGATGAGCTCTTCAGGTTGGAAGGCACTCAAAATACCACTGGGGAAAGCTTTCTCCTCAAAGTAGAGTTGACTGTGATGACACAAATGGAATTAAGACTTTGGGATCTTCATTTGAGAATGGGGAACAACTCAAAATGAGGAAAAACAGCGGCAAACATTCATTAATAATTGGAATGTGAAATGTATGAATCTAGGAAAATTGGAAGTTGTCAGAAATGAAATGGTATATGTAAACATCAGGCATTACTGAGCTGAAATGGACTGGTATTGGACATTTTGAATCTGACAATCACATGATTTACTATACTGGAAATGACAAATTGGAAAGGAATGGTGTTGCATTCATCACCAAAAAGAACATTTCAAGATCTATCTTGAAATACAATGCTGTCTGTGATAGGATAATATTCCTACACCTACAAGGAAGACAAGCTTATACCACTAGTATCCTAATTTATGCACATACCACTAAAGCCAGTGATGATGAAACTGAAGAATTCTACCAGCTTTCTCAGTATGAAATTGATCAAACATTCAATCAAGATATATTGATAATTACTGGTGATCGGAATGCAAAGGTTGGAAACACAGAGGAAGGATCAGTGGTTGGAAAATATGGCCTTGGTGACAGAAACAATGCTGGAGATCACACGATAGAATTTTACAAGACCAATGACTTCTTCGTTGCAAATACCTTTTTAAAACAATATAAAAGATGACTATACACATGGACCTCACCACATGGAATACACCGAAATCAAATTGACTACATCTGTGGAGAGAGATGGTAGAAAAGTTCCATATCATCAGCCAAAACAAGGCTGGGATCAGACTGTGGAACATACCATCAATTGCTCATATGTAAGCTCAGGCTGAATCTGAAGAAAATTACAACAACTCCACTAGAGCTAAAATATGTCCTTGAAAATATCTAATCTGAATTTAGAGATCATCTGAAGAACAGAAGTGATGCATTAGACATTAATGACAGAAGACCAAAAGAGTTGTGGGATGACATCAAGAACATCATACAAGAAGAAAGCAAAAAGTCATTAAGAAGGTAAGAAAGTAGAAAAAGACAAAAACGGATGTCAGAAGAGACTCAGAAACTTGTTCTCCAGTGCAGAGATACCAAAGTAAATGGAAGAAATGAAGAGGTAAAAGAGCTGAATAGAAAACTTCAAAGGGCAGCTTGAGACGACAAAGTCAAGTACCATAATGAAATGTGCAAAGATCTGGAGTTAGAAAACCTTCTTTGCTTTCAGCAAGCAAGAATGCACTCAGCATTTCTCAAGATGAGGAACCTGAAGAAAAAATTCAATTCTCAACTTGAAATATTGAAGGATTCAAAGGGCAAAATGTTGAATGATGCAGAAAGAGTCAAAAGAAGATGGAAGGAATAATTTTACCAAAATATCGAACCATGTCAAGAGGTAGCATATAATCAAGAGCCAATGGTACTGAAGGAAGAAGTCCAAGGTGCACTGAAGGACCCAAGAATTGAAGGAATATAAATTGAAATCTGTCAACAAACTGATGCAGCACTAGAGGTACTCACTCATCTATGCCAAGAAATTTGGCAGACAACTTACCTGGCCAATTAATTGGAAAAGATCTGTATTTTTGCCCATTGCAAAGAGAGGTGGCACAACAGAATGCAGAAATCATCAGACAATATCATTAATATCGCATGGAAGTAAAATTTTGCTTAAGGTAGTTCAAAAACAGCTACCACAGTACATTGACAGGGGACTGCCAGAGATTAAATCCTGTTTCAGATGAAGGGCTGTTCCAAGATGGATCTTGGCTGAAAGTGTAGAAAACTAGAAAGATGTTTACTTGTGATTTATTGACTACACAACAGCTTTGGATTGTGTGGATCTTGGCAAGCTATGGACAACATTGCAGAGACTGAGTATTCTGGAACATTTAATTGTTCTCCTGAGGAACCTGTACATAGACCAAGAGATAGTTGTTAGAACAGAACAAAGAAACACCAAATGGTTTAAAATTAGGAAAGGTGTGTGCCATGGTTGTATTTTTCACCACAATTATTGCACCAGAATATTGTCTGATATAATGCTGGAAGATAAGCCCCTCAGATTGGAAGGCACTCAAAATAAGACTGGGGAAAAGTTTCCTCCTCAAAGTTAAGTTGGCCTTAATGTGGTTGTAGTAACGCTTTCAAGACCTTCATTTACTGATTGGGCAGAACTTTAAAATGAGAAGAAATAGTTGTAAACATCCATTGAGAATCAGAATGTGTAATGTACAAAGTATGGATCTAGGAAAATTGTAAGTCATCAAAAAAAGAAACGGAATGGATAATGATCAGTATTCTAGTCATCAGTGAGCTGAAATGGACTGACACGGGCCATTTTGAATTGGACAATCATATGGTTTACTCTTATGGCAATGACAAAGTAGAATGGCATCACATGATGTTCAGAAACAACACTTTAAGATTTATCTTAGAGTACAATGATTTAGTATAAGATAATATCCATAAGAGAACAATATCATTCATATCGCATGCAAGTAAAATTATGCTGAAGATAATTAAAAAATGGTTTCAACAGTACATCCACAGGGACCTGCCAGAAACTCAAGCTGGATTCAGAAGAGGACATGGAATGAAGAATATCATTATTGACATCAGATGGATCTTGGCTGAAAACAGAAAATATCAGAAAGATGTTCAGTTGTGCTTTGTTGACTATGCAAAAGCTTTCAACTGTATGGATCATGACAAGCTATGGATAGCCCTGTGAAGAATGGGTATTTCATAACACTTAATTGTTCTTATATTTGCAAGCACTGTCATTGGAACAGAACAAAGGGATACTTATTCGTTGAAAATCAGGAATGGTGACCATCAGGGCTGTATTCTTTCATCATGCGTATTTAATCTTTTTGCTGAGACAATAATCCAAGATTATATGGATTATATGGAGAAAAATGTGGCATCAGGATAGGAGAAAGACTCATTAACAACCTGCAATATGCCGATGATACAACCTTGATTGTTGAAAGTGGAGAGGATGTAAAAATACTTAACTGATGAAGATCAAAGACTGCAGCCTTCAGTATGAATTGCACATCAATGTAAAGTAAAACAAAAATTCTCACAATTGAACCAGTAAGTGACATCGTGATAAATGGAGAAAAGAGAGAGGCTATGCATAAGAACACTGACACTTGCAGATAATACCCACTTGACCTGGCTTCAGTGATTGGATGATCAGAGCTCAACTAGAAAAAGAAAGAAGAGGAAAAAAAAAGAGAAATCTGATACAATATGATGAACTTGACCTTTATCTATGGATGCAGTAGCTCAAAAGAAGGAAAATATCTTTTCAGTGAGGATCATTCCTACCACCTCCACCCACAGAGTAGACAGGGATGGGCAACTTGGACATTGGCTACCCCAAATGGGGGTGCTACAAAGGCAAAGTGACTGGCTTACAAGCTTTCAAGAGGGACCCTAGATCCAGAGGGCGCAGAGGAAGGTAGACTCTCCACTGAGTAATATCCAATCTGTCTGGGTGGGGCTGATGAAAGGAGATGGGGATAGGTCTCTTGTGGTACAATAGTGAATAATTGTTATGAAGACTGACTGTGAGGGTTGGAAATGTAAAGGTAGATGTTTTGTAGCAAAAGGAGGGAAGTGACTGACTTTGCAGGCCAGGAGTGGAGGTCCCTGGGACCATCAAGGTGTGGAACTCTACCCAGAGAAACAGTGACGCCAGAGATGGAGGCACAGAAGATGATGTGGAGCAATGGAGTGGCTGGGAACTCTAGACCTAGAAAGGGAGAGAGGCTGTGTGTTGATGACTGGAGGGGTAGGCTTGCAGGGTATAACCTTAGGTTGATTGATGATGCATGGAGGGGACTGTAACCATGGCAATGAAATGATATACGATAGGATAAATGTAAAACTAATGTTCTTCCATGTAAACTATTACATAATTCACAATAAAACATTTAAAAAAGTGTACCATTTATACTACTATCCAATGGGTTTATTATCATTTAAAATGATTTGTAATTAAAAAATAAAGTTTTCTTGATTTAATCTTCTAATATGGTAAATCTTGATAGCAATCACACACACACACACACATACACATGCAAATTCTTTGCCTTCCTTAGTACTTTTTTTGAGTATAAAAAATTTCTGAGAAAAAGAAGTTTGAGAATGGCTGAGGTAGGCCTTTGAAGGTTTTGAGTAGGATGGCAGATATTTTCACCTTTGTGGTAAGGAGCCTCTGAAGAGTTTTAAGCAGGTGAGTTCCAAGTTGAAACAGATCTTAGAAGCTGTTAACCTTGTGTGAATGATTAAAATGTATTGACAATTTCTACAGCTATGGAATGTGAGCGGGTCTCAATGGAGCGTTTGCAATCTGTCCCATCAGTCCCTGCTGGAAAAAGACAGTTATTCAACTGCTCTCTCTAGTCCACTCATAAGTGTGGTTTCCATATTTGGTCTGCAGTGAACTGCTGGCTAGTCATTTGAGGCATGCAGAAAGTATTCAGTTAGTCAGAAACCCACAAGGCCCATTCCGGTATCTGAGCCTATGAAGGGCACTTGAAAAAGATTTGTTAAGTACCATTGAGTCAGGTATCTTTGAAACTTCTAGGCCCCCAGGGGCAGGGAAAATCTGTGTCCTAACGGGAAGAATTACCTTACTTCCTGCATTCTGTCTTGGGTTGACCTTCTGAATGGAATCTCCGGTGTTGCAATTGAGTTCGGTTACCAAAAGGTTGGAGGTTGAGTTTACCCAGAGATGCTTTGGAAGAAAGACCTTCAATATACTTCTGTAAACTCAGCCTATGATTGACAATCCTGTGAGGCACAGTTCTACTCTGACACACACTCGATTGTCATGAGTTGCAACCAGCTTGGTGGCATGGGTTGATCTTATAAATACTGCAGTCTCTAAAATTTCTCCTGACCTCACTCTTTGCCTCAGAGGGTAGTATATGGTTAAGTCAAAGAACAGTGGAAAGCAAGATTCAAATAGGGGTTTAACTCTTCATTTATCTCCTGCACAAATCCTCTTTAAAACGTTCAAGAGCAACCAACCTGAAACAGCTTGAGCAATACAAGATACATTTTCAAAGAAAGATCAGCAGGAAATAAATAAAAACAAAAATGGCAGTATGATTGGCTACTACAAGAACAAGCAAGTTGTTTGCTGGGTAGCCATCAAGGCAAGCAATCAAGTCCCTTCAGGATAAACGTCCCTCCAAGACTGAAACTCAAATGGAACACATGAGCAGGCATGTAAGCTTTCCAGAAAGTACGTTGGCCTGTTGGTGAGTAGAAGAGAGGGAAAGCCAGCAGTGAAGAAATGGGCTGAGTTCAACCACCTTCCATAGACTCCCATTAACCTAGAAATGAGAGAGAGAAGAGGAAGGGCTGGTTGGTCCAAAGTGTGGTGAAACCAGGGGATTCCTGACCTCATGGACAAGATGTAGCCACTGAGGGCTAGAGCTGAGATCAAAGCATCCAGCTGTTATTAAGTGAGGTGAGATGCACAAGAGTACCCAAATTTGCAGACAGTACCCATTTGATCTAGCCTCAATGGCTTGATAATTGGAATTCAACTAGAGGAAGCTAAAAAACAACAATAACAACAATTTTTGATAAAGGAAATGAGTGTAAATTGCTACAATTTGATGAACTTGACCTATACTTATGGATGTAGTAGCTCAAAATATGAACGGAGAGGGAAGGAGTCTTCACATCAAGTGTCAGTCCTATGCCCTCTGTATACAAGGTAGATAGGGACTGGCAACTTAAGTATTGACTACCTAATATGAGGGGGTGATAAAGGCATGAAGTGGCTGGCTAAACTAGAGGGAGTTTAGTTTAAGAGTGAGCGGGGGAAGGTAGAGTCCCCACTGAATAGTTTTCATCTTGTCTAGATGGGTCTGGTGAAAAGAGATGGGGATAAGATTCTTATGATTCAATAATGAGTAACTGTTATCATGACTAATTGTGACTGTTACAACTGTAAGAACGTGGGACCCTATCCAGAGACGTAGGCACACCAGAGATGGAGGCAGAGATGGGAACATGGAGAGAGGGAGCAGCTGAGGACTCTGGACTCATGGGAAGAGAGGGACTGAGTGCTGGTGAACAAGAGGCAGGCTTGCAGAATGTGCCCTTTGGTTGTTTAAATGATTATATATTCCTGAGTGTTTCTGTGTACATCCTCCACAAAATGAAACAAAACAAAACAAAACAAAACAGGGAATGGAAGCAAATACTGTTGAATGATGATGCTTGGAGGTAATTGTAACAATTGCAATGAAAAGATGGTGTAAAGCTGATGTCTCCCGTGTAAACTATCACTCAGTTCACATACACAAAAAAGTTTATATACTTAAAAAAAATGTTCAAGAGCAAAGATAGTATGATGACTAAGGTGTGTCTGATTCAATCCATTGTTGTATTTTCAATGGCCTCATATTTATATGTAAGTTGAACAATGAATAAGGAAAACCATAGAAGAATTGATGCATTTGACTTATGGTATTGGAGAAGAATACTGACAATATCGTGGACTGCTAGAAGAACACACAAATCTGTGCTGGACAAAGTACATCCAGAATGCTCTTTGAAGCCAGGATGGTGAGACTTTGCTTCTCATACTTCCGCCTTGTTATAAGGAGGGACCAGTCCCTGGAGAAGAACGTTACACTTGGCAAAGTGAAGAGTCAGTGAGAAGGAGGAAGACCCCAAATGAGATGGACTGGCACAGTGACAACAACAGCTGTGAGGATGACACAGGACCAGACAAAGTTCCCTTCTGTTGTACATAGTATCACTATGAGTAAGAACCGAGTGGACGGCACAACACGTAGAAAGAAGGTGTGGTGAGATATATACATTGTGGGTTAATGCGCCAGACTGCAAAGCTGTTTGAACTGCGATGTCGGTGGTTCAAGCTCATCAGCTGCTTCTTGAAAACCCTATATAGGGTGCTATGGGTTGGAATTGACTCGACAGCACTTAACAACAACAACAACAAGTGCCTTTGAGTTGGTTTGACTGGTAGCACCTCTGTATAGGTTTTCTGGGGAGTGGCTAGTGGATTTGAACTGCTATTTATATAGAGAGTCCTGATGTGGTTCTGTCTGACAAGCACAGGACAGCTAACAGCTAGGTTGGTGGTTCAATCCAACAGCTGCTACTCAGAAACTCTATACATATCCACCAAAAATAAAAGAAAAATAGGAGGTGGGAGATATTGGAGCTGAAGCACAGATTCAGAGCATTGGGAGCACATTGTTCAAGTTCCAGACTGGGAGGCCCCAGCGTTCAATGGGACACTGGGGAAGTGGAGCATTTGTCTCCCTGAGCAGAGGTCAGCTGCCGAAGACCCACCCTGCAGGAGTAGAAAAATAGAGGCATTGTTGTAGTAAGACTAATGTCAAGCTGAAGTGAATGTTAAGGCTTTGGATTACAAAGCATGTGCTGGCAGCATGACGCCACCGCACGCGAATTCTCTACCACGTAGACCCCACAGACCCCCAGCACAGCCGCTCCCTGCCTGTGGCCCACCGAGCTTTGTATAGGGGGGCATCCCTGGCAGAGCCTCTTCCCAGCGGCCACGCGGCCCTCTGGAAAAATCACCAGTTCTCAGCACTGCATTTCAAACCCACTTCCCAGCAAGAAGCAATCGGCTGCTTCTTTCTGAATGGGAATGTGGAATGGAAAGCAAATAAGGGCGCATGTTCCCCAGAAAGGAATGTGGACTTGGTCCAGGAGAGGAGGATTTCCTTTCCCCTGCAGAGCTGCAGTGTTTGCAGGGCACGCGATCCTGGGGGTGGTTTTTGCTGGGAGCACAGAACGCCCACCCACACATATCCATGGAGGTGACCATCTTCACTGAGGATCTGGGGTGGACTTGCCAGCTCTGGAATTTCTCTTTCTTTCTGCCAGGACTAGGACAGAATTGACATCAATGTGGAACTGTGAAGACTTCAGTGCCGTTTTCCCAAATGTTTCTTTCCCTAGGATCCCCTTGTAAAAGGGGTACAATTCCTGCAATGCATTGAAGTGTGTCTCCCAAATCAATATTGAAATCCTGACTCCTACTCTTATGGGAGAGAAGCTGTTCGGATGTAGATGCTTCCTTCTTATGTTAATTAGATCAGGTTGGGCTCCTGAGGAACTAGACCAATCACCTCTGAGTTGTAGGAGAGCAGAAAGATTATACAGACCTGCACAGGAGAACACAAATTATGACATGTGAGGATTTACATCTTGTTGTTAAGTGCCTTGGGATCAGTTCCATCTTAGAATGGCCCTGTATAAGATTTTCCGAGGCTGTAAATCTTTGTGGGAGCAGAAAACCTCATCTTTTTCCTGGGCTTGAACTGAAGTCCGGTGCTTATCCTACAGCTACACCATGGATCATATATGATCCAAGAAATACCAAGGATCTCCTCAGAAACTGAGAGAGAGGCTCACAGAAGAGACAGAAATGGCTGAGATGTTGATTTGGACTTTTGACCTCCAGAACTTTGGGAAAATCTGTTTTAAAAAGCCAACTGTGTGTCTATCACTCCTGTGTCTGTTATACTGTGGTGGCTTGCATGTTGCTGTGATGCTGGAAATGATGGCACTAGTATTGTAAATTCCAGAAGGGTCACCCACGGTGGACAGATTTCAGCTCAGCTTTCAGATGAAGACAGACTAGGAAGAAGGAGAGATGAACTACTTCCAAATATTTAGTCACTGAAAACCTTATGAATAGCAGAGGAACACTGTCAGCACCAGATTATTGAATATT
>NW_006408782.1:1197060-1199279 GCF_000296735.1 Chrysochloris asiatica
GCTGGGAATGACAAATTGAAGAAGAATGGTCTTACATTCATCATCAAAAAGAACATGTTAAGATTTATCTTGAAGCACAATGCTATATGTGAAAGGATAATACCTGTATGCCTACACGGAAGACCAGTCAATACTACCATTGTTCAGATTTATGCACATGACAGATTATAGACAACACAGCAGAGAATGACTATTCTGGGACACTTAGTTGTGCTCATGAGGAACCTGTACAAAGACATAACAAGGGAACATCGAATGGTTTAAAATTAGAAAAGGTGTGTGCCAGGGTTGTATTCTTTCACCATACTTATTCAATGTGTGTGCTGAGCACATAATTCGAGAAGCTGGATTCTATGAAGAAGAACATGGCTTCAGGATTGGAGGAAGGCTCATTAACAACCTGTGATAAACAGATAATACAACCGTGCTTACTGAAAGCAAGAGGATAAAATACTCACTGAGGAAGATAAAAAACCACAGTCTTTGATATGAGTTGTACCTCGATGCAAAGAAAACAAAAATCCTCACCACTGGACCAATAAACAACATCCAGGTGAATGGAGAGAAGATTGACTTTGATAGGGAAGGAGTGTACTCCATGAATCTCATTTTTATTTCCCACCTTTGCTGGAACGCTAAGACTAAATCTTGGCAGACATAAGACATACCTTTTCAGAAGCATGGGAAATGTCTGTGGGGAGATCCCTCATTCAGTCTTCTATGCACTTCTCAGATTCTTTGGAAAGAGAAAAACAGAAGAGCTGTGACCTCAAGGTATAGATGATACTTACTTCCCCCAGGGAATGGATGATAGCACATTCACACCAGTCAGGTAGAAGTCTGTGGAACCTGGTTTTGATCATCCACCCAATACTCTAATAAAAACCCTACCATTTCCTGTGCACCACCTGTGCTCTAAATAAGTATGTCTTCAATGAGCTCTACCTTTGAAGCCAGATAATACCAAGAATGACCTCAACTCTGCCGTCCACCTGTGCTATGTGGCACCACCATATACATATCTTTCAATGCCTTCTCCTTGGGGCTCTTGAGAGATGGGTTGACATTGTGGGCTCTCAGGGCTGGTTCTGCTTCATGGTCCACACTTAGCCTGGTGGACTTTAATTTTATATGAAGAATGGGGCTCAGTGCTTAACCCTCTTGCTTTGATTTGAGCCAAACCATTGTAGACCAAAGAATTACCTCCTGTTGGAGATTTTGGCAGTTCATTCTTAAACATGAAAGTGGTTGATGAGTGTGAAAAACATGAGGGGATTTCATAAAGTTACTGGAAAAATTACATGATCTTTTTCCCACCTTTATATTATAAATTGTGTGAAGGTTTACAGAGCAGATCACTTTTCCATTCAACAATTCATACACATTTTGTTTCTTCTCATAGATTGCAATCTCCACAATGCAACATCTCTTCTCCCACTTTCCCCCTGTATTTCCTGTTTCTATTCCTCCTTCTTTCCTAACTCATTAAACTTTGTCATTGGTCAAATGCTGCACTTTTAATCTCAAATGGCTGATTTTTCTAAGGCACGTGTGCCTTCCCAGTGTTATTTTTGTCCCTATAGACTTGTCAGTCATTTGGTTGGAAATTGAGTCATGGAACAGAGTTCATTTCCAGATTGGAAGGGTGGCGAAGAATCACAGTGCCAGGGGTTCCATAGTTTCTATTTGATCAGTAAGCCTGATCTTTTATATGATTTTGAGTTTTGTTACAAAATTTTTTCCCATTGCGCTGCAGGATAATGTGCTGGACTGCAATGTCAGTTTGAGCTGCAAGGCCAGCGGTTCAACTCTCCCAGTTACCCCTCAGAAACCCTATACAGGGTTGCTATGACTTGGGACCAACTCGATGGCATTTAACACTAACATCCAGTCTAATGTGATCCCTTTCAGAGAAGTTGGTATTGGTAGCTGGGCACTATCTAGTTCTTCTTGTCTGAGGGTTGTAGAAATTGATCCAGGCATCTTCATTGTCTTCAATCTTCTTTCCTCCACAAAAGGCGACACCAAACAGTGGTACCTTAGATGATTGCTCACCAGCTTTTTTTCCCCCTAAGTGTTTAATGTGAATTGAGTGATAGTTTATATGGGAGAATGTCAGCTTTACATTCATCCTATCACATTTCATTTCATTGCAATAATTTCAGTCCCCGCCATGCATCATCATTCAACAGCATTTGTTTCCATTCCCTCTGTTTTTT
>NW_006408782.1:1200329-1203304 GCF_000296735.1 Chrysochloris asiatica
TTTGAGTCTCAGTCTTAGAAGGGGGTTTTCCCTGAGGGGACCTGACCACTTGCCTTAGTCATTCCCTGGTGAGCAACTTGATTGTTCTTGTAGCAGTCAATCACACTGCCATTAATGTTTTTGTTTTTACTGCTGGTCTTTCTTTCAAGAAGTATCTTCTGTTTTTCTAGGCACTCCAGACTGGTCTGCTTGTCCTTTCAAGTAGAAATTTCCTACCTCAGAAGATTCTGGATGGGGATCAGGATTTTACTTATGGTCTTATGTAATGCAAAGGCTCTGCAGGAAGCCTCCTTCACTGGGCAAGTTCTAGCCCTATTTTTAGGTGTTCCAATCAGTTATAGGCAGAAAACGGACTTAAAAGCTTTCTATGGTGATGTTTCTGGCTATTCTTTTATCTCCCCCTCAAGTGTCTATTTTACAATAGTAAGCAGGGAAATGAAGGTTTAAAAGACAGTCCAGCATCTTAAAAAATTATTTCCCTTCTTTTACCCATTCAAACCATACTTCAATCCCTGTATCCCAGAGCACTTCTCTTCCAAGTGAACCACAACCTTTTGATAAGTGGTCAAGTGCTTAACTTTTTAAAACACCCAGGAACTCCTGCTATAAATGAGGGGATCATTTGATTTATTCTGGTATGGCACTGTAGGTTAAGGACTAGACTGTTAACCATAGTCCAAACTCACCAGTCGCTCCTCTGAAACCCTATACAGGGTCTCTATGAGTGGCAACTGACTTGACAGCACTTAACAGCAGTAACAAATGGTTAATCATGTAATGCAAGACATTCTTCCTATATGTGAAGGGACCACAGACAGAAGCCAGCACTGAATGGTAGATTGGGATGCATCTATGGCCCTGACCAGAAGAGGCTCAGGTGGTGTCCCTGAATACCAGGACTGTGGTGGCCATTGTCTGGCAGCCCTGTGTGGCCAGGGGCAGTATGAAAACCCAGAGGTCCAGGAGATGTGGAAGACACATGGAAGGAGGCAGTGAGCAGGTGTTCAGGGAAGGGCACCTGGTGAAGTGGCTGTGGTTTAATTCAGGAGGAAGGAGGCTCTCATACACAGTGCAAATCCACAAAAGAGAAAACAAGCTTAGACTGAAAAATGTCAGCTGGATGCCAGACCCAGAAAGTGCACCCTGGGAGCTGAGGGTTGCTAAACCCTGGAAGGCATTTCTGAGATGAGTGGTGCTGGTACCTCTGGGAGCTTTAAAAACAGCATGAATTTGGTTAATTCCAGGCAAAAACCTACCTGATGCAAGGTAGGAAGATAAATGAGCAGATGTCTGAGCATATTCCAGCTCTAGATCCCAAGATAAGATTAAGATATTGGCTGTAAGAAGTGCTCCAAAGATGCGAAAAGTTTTAGTCAGATAAAAATTGGTTGCAAACATTTGTTATAGGGTAAAGCACAAACCTTGAGGGAGAAAGTGGAAAACCCAACACATATCGTGATGGCTGTTGATACTGTTGAAAGGACCACTTCTCAGAGTCTGTTCACCTAGAGTTTAAGAAGATTAACTGAGAAAGAATCTTCCCTGGCAGTTTCCCCCCATCACAGATATTTTTAAAACCTCCCCAAACACCTACCCCCTCATCAATGCACCAATGCCCCAGTTGTCCTTCAGTACATCTAAAGGAGATGATGTGGTATCACAAAACCAAGTGTTTTCAGTTCTAGTTAATTTTTTAATTCAATACCAAAGCAAGCGTCTATATTATGCATTGTCATATTTACCAGAAATTTATTTTCTCGAATTAGCTCTGTATTCCATCTTTGTCTAAAGTAAAACATGGTGCTCTGAGTCTTCAAACTGACATGATAAGAGAATTTCAGTCCTGGGATGGCAGCTGATGAGTGAAAGGCAAGTTGGATGGAGGAAGGATTGGAATCCCAATCCGAATTGTAATTTTACTTACAATGAATACCACCTGCTTCACCCTGGGGGTCCCTAGTTTCTTCATTTCTAAGGAAGGGTGAAGGTATCAGCTAGGGTGTTTTTTGTTCCTAGTGAAGGAGACAGGAATCAAAGTGGTTTAGGCAATGGCAACATTTGGCATCTCATATGGGCTCTAGGAAATATTGTTTCAGGTTTGGTGGTGTGGTCATGGGCCAGGTTCTCGCTGACTCTCAACGCTGCCATTCCAAGTCATTGTCATTCTCAGTCGGCTGTGAGAACAGTATGGCTCTGGCAACTTCAGCTATTGCATCCAGACTTGATCTCATCCAGAAGTAATGCTTTCTTTCTGTGACATTCCCAGGACTACCCTTCCATCCCTATTAAGGTCTCTCCTCACAAGTCATTAGCCAATTCCAGAATCAGTTACCAGCTGAAAGAATTAGCTCAGACATATCATCTTGGATGGAATGTATGAGGCAGACTAACAGTATTGAGAAGATCATGGGATGGGTATCTTGTAAACATGAGCACAATCTACGAGAGCAAGTTGTCATTGTTGTTTTCATAAAGATAGTTCTTGTGCTGTTCTTCTCCATGCTGTTCAATCTGGATTTACAGTTTTCCCTAATATATGGATACTTGGAGGTGGTGGTGGTGGTGGGGGAGAGGTAATAAACAAGTCTTTAATTGATAAGAATGTAGCAGTAATTGGGGAAGGAAGGAGGGAAAAACAGGCTAAGAATCAGTAAACAGGGCCAATCATGGAAGCAAATCAATGTATTTCTGTAATTCTATGAACATACAGAAAGAGGTGTATGCACCTAATGTGCATTTTATGCACATATGATGTTCATATGTGTGTACATGCACATAAGGTGTATTTTCATACCAGAATAAGAGGAGACTTCAAAAGTTCATGGAAAAATGGAATTAAAAGATAATGCAAATTTTCCATGATTTTTTGAAACCCCCATAGATAGTTTTGGTTTCTATTCTTTAAATTAAAGTGAAGAGGACTTGAAACATTTACTTATGAAGATCAAAGAGCACAGCCTTCAATATGGATTGCA
>NW_006408782.1:1206706-1208079 GCF_000296735.1 Chrysochloris asiatica
GGTGTAGATTAGTTAAGCCTGGTAGTTCTTAAATAGCCGGGTACCCCAGGATAGACACATGGGGAAAAATATGGAGATGTCTGAAGGGCACCATGGGAACCACAGCTGTGAAGTTGCTTGGACCTATCTCTTTAGTAAACAAAACTGTTAGATATTTTAGGCTTAAGACTGTTATGTAGACAGAAGACAGACACAAAAAACTCTGTGAACTTTTTCAGGAACCTCTTACATCATATTCTACCATCTCAGAAATGTAATCTTGCTATTTTTGCTCAGCATAGTATCTGCAGTGTTCATGCAAACTGCTGTCTTTGTTGCAACTTCATCCCACTGATATTGCTGAGAAGTGGAGTCCTGGTGTGGCGCTGTGAGTTAATGCTCTGGACCGCAAAGTTGGTTTGATTCACAAGGTTGGCAGTTCAAGCTCAATAGCTGCTCCTCGGGAACCCTAACCAGGGTCTCTATGGGTCGGAACCGACTCAATGGAACTTAACAACAATTACCTTAGTGTCCTGCTTTGGCACTGTAGCATAAGCACTGGACTGATAACCTCAAGGTCAGCGGTTCAAAACTACCAGCTGTTCCCAGCTGCTCTTTGGAAACCCTATACAGGGTCACTATGAGTCAGAACCTACTCGATGGCACTTAACAACAACAACAATCCTAACGTATGGATGTACTGCAACTTTTTGAAATAAAGCTGTTATGAGCATTTGTGTACAAATCTTTTGAATACATATGTTTTAATTTCTCTTGGGTAAATATCTAGAAGCAGAATTTCTGTGTCATATGTTCAGTGTATGTTTAACTTCTTAAGAAGCTGCCAAACTGTTTCCCAAGGCACCGTGTTACATCTCCAGTTGCTCCATTTCCTTACCAAAATGGTATTGCCAGTCTTTTTAATTTTAGCCATTCTAGTGGGTGTGTGGTGCTATTTCATTGTGTTCTTATTTTGCATTTTTCTGATGACTAATGACATTAAGGTTTTTTTCATGTGCTAATTAGCAATTTGTATATCCTGTTTGTTGTTGTTGTTAAGTACTGTTGAATCTGTGCTGACCCATAGCGACCTTGATAGGGTTTCCGAGGAGCAGCTGTTGAGCTTGAACCGCCTACCTTGCAATTCAAATGGCTTTTCAGTTGGGCATATTAACAGGACCGATACTGGAACAAACCATCAATTGTTCATATACAAGTCCAGGCTGAAGCTGAAGAAAATTGAAAGTCCACAAGAAAGAAAATATGACTTTGAGTATATCCCACCTGAATTTAGAGACCATCTCAAGAACAGATTTGATGAAGTCGACACTAATGTCAGAGACCTGAAGAGTTGTGGGATGACATCAGTAGTATCATATATGAAGTAAGCAAAC
>NW_006408782.1:1209437-1225680 GCF_000296735.1 Chrysochloris asiatica
TGAGTTGTGATGGTGTGACGCTGTAGGATAACTCTGGTCTGCTAACTGTAAGGTTAGCAGTTCAAAACTATCAGTTGCTCCTTAGAAACCCTGTACGGGGGTCACTGTGAGTCATGACCAACTCAACAGCACTTAGCAATAGTACCGTTGGGATATGTCAATGTCGTTGGGATATGAGAGAAAGGAGTCCTCTCGAGCCATCACAGTAAACTGCCAAGTCTCTGAACCTCAATGGTTGAATTTCAACCCCTTCTGGGCAAGGGAAGGAACTGTGGTGGTGCAGTGGTTAAGCACTCCACTGCTAACTGGAAGGCAGTTGGAATCCCCCAGCTGCCCTGCGAGAGAACGAGGTGGCATTGTGCTTCTGAAAGATGAAAGACTGCTCTGCTCTGTAGGATCCCTGACTAGGAGCTGCAGTGGACTCACTGGCAGTGGGTTATCTGAGAGAAGCAGTCTTTCTGCTGGTCCAGGAGGCTTTGTCTGAGTCACAAGATTTATTACTAAAATGCCCCGTTAGCCTGTTTTCTGGTGTTTCCATGTTCTATGGGCCGACTTCCTGAGTCTGCATCAACCCACACCACAATCCTTTTTTCCAACCTGGGGTGGGGGTGGGGTTTCCTTGGCAACCAAGTTAATAGTCAGTCAGCCACTGCTTCCAGCTCTTCCACTTCTTATTAATGCTTGTGGAGTTTTGAATAGTTTGTCTTACTTGAAAAGAAACTGCAGAAACTGCACTTTTGTTGTTGCTAAAATTTTTTTTTTTTTAAATCCAGGATTCTGTCAGGCTTTTTAAAGGGCCCATGCAGATTTCCTCGTTGAAAACTTGAGAACACTGTTAACGATAGAAATTGTACTCACTGTGTATCCAAAACCGCTCTAAGTGCTGTGTATATAGTCACTCAATGTACACTGCAACCCATGAGCTCAGCATTACTATTATACCTATTATACAGATGAAGACAATGAGGCATAAAGAGGTCAAGTACCTCACTCAAGGTTACATACAACCCCAACCAAGCCTGTCACCCTCAAGTTGATTCCAACTCATGATGACCCCTTGTGTAACAGAGTAGACTGAGCAACCTAGAGTTTTCTTGGTTGTCTTCATTTACTATTCTTCATTTTTATGTTGCTGGTGTTGAGACTATGCACATTAAAACATACACCAAGCCAACAGTTTCTACAAGAATAATTTGGTGGCATTAATTGATGACATTCTCTGAGTTGTGTAACTATCCTGACTCACCCTCCACCAACATAAACTCACTGCTCTAAGGTTCCTATTGAATCTTTTGAGTTGCTGTTGTCAATATGATCCCATATGTAGATATGTTGTTTTTCTTATGTGTCGTGGAGTCGGTTCTGACTCATAGTAACCCTGTACAGGGTTGCTGAGGCTGTAAATCTTTACCGGAGCAGAAAGCCTCATCTTTCTCCCGCGGAGCAGCTGGTAGTTTCGAACTGCTGACCTTAAGGTTCGCAGCCCAATTAATAACCACTACGCTATTTACATAGATACAGATATCTAACATAAATAGTTCTTTGAAGAGCATAATGCTCAAGGCAGAGCTCTTTCCCCACTAGTTTAGCTAACGATTTGGTTTTAGAATGACTTGTGAGGATATTTTTGGTTTAATGTTTGAAGATCATCTCAGTGCAATAATTGCAGGGGTTCATTCAGCTTCCATAGCTCCAGAGAATTTGGAGTCCATGATCATTCTAAATTCTGTTGTGTATTTCTCCCCTTTTGAGCAAGCTTCTTTTATAGAGTCTTTGATCAAAGTGTTCCATAATGGGAACCAGACACCATCCAGTTCTGGGCTCATGGAGGCAATTAGCCACACCTTCCATTTCCTCCTCCTATGTCTAACTCTCCTTCTTCTGATTGTTGATGTTGTTAAGTGCTGTTGAGTTGGGTCCAACTCATTGAGACCCTGTATAGGTTTCCAAGGAGTGGCTGGTGTGTTTGAGCAGCCAGCTATGAGATTAACCATCCAGTGCTAATCCAGCACCACATCAGGAATCCATATACCAGGTGAATTGAGATCAATTGCTGTGCCTTGGATAGCTACATGCAAGCCGCTAAGACCTGAGGAATCACACAGCAAACTAGGAGGTATAACAGAAGGATTAACCATATTATTAGGATGGTTAACTGCGATGTGCCATGAAACCATGACCCAAAGACTATTGATTGTAAGCTTTATGAAAACTGTTTGCAAGGCTTTTCTTCCATGGTACTGCTGGGCACCATGAGTGCAAGCCATCTGTACCACCCAGAGACCACCATCAAGACCACACAACCAGTACCTTTTTTAGACTTATAGTATAAAATAATTTCTTAAGACCTACTTGGGGATTCTAGATTTCCACAAGACTCCTAGAGGGGAAAAGCTTTAATCCGAGAGGCAGATTTGTAATGTTGCAGTTGTGGACATTGTTGCAGGCTGATGGAAGAGAGATTTTTGGGGAAGGGGATCATTCAGGAGCACTCCTGAAGTCACACCATTGGGAAATGCCACAGGGAGAACATTCCTGTTTGGGCTGAGATTGTTTTGTAGCAGGTTAGTTTGAAAAGAATCATTTCTGGGGTCCACAGAGCTGGAACAAATCCTGTCCCTACTTGGCACTGGGCAAATGACCCAGAAGGGACTTCCCCTGAGGTAACTCATGCCCTGGATCACATATGGCTAATCACAAGTCCTGATGTGTTGTTGTAGGATAAATACCAGACTTCTAATCACAAGGTCAGTGATTCAAACCTACCAGTCACTCTTTGGAAAACTTATACAAGGTCTCTATGAATCAGAACCAACTCAATGTTACTTCACAACAACAACAACAACAACAACAACAACAACAACAACAACAAGTGTTTCTTAACTATGACACTGTTGACATTTTGGGCAGAAAATTCTTTGTTATTGAGGCTGTCCTATGCATTGTAGAATGCTCAGCAGCATCTCTGACCTCTACACACAAGACCGTAGAAGAACTGATGCATTTGAGTTATGGTGTTGGAGGAGAATATTGAAAGTGCCATGGACTGCCAAAAGAACAAACAGATCTGTGTTGGAAGAAATGCAGCCAGAGTGCTCCTTGGAGGTCAGGATGGCCAAACTTCATCTCTCATACTTCAGACATATTGCAGGAGGGACCAGTTGCTGGAGAAGGATATCATGTTTGGTAAGGTGGAGGGGCAGAGTAAAAGAGGAAGACCCTCAGTGAGATGGATTGGCAAAGTGGCAGCATTAATGAGCTTAAGCATGGCAAAAATTGTGAGGTTGGCCCAGGATCGGGCAGTGTTTCATTCTGTTGTGCTTAGGGTGGATATGAGTCGGTACCGACTCAATGGCACCTAACAACAACAACACCCACAAGATGGAGTCCTTAGGTGAGACAGATGGTAAACTTGTTCTGCTACTAATTGAGAGGCTGAAGGCTCAGGGACCCCAGAGATACTGGGGGGAAAAGGTCTGCTGATCTACCAGCCACTGAAAACCCAGTGAAGCCAGGTCTACTCTGACACATGTAGGGAGGTTGCCATGAGTCAGAACATGCCCACTGTGTTAGTTATTTTAATCTATGAGATGCCAGTAGTATCTCCCCAGTTGTGACAACCATAAATATTTCCAGGCACAACCAAATGTTCCCCTGGGGACTCTAATTATCCCTGGCGAGAATCCTTAAATCAGCCGCTAAAAGCCTCTTCCCATCTTGAAATGTATTTTTAAAAAATAAGTTTCTAAGATATGTGTTCACCTTTGAGTCCTAGGATTGCCCTAGCAAAATACCACCAAGCAGGTGGTTTTAAAGAATTTATGTTCTCATAGTTCTGGAAGTTAGAAGTTCATATCAGGGTGGCCCTGTCAGTTCTTTCTGGGAGTTTGAGAAAGAAATGATTCCAGGCCTCTATCCTGGTTTCTGGCAGGACTTTGCTGCTCACAGACGTACCTGCCTCCAAGGTCACATGGCACATGTGCTAAAAGATGCTGCTCAGAGGAACCCCACTCTGATATGACTTAACTGACTATATCTTCAAAGAAAAACCCTCTTCTCCCTAACAGGGTCACAGCCACAAGATTTTGTGTGTGCAGGGACCACGATTCAGTCCACAACAGCTTTCACCATAAAGAGCTGTTTTACATAAATCCATCCCATTGATGAGTAGAGGGGTCAGAATTTGGAGTCAGAGCTCAGATATGCAGACGTGCAACCAGATTCCTGGAATTTGCTGTGAGCTGTGGTGGAAACGCTCCTCATAGCAACATTCTGGCTTCCTGTTTCCTTGTACCACTTAAGGTATTTCTTTATTTTCTGGCTAAAATGAAAAGCTTCTCAGTCTCCTCTCTGAGTACAGAGTTCTCATCTGGCCTTTTTCCTACCACCAGATTTCTGCCTTACCCTACTTCTTTAGGCTGGCCTTCGTTTTCAGGTGGGGCTATGGCATGCTGCTCCCAGGGAACTCTGCTCCCTCTCCTTGAAGTCTGGGTCCCAGCCAAAGCCTCCTTCTAGCTCCCAACTCTGGGCTGTCAGCCCTGGCCTTAGGTGTCTACTCCCTCCCATCCAGATTACCTCCTGGAAGGCACCTTAGCTGAGTTCTCAGTAATCACCTGACCCTTCATGTACAGCTACCATCTGTCTGTCAGTGGAAGCTTGTATGTTGCTATGATGTCAGGTTTTAGCAGTATGTCCAGGCAAAGAGACTCGGAAGAAAGGTCTGGCAGTCTGCTATTGACACTCAGCCAGTGAAACCCCTATGGGTCACAGTGGTCTGATCAGCAAATGGTGAAGGGAATGGTGCAGGGCCCAGCAGTGTTTTGTTCTGTTGTACATGGGTTCACCAGGAATTGGGGTCCATTCTGATGTATTTATTTAACAACACCAGGCATAGCCGTCTGCTCTCTCAAGGTATGCCCCTGGGTCTCCTTCAGGCTTGGTTGGGGGAATGGCTCTCTGAGGTCCTTTTCTCTCCACAACTGCCCTATCCCCATTCTCTATTCTGCCCCCACAATGGGAGCCCACTCCCGACCTGGCTTTCAGGAGGGAGACTGGTCCAATCCAGCATGCTTAATACCTTCCATCTTGCAGTCACGACCCTGGTGAACCATGGAAACAAGGGTGCTTCAATATCGATCTTGTGCAAGGCCAATTTGAAAGTGCTTAGAATGGACTTTCAAACTCCCACTTCACCTTTGATTTCACAACCCTTTCAGCTCACAGTCACAAACACTGACCCACCACCAGTAATCACCGCATCCTTCTTGGGCCCTGTCCCTCCTAACCCAGCCAGAATCCTGCGCTACATCCCCTTGATGCTCTCAGTTCATTGACCTTGGTTGGTGGATCTGCAATCCTAGTTATATTACTCTTGGCCTGCTCTGGGGCTGTTCCCACACAGCGGAAGAAGGCTGGAGGAAGAAGTTCATGATCAGTGACCCTCAGTGCTGTCTGACAATCCTATTCCCCTCCTTCATTCTCTGGTGTGGCACTGTGGATTAATGTGCTGGACTTCAAGGTCGGTATGAACTGCAAGGTTGGCAGTTCAAGCTCACCAGTTGCTCATTGGAAACCCTATACAGGGTCGCTATGAGTTGGAACTGATTCCAAGGCATGTAACAACAACAGCAACAGTCTCTTAGAGGCTGGGGTGGATTACTCAATAAGCAAAACAAGCACACACTGATGTGTCCCTGTAGGATCAGTACTAGACTGCTATCCTCAAGGTTGGTGGTTCAAGCCCCCCAGAGTGGCTATGAGTTGGAAGCGACTTGACAGCACTTAATAAGAACAACAAGCAGAAACATTTACTAATCTAGGAGGAGAATACTGAAGGTGCCACGGGCTGCCAAAAGAACCAACAGATCTGTGTTGGAAGAAGTGCAACCAGAGTGCTCCTTGGAGGCCAGGATGGTCAAACTTCGACTCTCATACTTTGCACATAGTGTCAGAAGGGACCAGTCACTGGAGAAGGATATCATGTTTCGTAAGGTGGAGGGTCAGAGAAAAAGAGGAAGACCCCCAATGAGATGGATTGACAAAGTGGCAGCATCAATGGGCTCAAGCGTGGCAACAATAGTGAGGTTGGCCCAGGATTGGGCAGTGTTTCGTTCTGCTGTGCATAGGGTCGCTATGAGTCGGTACCGACGCGATGGCACCTGACAACAACAACAGTGAACATGGAAGGAGTTCTGGTAACATAGTGGTTCTGAATCGGGCTGCAAACCTCTAGGTCAGCAGCTGGAAACTACCAGCTCTTCCTTGGGAGAAAGAAGAGGCTTTCTGCTCCCGTAAAGATTTACAGCCTTGGAAACCCTATACAGGGTTGCTATGAGTTGGAACTGACTCCATGGCACATAATTACCACCAGTAAACATGTGAGTCCTGGTGTGGTGCTGTGGGTTAATGTGCCAGACTGCAAAGCCATTTGAACCGCAAGGTCAGCAGTTCAAGCTCACCAGCTGCTCCTTGGAAACCCTATACAGGGTTGCTATGGCTCAGAATCGACTCGACAGCACTCAACAACAACAACAACAGCAGTAAACTTATGAAACTACAGCTTAGTAAGTAAGCACCAGTAAGCCTGCACTTACCTCGTGGACTGGCTACTCTATTACAGTTATTTTTTATTGTCAGATGCTGTGGAGTCAGCTCTATCTCCTGAGAACCCTACACACACAGAACGAAACACTGCCTGCTCCTCCACCTTCCTCACAATTTTTATGCTTGAGTCCATCTTGCTGCCACGGTATCAATCCATCTCATTGAGGAGTTTCCTCTTTTTTGTTGCCCTGTCCACTTTACCAAGATGATGTCTTTGTCCAGGCTCTGGTCCCTCTTGACCACATGTCCAAAGAATGAGAATTATAATTTGCTTCTGTAAGAAGGTGCTGTGGGGCTGGAAGAGAGATGCCAGCCAGACCTAAAAGCAGAATCTTTGATGTGGTGAAAGCAGTGTGAAATTGCTCACTAGAGATGATTAAGTAAGTACGAGTAAGCCCATGCTTACCTTGCTTATTGGGCAATAAGCCACTACCTAAAGGATTATTTCCACCTCCTCCCTGAGCCTCTGTCTTGCTGACACCATGCTTCCTGCTACAATGAGTGATACCCACAGGTTCTCAGAGCCCCAACCAAGAAACAGCTCTATCGTCTGTGCTCACCTGCTCCCCTCCTCTCCTGCTGGCTCACAGAGACCCCAAATCTACCCCAGGAGTACTGTGCTCCATGCCTGGTTGTCAAGGGCTGATTTTTCAAAAGAAGACCTTCTTTCAAGATGCCTCTTGGTGGACTTGAACCTGCAACCTTTAAGTCAGCAACCAAGTACATTAACTATTAATCATATTCACCACCCAGATACTCCTCAAAAATATGAAAGTGAATGAGATCCATTTCAGGTCTGGTTTGGCCATTATATAGATTTGCTGCAAATTTACTTCCAATTTCTTTTAGACCTTTTTTAGATATTGGAATTGTGGCCATATACCAAAGATGATCAGTTTGTGTAAATTTAAAAAAGGGCCTTCACTTTTAACCTATTACTATCCACCATGGGAGCATGGTGGCTCTGTTGGATAAACACTATCCTGTGAACCATAAGGCTGACAGTTCAAATCCACCCGATGCTCTTTGTGAAAAAAGAGGAGGCTTTCTCCTCCCACAAAGATTTACAGTATTTAAAACCCTAAGCAGGGTTGCTATGAGTCAGAATGGACTGAATGGCACTTATCAACAATAACAATCCACTGTGTGTGGTTTACCTCTAGAAGCATTTTGATGGGTTTATTTGGTCAATTTAGGTAAGAAAGCCACTGGATTGAAAGAATAAACTGGATATTTGGTTACCTCCATCAGTATGAGTGTACACAGTTCTTGAACTCCCAGGAGCTGTGGATGGGATAAACTTTTTTTTTTTTTTTTCAATTTTTATTGAGAATTGAGTGATAGTTTACATGGGAGAACATCAGTTTTACACTTACCATTTCACTGCAATTGCAATCTCCTCCATGCATCATTATTCAACAGTATTTGCTTTCATTCCCTCTTTGTTGTTGTTGTTTGTATTTTTTGGGATATATATAAAAACACTCAGGAATATATAATCATTTAAACAACCAAAGGGTAAATTCTGCAATCCTGCCTTATGGCTGCCAGCATCCAGTCGATCTCTTTCCATGAGTCTAGAGTCTTTAACTGTTCTATTTCTACATATCATCATCTCTGCCTCTATCTCTGGTGTCACTGCTTCTCTGGATAGGGTCCCACATTCTGCTCTTGCTCTTATTCCCTGATGGTCCTGGGTCTTCTGTTCCTGGACTGTAAGATTAACTACTCCCCCCTTTATGTTACAAAACTTTCATGTTTACAGTTGTGACAATCGCAATTAGTCATGATAACAATTACTCACTATTGAATCATAAGAATCTTATCCCCATCTCTTTTTACCAGACCCATCTAGACAAGATGAAGACTATTGAGTGGGAACTTTATCCCCCCGTTCCCCTCCCCACCCCCCACACTCTTAAACTAAACTCCCTCTTGAAAACTTGTAAACCAGTCACTTCCTGTCTTTATTGCCCAGGATAAACTTTTGACAGAAGAGACAGCGAGGGAATGAAACAGGCCATTTCAACTATTTGGTGTCAGATTCTTTAAAGAAATTCGAGCAGAATTTAATTAATGGCTTATAGACTAGGTGGATGAGAGACTTCAAGAAAGGGCATTTGTTTTAGATTAAATTACCTAATTATTATAGCTATACAGAGTTGCTATGAGTTGGAAGCAAGCTGATGGCACTTAACAACAACAACAAATAGCTATAGCATCTTTGAATCTGCATTCAATATCAAATTTTGTGTTAGCCACTTTAAACAATTCTCTTATGCAATCTTCATAGAATTTTGCAGTTTATGTTTAGCTGTCACTAGGATAGACTTGGCAGTTTGCAATTTGTGAGGCCTAGAGAAAATGTCAGGATGCTTTTTCACAAATTATTAGAAATTCCAAGATGGCGGCATCAGCACACTAAATCAAGCATGGTGTTCTTCCAAGCATGATGTCCTTCCAAGCATGATGCCTGTATAAGCATGATGCCCTTCTAAGCATGGCCTCTTGTGTAACAGCACAAGTTGCATGTCCTTTGAAGCCATCCCTGACAGTCCCAATTTTTCTTAAGGGCTTTAAGACCTAGAAGGGTAATTTTGCTCAAGGTCAAATGTCATAGATGCTGAGAACCAGAAGAGAGAGTGGGTCTTATCAGTTATCATAACATGGCTCAGGGTAGATGCTTGGCACTTCCTACTCATTACCGTTGAACCCATTCCAACTCATGTTGATCCCATGTGATACAGAGTGGAACTGCCCTATAAGGGTTGTTGGCTGCAATCTTTATGGAAGCAGCGCTCCAGAACCTTTCTTGCTGCGTAGGTTCAAACTTCTAACCTTTAGCTTAGAAGTCCAGTCTAAACCATTTATGCCAACTGGGACCTCCCAGTGAATATTCTCTGACAGGAAATCAAGACAACCCAGCAAGTGTTAAGGAGTGCCTAGAATCGCGGGACTTTGTCTTGCTTTCTTTGGACATGTCATCAGAAAACAGCAGTTGCTAGAAAAGGACATCATGTTTGGTGAAGGAGAGGGTCAGCGAAAATGAGGGAAGCAGTCAATGAGAAGGGCTGACAGAAGAGCCACAGTGATGGACTCCAACCGACAAATGACCATGAAGATGGTTATTCACAAAATCTCCATGAGTTTGAGCCAACTCAAGGACAATTCATAACAGCAGAATGTTTGTAGGTATTGCCGGGAGCACAAGAGAGAGCAACCTACAACGTGACACTCCACACAGAAGTTTATGCTAGGACATCACTACCTATATGAGGCACAGGCCCATACTCCTCCACCAACTTTATTGAGTCTTTGATAGGGTCATCTGAACCATCCAACTTGGGAAGATTTCTCATGGAACAACCATTCACCTAATTCAGGAAAATAAAAACCCCCAAACCAAACCAATCTTGACTCACAGCAACCCTCTAAGACAGGCTAGAACTGTCCCATAGGGTTTCCAAGACTGTCATCTTGATGGAAGCAGATGGCCTCATCTTTCTCCTGTGGAGCTGTTCTGGTGGGTTTGAACTGCTGACCTTTTGGTCAGCCGAGAGCTTTAACCACGGTGCCACCAGGTCTTCTTGAGGTAAATAGAAATAAATGCTAATTAGAATCTTCCGAAGAGCAAACACAAGATCTGTACTCTAGTTGTTCCCAACCTTGCTGAGCACAGAACATATACGGGCAGGTTTCAGAGAGCTCTGGTTTTGGAAACTGTCTTATTTCTCAGGTCTTTTGCATGGTAGGAGTTGATCCGCAGCTGAGATGCTTGACTAGGGGTGGTTTCCAGAGGCTGTGTCATGAGAAACTCAGTTGTTGTGGCTATAATCATGCTTATGCAACGATGACAAAAAATTGCCCACACAGTTCTCGAATTATGTTGGGGAAATCCAAGAGACAGCTGTAGACAGTCAGATGGAATGAGACTGGCCAATGGAATGACAAATGGCCCACTGACACTGTAAGGTGGGGAATGACTTTGGCTGATGATTCTGCCTTAGGACTTGGTGTTCATCTGGTGAGATGGTTCCAGGACAGCTGACCCTCCAGCTGACCTACTATCTGAGGCTTCTGGCTTTGTAGGTCTAAAAATAAAAAGCTCCTTTTGTCTCCTACCCACCACCCTACAAAAAAGCCATGGTGGTGCAGTGGTCAAAACAATTGGCTGCTAACTGAAAGGTCAGTGATTTGAACCTACCAGTGTGGTTCCCTGAGAGAAAGATGTGGTAATCTGCTTCTATAAAGATTTACACTCTTGGAAACCCCATGAAGCTGTTCTGCCCTGCTTTTAAGTGTTGCTCTGAGTTGGAATTGACTTGATGGCAAGAGATATTTTTTTTTTCTTATGGCCTCCCACTGGTGTGGTGCTTTGGGATGAACACTGCACTGCTAACTGCAAGGTCGGTGATTCAAACGCACTAGTCTCTCCTTGCAAATCCTATATAGGATAGCTATGAATCAGAACCAATTCAACAACATTTAACAACAACAAAAACCAACATGGAACCTGGTGGCATAGTGGGTCACACTTTGGATTGCTAAACTCAAGGTCAGTCTTTTCAAACCATTAGCTGCTCTTTGGGAGAAAGAGGAGGATTTTAAATAAGAATTTTTTTGAATAAGAATTTACCGCATTGGGAAATCTTACATAGAGTCACTATGAGTTGGAATTGATGCAATGGTAATGGGTTACAAACGAGGAGGACTGGGTGCACCAATGGGATCCTGTCTTAGTTCTCTACTGCTGTTGTTATAACCAAACTATCACCAGAGGATGGCTTTCACACACAGAAATTTATTCTCTCATACTTTAGGCTAGAAGTCCGAATTCAGACTGTTTGCTCTAGCAGAAGGCTTTGTCTTTGCTGGTTCTGGTGAAACGTCCTTGTTTCCTTTCAAATTTGTAGGCCCAACATTCCTTGGAGAGCTCCATGTGTCTTGACATCAATCTGTCCCTGGATCTAGGAGCTTCACAGGGACACAGATCCAAAGGATGAATTCCAATCCTGTCTTTTCTTTCTTGGTGGTATTATATCTCTTCCCTGTTCATATCTTTGTAAGATAAAAGATATGAGATGTAAGATAAAAGACCTAGTAGGTCACACTCCTAGGAAACACCCTTACATCCATCAGGACTGTGATGGGGTTATGAATGTTGCAGCTCACCTTTCATTGTCCTATTGGTTTATCACATCATGGGGGACTCATCACATAACTGTCACATGATGTCCCTACACAGCTCCCAAACCACTGAGAGTCATGACCCAGTCAAGTTGACACATATTTTGTGGGGGACACAATTCAATCTATGATATATTCCTCAATAAAGTAGCCTCAAAGGACAGGAGGCTGTCACCTCCAATGGTGAGAGTGAAGGAAGGATCTGGAGGGGTCATCCATTGCCTCAGAGATGTCACTGAAGGTCCCAACTCTTGTCATCTTTCTGCTTTGTCATGCTTGGCATATTGACTTTCATCCTCAACTTTTTCCTCTCAAAGTCACAAGAAAGAGTATTTTTTCATAAAATTGTATTCAAGTACAGGAAGAGTGTTTCATTTTGGATTTTTCTAAAAGCAGGCTGGATGTAATTAAGCGATTTTGGAGACGATGCAGGAAGCAGAAGTGAGGGACCTCTGACAGTGAAACAGGGAAGGAGGAGAAGCCCATATATAAGGGCCTGTCACTGGGGTTGCCACCACAAGTCTGTGGGGTTCTCATAATATGTTAGCTTGTGTGTTGCTGTGATGGTTGAAATTTTGTGATGGGTATTTTAAATACCAACAGGGTCACCCATGGTGGACAGGTTTTAGCAGAACTTCCAGCCTAAGACAGACTAGGAAGAAGGAGACACAGACTTCTTTTGAATTTTTGGCCACGGAAAACCTTATGAATACCAGTGCAACATTGTCAGATATAGTGTCAAAAGATGAAAACATGAATAGCAACAGAACGTGACCAGATATAGTGCTGGAAGATGAGCCCTTCATGTTGGAAGGTTCATCAAAATACTATTGGGGAAGAACTGTCTCCTCAGAGAAGAGTTGGCTATAATGATGTGAATGGAATAAAGCTTCTGGGACCTTCATTTGCTCATGGGACACAACTCAAAATGAGGAGAGAAAGCTGCCCTATTAAAATTCAGAATATGGAATGTGTGAAGTATGAATCTGGGGAAATCTGAAGTTGTCAAAAATGAAACGAAATGCCTTAAGATCCATACTCTAGGATTAGTGTACTAAAATGGACTGGCATTGGCCATTTTGAATCTGGCATATAGTTTACTATGCCAGGAGTGACAAATTCAAGAGGAATGGTGTTGCATCCATCAAACCTGTGACATGCAGATGATACAACTTTGCTTGCTGAAAGCAAGGAGGACTTAATATATTTACTGATAAAGATCAAAGACCACAGCTTTCAGTATGGGTTGTACCTTAATGTAAAGAAAACAAAATCCTCACCACTGGACCAATAAGTAACATCATGATAAGTGGAGGAAAGATTGAAGTTGTTAAAGATTTCATTTAGCTTGGATCCACAAGCAACACTCATGGAAGCCGCAGTCAAGAAATCAAAGGAGATTGCATTAGGTAAATCGTCTGCACAAGAACTCTTTGAAGTGTTCAAGAGCAAATATATCATTTTGAAAACTAAAGAGTGCCTGACCTAAGCCATAGTATTTTCAATAATCTCATATGCATGTGAAGGTTGACCTATGAATAAGGAATAATTGATGCATTTGAGTTATGATGTTGGAGAAGAATTTTGAAAGTACCATGGACTGCCAAAAGAACAAATCTGTGTTGAAAGAAGTAAAGCCAGAGTGCTCCTTAGAAGCCAGGATGGGCAGAATTTGTCTCACTTACTTTGGATATACCATGAAGGACCAGTCCCTGCAGAAGGACATCATGTTTGGTGAAGTGGAGGATCAGCAAAAAAGAGGAAGACTTCCAACAAGATGTATTGGCACAGTGGCAGTAGCAATGGACTCAAGTGTGACAACTGTGAAGATGGTGCAGTACTGGGCAGTATTTCATTCTGTTGTGCATAGGGTGATTATGAGTTGGAGTGGAATCAAGGCATCAAACAACAACAACACTGGGGCTGTTTCCGTGGGCAACTGGGGCTAGCTTTGCAGCCATCTACAGGGAAGCACACAGAATGCTTTAGAACTGTCCACTCTTTGTCCACAACTCCTGTTTCCCATTGTTTGGGATGATTTCATTTGCAGGTGGTGGGAGCGGAGCTATGTAGAAGATCCAAAGGCAACAATTTCATCATGCTTAGTGTGTAGGCTTGAGGTGTGCTTTGGATTAAATTGTGTCCCCCAAATAATTTGTTGGAATCCCCACCCCAATATCTTTTGAGCCCTGGTGTGGCACTATAGAATAAGCACTGGACTGCTAACTATAAATTAGGTGGTTCAGATCCACCAATCTCTCCTTGGAAACCCTATACAGGGTCAATATGTGTTGTTATCATCTAGATGGTTCTTAACAACAACCTATGTTGTTGCTACCCTATGTACAACAAAATGAAACACTGCCCTGTTCTATGCTACCCTCACAATTGCTGTGATGTTTGAGCCCATTGTTGTGGGTGTCAATTTATCTTGTTGAGGGGCTTCCCCCACCCCTTTTTTTTTTCTTACCCTTTACTTTGCCAAGTATGTTGTCCTTCTCCAGAGAGAGCTGAAGTCTCACCATCCTTGATTCCAAGGAACAATCCAGCCGTACTTCTTCCAAAATAGATTTGTTTGTTCGTCTTGCAGTTCATGGTATAGCCTATGTTCTTCACCAACACCAACTACTTTTATGATCTTCCTGATTCACTGTCCAACTCTCTCAGGAGTGATTGAAAATACCATGACTTGGGTCAGGTGCACCTTAGTCCTCAAAATGACATCTTTCGTTTTGAACACTTTAAAGAGATTGTGTGCAGCAGATTTATCTAATGCAATATATATTGTTTAACTTCTTGGCTGAGTGTTGATTATGGGTCCAAGTTAAATGAAATCTTTGACAACTTCAGTCTTTTCTCCATTTATCATGATGTAATTTATTGGTCCAATGATGAGGATTGCTGCAGTCTTTGATCTTCATCAGTAAGTACTTCAAGTGCTCTTAGCTATCCTCAAGCAAGGTTGTGTCATCTGCATATCTCAGGCTGTTAAAATGTGTCTTCTTCCTATTCTGATGCTACTTTCTTCATATAATCCAGCTTCTTTGATTATTTGTTTAGCATAAGATAGAATAAGTGTGATGAAAGGATGTTACCGCGACACACATCTTTTCTGATTTTAGACCATTTATTTAGTGTCTACATTTTTTGTTTGCATGACTACCTTTCAGTCTATGTACAGATTCTTTACGAGCACAATTAAATGTTCTGGAATATCTGTTTTCACAATGTTATCCATAGTTTGTAATGATCCACACAGTGATCCACCTTTGCATTCTGTGTTGTATCAATTTGTTGAAGCATTTCAGTTGGTATTCCATCAATTCCTGGAACCTTGTTTTTCGCCAGGGCCTTCAGTGCAACTTGGACGTCTTCCTTTAATATTATTGGTTCTTTTTGTTTTTAACTTTTTAATTTGAATCAAGTGAAGGATTACAGACAAGATCATCAACTCTACATTCAACAAAGCATACACTTCATTGCATCTTAATGATTGAAATCCCATCCCTGCAACAAGAGTTATCCTACTTCCCTCCTGTGGCTCCCCATTTACATCTTATATTTCACAAATGAACAGAGCAAAGATATTTGATGCACACATACAGAACAAAAAAAATATATATTCATTTAAATGTCCAAAGGGCACATTCTGCAAGCATGCCTCCTGCCTGCAGGCACACAGCCTTATTCAGTCAATGGACCTAAAGCCCGCATCTACTCTGTCTCTCCATGTCACTATCTCTGCTGTCACCACTCTTCTAGGTAGGTATCTCACATTCCACTCTTGCTCTTCCTTCTTGATTGGGATTGTCTGATCCTGAAATGAAAGATTAACTACTCCACGCTTTTAGTTTCACATCTTCTATAATTACAGTTGTGACAATCACATTTAATTCTGCTAACAATTACACACATGAATCATAAAATCTTATAAGCAACATCCCCCATCCCCTTTCACCAGACACATCTGGGAAAGAAGAAAACAATTCAGTGGGAATTCTACCTTACTACCCTTATTCTGAAAGTAAGCACACACATGAAAGTTTGTAAACCAGCCACTTCATGCCTTCATGTTGTTGTTGTTAGGTGACATTGAGTTGGAAATGACTTATAGCAACCCTATGCACAACAGAATGAAATACTGCCCAGTCCTGCGCCAACCTCATAATTATTGCTACCCCCGAGCCTATTTCTGCTGTCACTGTGCCAACCCATCTCGTTGGAGACCTTTCTCTTTTTCTCCAACTCTCCACTTTACCAAACAGGGATATTTGTATCTAGGGACTGGTCCCTCTTGATAATATGTCCAAAGTATGAGAGACAAAGTCTGATCATTCTCACTTCTAAGGAGAATTCTGGCTGTACTTCTTCCAACACAGATTGGTTTGCTCTTTTGGTAGTTCATGGTACTTATTTTAGTTCATTTTTTTTCATAACAATACTCAAAATTGTG